>NW_004567151.1:607373-650722 GCF_000260355.1 Condylura cristata | reverse complement strand
CACCATCACCACCACCTCCACCACCATTACCATCACCACCACCTCCACCACCACCAACACCATCACGACCATGATCACTACCACCACCACCATCAGCACTACAACCACCACCATCATCACCATCACCACCATCACCATCACCATCACACCACCATCATCACCATCACCATCACTACCAACACCATCACCATCACCACCAACACCATAACCATCACCACCACCTCTACCACCATCACCATCATCACCACCACCACCAAAACTACCACCACCATCACCACCACCTCCACCATACCATTGGCTCTACAGCTATTGCCATCAGCACCATCACCATCATCTTCATCATCACCACCATTATCACTATGACCACAACTACAAATACCACTACCACGATCATCATCATCTTTTCTTATTTTCGAAACAACTCCAGAAATTGGGGTTGTTTGAATGAATAAATTTCGGTTAATTTACCCAAAAGTCTGTACCAATCTTTTGGCTCATAAGTATGAGGGACTGAGATCCAGCGAAGTTTAATCATTTGCTCAAGACACAAAGTAATCTCTCAAAACTGGTTCTTCTGCCAAGGACATCTCTGGCACTGTAGGAACAGGGACAGAGACAAGTGAAGAAGTGGACACCATACATCTAAACAGTCATAAACCAAGTCAACAGTATGCAAGCAAAGCTAAAATGTATGTCCATACACAAAATTAGACTGAATGCGGGCAGGTAGGTTACTCTTCGGCTTCTCTGAGCTGATGGGTCAGAAATGTCCCAGTTGATAGTAAAGAAACTGACTTTGTATACCTGTTTGATAGTCACTCATAAAATACATCTTTTCTGGGCCCTCCCTGGTGGCGCAAGAGGGTTAAGGTGCACTATGGAGCTGGACACAGCTCTTGCAGCATGAGTTTGATCCCCGGCCCCGGAGGGGACCCCCCAGGGCACGGCAGACCCCTCCTGTCTCCCCACTGCTCCCCTCAGCAGTGGACTTCATCCACCTGCCTGTTCTGCTCCCCACTCTGTCTCTGATGAATCCTCTCACCGCCCCTGCACCTCTGGCTTGTTCTTCAGTTCTGTATGCACACATAAATAAAGCTTTTTAAAAAAATTAATTCCAATTTGGAGACATTTCACAGAAGGAAGTAGAATTGTCAGTAAAAACTCCTTGAAGTAATACTTAGATTCAGAAATTATACCATGAATTATGCATCTCATGTAAAAACATGGTAATGAAGTTCAACATGAAAATTATGTCTGTTGAGAAAATACTAAGAGATACTGAGAAAATTATCTTCACTGAGAAAATCTGGTGACTATTTCTCAATATTGTGAATTATCATTATTATTGCTCATTGCAATTTCACTCCAAGAGCGGTCTCTGGAGCAATCAAGTTTTTTTTTAAGTTCCTTCAAATTGTTCAGTGTTTGGGAAATTGAAGAAAAAAATTACATCCCTCAATTTACTCCAGTCGTGGTTTACTTATAACTACCTCTTGTTTCATGTTTTCGGTAATCACCTAAAGATTTCCCTCTCCCTGTTTTATTTTTCCTAATGCTTACTGGAATGTCTCTTTTATCGCTAATACCACATAGAATTTCGATACAGGAGAATGATTGTCTTTTTTAAGCCATTTAAAAAGTGAAATAGCCAGCTATCTATTTCAGTGCTTTCTAATATTCCCTGATATTAATAGCAATGCAAATTTCTATTAGTTGGGGTTTTTTAAAGATGTATTTATTTATTTATGCATATAGAACTGGGGTACAAGCCTGAGTTGCAGAGAGGATTCACCAGAGACAGAGTGGGGAGCAGAACAGGCAGATGGATGAAGAGTGGGCGCAGCGGGAAGACAGGAGGGGTCTGCCGTGCCTTGTGGGTCACCTCCGGGGTGGGAATCAAACTCACACTGAAGCGGCTGCCGATCACTTACAATGCTACGCTTTAACCAGTTTGAGCTACCAGGGAGGACCCTGTTTGGTTTTTATTTAAGGGTCTTCTATTGTCTGGTTTAACTCGCCTAAGGATGCTCATCTCTGATCTAAACGAAATCTAATTGCTTTAACACCATTTAATTAGTGTTCCCGTTCCCTGTGTGAGTCTGAGTGGCTCTCAGGTCAAATTGTATATTTTCTGCAAGGTATTTCCTCTATAGACAGATCTAGAAAACACAGTACGCCGGCTTTGAAGTGTCCTGAAGATTGTCATCATTATTGGGATGTCATCTCTCCCGGTACTAAGCTGCACGACAGAAAACGTGTTCCGGATTTGCAGAAATATCCACTCCTACGCTGTTTCAAACTAGGCCTGCTAGTCCCATGATGACAGACAGGCTTCCCCTGGACAAGCTTTTACACACATGTAATGACAAGAGATGTTTGCTCCAATGACCTATATCTCAGATGGAAAATTGGAAAATGAATGAAAGTGTTTTTTTTAAAGATTTATTTATTGATGCACACAGAACTGGGGTACAGGCCAGAGGCACAGGGCGGTGAGAGGCTTCCCCAGAGACAGAGCGGGAAGCAGGACAGGCAGATGGATGAAGCCCACTGCTGAGGGGAGCAGCGGGCAGGTCAGGAGCGTTCTGCTGCGCCCTGGGGGTCACCTCCGGGACCAGGGCTCGAACTCGTGCTGAAACAGCTGTGGCCAGCTCGCACTGCTGTGTTCTAACCCACTGCACCACCAGAGAGGGCCCCTGAAAGTCTTTTTTTCTTTTTTTTTTCCATTACATTATTTTGTTCCATTGGTAACTTGACAATTACATGTGATAAATGTTAGCTTCGGGCCCTCCCTGGTGGCGCAGCGGGTTAAAGCACAGCCCTGAGAATCTGAAGCCACTTCCGCATGAGTTCGATTCCCGCCTGCCCCGGAGGTGACCACATGGTGTGGCAGACCTCTCCTGACCCGCCCGCTGCTCCCCTCAGCAGTGGGCTTCGTCCATCTGCCTGTTCTGCTCCCCATTTGTCTCTGGTGAAGCCTCTCGCCGCCCCTGAGCCTCTGGCCTGTACCCCAGTTCTGTATGCACAAATAAATAAATCTTAAAAAAAAAAAATCTTAGCTTCAACGTGATCTCATTAAACTCAAAGTTTCCTCGGCCGCGTCTCCTGGAAGAATACTAGGGTCTTCTCAGTTCCGATAAGTTCAGCAGCTGCTCATCTCGGCCCAACAGCCCTGACCCTGAGGCAACCAGTGACCGCTCCCTACATTCAACATACTGTGGTGAGCGGTCAGAGCGACGGATGGGGGTGCAGCCGGGGCTCGTGACCCTCAGCACTGAGGCTGTCCCCTGACAGTGTCTGCAGGATGGAAGGCCATGGTGTCGCCTTGTGGGAACAGAGCTGCTCAAATCACTCTCTGTTGGAATAAACTGGCTTCGTGTCAAGCAACATCAGCAAGTCACTGGGTCAAATCTAGCCATGACATGAAGAATCTGGCTGAATTCTCAGCTCAGAGTGGCCCTTTGCCATGTTGGCTTGTGGGCATTGACGGAGCTGCTCTGGCCTTCTGTGGTGCCCAGAGTGTGGCAGGGGCTGGCTTCTGACGCGGCCAGAGGACACACCCCAGAGCGCGAGGTCAGGCCGGGCCGTGGCCAACAGCTGTACAGACGCCCTGCGACGTTCACCGGGGGCTGTGAAGCTTCTGGTTAGCAGCAGCTCTTGGAAAACAGGACTCCTGCACACTTTCCCTGCAGAGCCTCTCGACAGGTGGGGTGCAGCCCATGGCAGGTTTCGGGCAGGGCTGGGGCCTGGCAGGTGCCCACAGTGAAAAGGGGGGAGACAGAACACGAGGGAGGGTGTGAATGCCCAAGAGAGACACAGGACCCCTGGGTGAGGTGGGGGCTTGCATGCACCAAATTACAGCCATGAAGGAGCCCTGAGAAAATGAACCCCCAGCAATGTCGCTTGAGTTAAAGGACAGTGGGGACCATTAGGGGGGACTATGAGGACCTGCTTTCTTAGACATGGCTTCATTGTTGTTTCCTTTGAGGTGTTTCCGGCCAGCAAAAGCAGAGGACGGGTAGGATCTGGTCGTGGAGTTGGGGGGGACGCCGAGCCCCCCGGCTTCACCGCAGTGTTCTGGCGGAGCACAGCCTGGATGTCAGAATCACTAAACAGGCCCGGGCCTTCCCTGCTAGGAAACGCTTGGCTCAGACTTCCTGCAACGCCTCAGAGAGTTCCAGAAGCCTGTCCAAGGTCGCCTCCGGCTGGCCCTCACAGATTCAAGCTCCTTGTCACCAACACCATCCTCCGGGGTGGCCCAGCACACAGGCTGACCCTGCACCCCGCCACCCCGACTTGAAGGCCTGCTTGGCAGACACGAAAGTACTCCCCGTCTCTCATTCACCCCAGACTGAAAGTCTCATCCGTCAGAAGAGGCATCCAAGAGTCCCCTCAGGACAGGGTGAGCACACAGATTGTCCACGCGGGACCAGGGTCAGCATGGCCCGAGGCTGAGGGGCAGTGATGGCCCCACGCAGCAAGGACCCGGCTGACCACTCTCCTGGGGAGTGTGTGTGTGTGGGGGGGAGGAACCCAGGAGGTCTGAACCCCAAAGACCTCCTGGTCTTGCACAGGAGCAAGCTTCTCCTCTCCAGGCAGTGAAGTGGCCAGTTTGCCTGGCGGCTTTCCTGGAACTCAGCACGATGCTGGCCGGACATCCAGGCCTGAGGGGCCTGCAGCAGAAACTCGCCCATTCACAGCACACTGGGGTGGCCCTGGCGTTCAAGGAGACGGCAGTGGCCAGAGAACAGGGCAGGACATCTCGGCCTCCAACTGTGGATGCTTCCAGAAACGTCTACTAGAAAGCCACTGCAAACCCACAGTAGGGCCAGGAATCCCAGTCCCCCTGGGGAAGAACAGCTTCGTCTGGGAAGCACTAGAATTGAGACAGGGCCCTTCCTGGTGGCGCAGCGGGTAAAGCACAGCCCTAAATTCACTTCAGCGTGAGTTCGATCCCCGGCCCGGAGGTGACCCCCAGGGCACAGCAGACCCCTCCTGTCTCCCCGCTGCTCCCCTCAGCAGTGGGCTTCATCCATCCGCCTATTTTGCTCCCAACATCGTCTCTGGTGAATCCTCTCACCGCCCCTGCACCTCTGGGCTGTACCCCAGTTCTGTATGCATCCATAAATAAAATCTTTAGAAAAAGAAAAAAGAAAAAAAAAAGTCATAGTTCTGCCTCGGGGAATTTTCTGGATTGCGGTGTGAGCAAAGAGGACCGCAGGAGGCTATAGTGAACACGCTCACTGCGAACAGGACTTCAGGGCCATGGAAGCAGCTAGAATTTATAGAACAGATGACCTGAGGGGATATTCATAGGGGGTCCCTTGAATCTGTTCCAGAAGAGCAGGAAGTATAATCAGACGCACACATCCACACGCAGCGAAAAACCCACCGTCCGAGTGAAGGAAAAGTAGGGGCTCTTGGTTGAGCCGTTTCACGCCGTGCTGGAAGAAACCCAAGTTCTGATGGGCCAAGATGGAGGTGCCGGTGGAATTCTTGGCTCGTTTAGCACAGATTCCAGAAATGCCTCCCCGCGGCAGGAGAGCTAAGTCAGCCTTCGAGAGAAAGCTGCTCTGTGTCAGCCCTTTGAAAGTTCGAAATAAGCTCAAAAATATCAGCATGATCCTCAATTAGCTTAACTAATTGCCAAACCAGAATCCGGAGCTATTTAAAGAAAATCCAGTCGCTCAACAAATCGAAGCCTGACGATGGCGGGAGGGGAGAACTCGGCAGACACAGACGAGGCTTGCCGGGGTCCTTGCGAGCCTGCGGGCGCCAGATACGTGGGCTTATCTCTCTCCCGGGAGAGCTGGTGACTTGGTTCTATAGCCAGAAGGGCCAGCGGGGGCCTGTCCGGTTCTCAGACCCAGTTTCTGGTGGCTCCCCGCAGTCACCCGAGGGCTCTCAGAGGAATCCATTCCACAATGGTCCTCAGGTCAGTGCTTTGGCTTCTGGTCCAGCAACTTGAGCTGCTCAAGTCATGTGTTCCGAGCATTTCATCACGATGTGCACCAGGCCCACGTGTGGACACACCTCACGCCCGGGTCCCGTGGGTTAGGAAGAAGCCAGCTTGCTCTCAGACCCAGGAACCTGTCGTGCCATGCCTGGGGATCAAACTCTCACTGAAGCAACTGCGGCTCGCTTGCAGGGCTGAGCTTTAGTGCGCTGCACCACCAGGGAGGGCCAAAATAAAGAGAATTTTAAAGACAATACAAACAGCAAGTAGAAGAATCACCCAGTGCCCACCAGGGCGGAGACAGCATACCCGAGAAGGGGTCCTTGCCCGTGACTGGACTCAGATCTTTTTGCCGAGGGCATGTTTGTGGGTCATTAGCTGGGAGAAGTCACAGTGGAAACACACTGATGGAAGGTTCTAGAAATCTACTTTCAAGGGCCTCCCTGGTGGCGCAACGCGTTAAGACGCAGCACTGCAAGCCGGCCGCAGTGCTTCAGTGCGAGTTTGATCCCCGGCCCCGGAGGGGACCCCCAGGGCCCTCCCGCTGCTCCCCTCAGCAGTGGACTTCAAGATTGACGATGCAGACTCGTTGGTCTTAAAATCCCCAGGGACCCGGCAACCCTCTATTCTGAACAGCTCTCGACCAGTCGAGAAGTTAAACAAAGGGCATCGGTCAAAAAAGATAAACTCAGCCATTCGCAGCAATGTGGAGGGAGCTGGAAGGGATGAGACTCCGTGAAGTAAGTGGGAAGGAAAAAGGAAAGATCTGATGGTCTCACTTACAGGCGGAACAGAGGGGACCCCTGTAAGAGAGCGGGGCAATAATGATAATGATACAAAATAGAGAGGCGGTTCTAAAACAGAGACACCCTGCAGGGGCGAGGGAGGGGCGGAGGGAGGTGCACAGGGACCAAGGGGACAGTGCATGGGCCAATGGGAAGAGGAAATCCTATGGGGCCTACCCCTGAGGAGGGAAAAAGTAAACATTGTGGGAAAATGAACAGCGATGCAAAATATATATAAAGAAAAAAAATTTAAGGGCATCTGGAAGTCAGACTGTTAAGGGGAAGGCTGTCCTAAAGGAACTCTGTGGAGTCTGGTGGACCCCACCCCCTACTCCGGCTTTCTGGACTCCGCCCCCTGCTCCAGGGACTGGAAACTACAACTCCCAGCAGCACCAGGGAGAGGACTGGGGGGGGGCCCGGGGGCGGAGCTAGCAGGAATTCTGGGACATTGGGGGATACATAGGGCGCCATTTTGTTAAGGGGAAGGCTGTCCTAAAGGGCATCTGGTGGACCCCACCCCTACTCCAGCTTTCTGGCCCCTACACCCTACTCCAGTGACTGGAAACTACAACTCCCAGCAGCACCAGGGAGAGAACTGCGAGGACCCCAGGGCGGAGCTAGCAGGAATTCTGGGGCATTGGCGGATAAACAGGGAGCCATGATCCACTGGGCAAGGGGGGGGGGCGTCTCACTTGCTCGGGCAATGGCTCTCGCTTTCAGTTAGTTACCAGAGCTCCAAGTCAGCCTAGCAGGTAAGATATTCTAGTTACCTTGTATCTCTCTCTCTCTCTTTCCCTGGATTGCTCCTTTTCCTTTCCCCTTTTGTACATCAACCCATTATGACCCTTTTGTGTGTGCCTGCAGAACAACTACATTTTAGGCACGTGGGTGAGGGGGTGAACTGGGGTGCCCCGTAACAAAACCACCGACTACATTTCTGCAGCAGATTCAGCTGTGACTGCTCCATGTGGGAGCCCCGCGGGCCAGCTCCCCAGGCCCCAGAGGGTGCCAGGTCAAGGCAACTGAGAGGGACTCATCGCACACGCCCTGCCTGGCCTTTCTCCCTCCACCCCACGCCTGCTCCCGCCCTACAGTTCCCCTTCTCTTGCATCTGGAATGATGTGTGGCCAGCTGTTCTTGCCTGAGCTTTCCTCTTCCCTCTCAGCTCTGAGGAAGCTCACAGGGTGAGAGAGAGTCGGGGGTTGAGCCAGATGCCGCTGTCTGGGTATTATGGTAGGGATAACAGGGAACTCTGGGGAGAATTGAACTTGGCCATAAATGGCCGCGTGTATGTCCTAGAAAGTCTGATGCCCCTAATGCCTCTTCCAGTCAGTGCCATCACCCTCTCCTCACCTCAGAACAGTCAACCTCCTCCGTCCACCCCAGACACCTATGAAGGAGCCACTATCTTGCAAACAAAGGCACAGCAGAAGCCCACCAACCAAGGCTTTGGCCGCTGAGCTGAGCTCGTGAGGAGGTTCTCATTTACCTCTTCAAGGGGGACCCCACATGCAGCCGCACCCGTGTTTACTAACAACCTGAGAGGGAACTTCGCTGCAGGTGCACACCTCAGCCCGTGCGGCCCCCGTCCTGGAAAGGGAATGTTTAATTCATAAAGTCAATGAGAAGAGAGCGACTTGTACAAGGAATTGCCTTGTCCTTAAAATTTATTCTTTAACCGAGGAAAAGTTTTTTGACCTTTGGAGAAAATGCTTGCTCCTAGCTACGACTAAAAAGAGATTTCCTTCTTTCTCTGTTGTGTTAAGAATCTTTTCTTCTTATAAAGAAGGCACCACAGTGATTTATAACTGTCATAAAAGCCTGGAATCCTTTTGAGGTTAAGCTACTCAGCTATTCAACTTTTACTACAGAAACTTTGAAATTCAAAAAGAAAAAATAATGTAAGTTTTTGAAGGACATGTGTTGCTGTAGGTGATCCTGTTAATTAAAAGTGATTGCCTGCTAGGAAATCATACTTTAAAAAGTTTCATGAATTTATTAGAACCCTGAAGGTATCTTTGTATGCACAGAGCTTTACCCGGCATTTATGCAATTTTGTTTCAGATCTGCTTCAAGTCTGACTGACACTCCCAGCGCAGAACAGCTCCGTCTGCATGCCTGTGTGTTTTGGCTAATTGAATTATGTGAAAATACACACTAATGAAGCCTTCACGGAGGTGTTAGCTGAGTAGACGCCGTTCACTTTTGCAGGCGACAAATCTCAAGCATCACCTGATGTGTAGGTGACCTGGGAGAAATCTAAAAGGCCTTTTTAATTTAAAAATTGCCATCTTCTGCCAAACCGGTGCTGTGCAATTATCCTAATAAAATGCATGAGCAAATTTATTCCTCTTCTCTTAAAACATTTCGCGGCATCGCCTCTTCATCCACTTTGGAGAACGGTTGTGTTTGCTTTGCTTGGGTTTTAATGAAGGTTATTACTTAATAGTGCTCTTTGGATTATTTTCCCGCCTGTCTGGAAAGAGACGTCAGAATGTGGAGCTGTAGAGCTCCATTCTCGGATGTGGTGTTGGGGACACGCGCCATGGCAAGCTGGCGGGGTCCCCCAGGGAGCCGGGGAGCTACCTGGTCGGAGAACGCAGCCATGTGTGTGGCCAGATGGGTTGGGGAGCGCAATGGGGTGAGCATTGCCACCAGGGGGTCACCCCGTGACTGGTCTGGTGCTGTGCCTGGGTCTCTTGCATCAAGGCTCTGGAGCGGTGCCCAGGGCATGTGAGTATGCTCCCGCCCAGAGATCTGCCTTGCCTGGCCAGGTGTGTGTGCGTGTGGTCAGCAGAGACACATCTGGGAAAGACCAGTCATCAGAGACTCCGCTTCCTGGGGATGCCTGCTGCAAAACGATACCTATGAGACTCGGGGTGGGGGCTTTGTGTGGCCCGTGAGACCCACGAGACAACTGTCCATTGTCTGGACAGTTGGGGGCCGTGAAATCCTACACGGAAAAGTTCAGCTTGGGACAGAGCCAGCGAGAACTGTCTCCGCTCTCTCGCCTCTCGCCACAGAGAGGGGAAACTGGCCCTTATCGCCCAGGCCGCTGCTTCACTGCCTCTGGGCTCCCCAACTCCACGGCTTTGCTTCTGGGTGTCTCTATGTCTCCACCCCGCTCCCCGCCTCCCAGCTGGGGGCCCCAAACACCTCGTGGCATCTTGCATCCCTTTATATGTTTCACATCATTCTTCAGTTTCACACCTTGTATGCTCTGATGACTCCTGTTGGTCCTCAAGGACCCCAAGTTCACTCTGCACCATCACCAAGGCCCCTTGTGCTATTCCCTCCCATTTTAAACCATTTTCGGGGCCTCCCTGGTGGCGCAGTGGGTTGGAACGCTGCGCTGTCAGGCCAAGCCAAGCTGTGTCCGCTTCAGTGCGAGTTCGATCCCCGCTCCGGGGGTGACCCCCAGGGTGCAGCAGACCCTTCCTGTCTCCCCGCTGCTCCCCTCAGCAGTGGACTTCATCGACCTGCCTGTTCTGCCCCCCACTCTGTCTCTGGTGAAGCCTCTCACCGCCCCTGCACCTCTGGCCTGCACCCCAGTTCTGTGAGCATCAATAAATAAACCTTTCAAGAAATTAATAATGAATTTCATGATGTCAAGAAAATGAAAACAGCACCTATCACATCAATTTGTCTCTTTCGACACATTTATTTTCTTGTGCAATTTTCTTCCGTCAGAGGCTTGCAGGTTGCTGGCGGGTGTCTGCTCACCTTGTACCTGTAGAGTATTTCCTACAGTTGGTCCACAACTGTCTGTCCACCCCCCGCAGCGGGAGGGAAGCTGCTGGCTTTGCATCTCTCCAGGGCCGTGGGAAACACTCGAACGTGGGAAGAGCCTGCCGTGTGGCCTCTGCGGCCAGAAAGCTCTTGCTGACTGACCCAGCTCCTCAGCTTTTGTCCTCAAGCCGGGCTCGCTGCGGGAGGAACGAAGCAGTGAATGGATATTGGCACGTTGGCCAATTGATCGTGTGCTCTTTGCAGCCGGCCTGAGGCAGGCCCCCCAGAGCAGAGGAGAGAGCGGTCTGTTCACTCAGGCGTGGGGACCCCAGGCTGTGAGAGACAAAGGCTGACAGCATTGCATCAGTAAAGGAAGGTGGTCGCCTTGCAGCTGCAAGCGTCGCAGGCCGGGACAGAAGCTCCACCTCCGTCCAATTTACAAGTGACCCAAGCGAGCTCTTTAGTTAAAGATGGCCCAGGGTGATGAGATGGACCCGCTTGGACAGAGCTGCAGGCTAACGGTGGTGCCCACCCCAACAGCTATGTCACCTAAACACACAAAACCATAGGACCAAAACCACGAGCCTAACATGTCAGCGGCTCCAGCTGACTGTCCTATCGCCAGGGAGAGAATTCTGGCCAGAGCTGCTCCCGGGACTCAGGGGCCACCGTTTGCCCCCAGAGAACAGGGTCCCCCTTAGAAGCAGGAAAGTGGCCAAAGGTGACGCTCACTCAGCCCAGGAGCTATTTTGAGGCCTGAACGGGTCGCCTCGTCAACATCAAACTAAGGAAAGCACGTCGTGTTCCTGTATCTCGTGAGCCCTGCGTGGGTGGGCAGGCTTGCTCAGTGCCGGGAGTGGGGGCGACACCCCTTGGCAGATCCAGGTGACTTTCCCAAGTGAGTTAATTCCATGGAAACTAAACTGAGTCCAACCAGTCCTTCGAGCAACTCTAAAGTTTAAGACATGCTTTGTCACCATCAAGAAAGATGAAAGGGTTGTTAATTTTTTTTAAGATTTATTTATTTATGCACACAGAACTGGGGTTCAGGCCAGAGGTGCAGGGGCCATGAGAGGCTTCCCCAGAGACAGAGTGGGGAGCAGAACAGGCAGATGGATGAAGCACACTGCTGAGGGGAGCAGCAGGCGGGTCAGGAGAGGTCTGTCGCGCCGTGTGGATCACCTCCGGGGCGGGCGGGGATCGAACTCATGCCAAAGTGGCTTTATGTCTTAGTGCTGTGCTTTTAACCCACTGTGCCAGCAGGGAGGGCCGGGTTGTTAAATTTTTTAAGTGTTAGTGTCTGAGATCCTGGATGAAGGACACTCGGCAACATGGTTTCTCTCAGCTCAAGAACCAGCCTGTCGATCACCTGGTCCCTATTAATGTGCCCGCCAGAGAAAACTCAAGGCTGTTGGGAGAGCTGACTGCTGGATCCAGCCCAACCTGAAGGCCCTTCGCCCAAGCTTGGTGGGAAGAAAGCATGCTAACTTCCTTACACACCAGTTGTTACAGGGTAGCCCAGAGTGCACTGGGCCGCCTGTCCGTGAGGCCTCACCCACATGCTCACAATTCAGTTATACTGCAGGCACACACAAAAGGGTCAATAACGGGTTTATTTACAAAAGGGGAAAGGAACAGGAAATAACCCAGGGAAAGAGAGCGGGATACAAAGTAAATGGAATACCTTAGGGCTAGGCTGACTGAACACACTGAGTCATACAGTCAGGAGAGCTGCTTCCAGAGTGAGAGAGCAAGAGAGGCAATCACGCCCTATTTATCCCCCAAATGTCCCAGAATTCCTGCTAGCTCCGCCCTGGGGTTCTCGCAGTTCTCTCGCTGGTGCTGCTGGGAGTTGTAGTTTCCAATCACTGGAGTAGGATGTAGGGTCCAGAAAGCTGGAGTAGGGGGTGGGGTCCATAAGACTCTGCAGAGTTCCTTTAAGACAGCCTTCTCCTTAACACAGTCAGCCAACCCATAAGGACCCCATGCATCTTACAGATCAGTTCCTTGACACAACCAAGCACCCCTTGCAACCCCCCTGAGGTGGAAGCTCATCTTTGTTCATGCTGGACTCTTACCCCCATTGCAGTAATCATGACTGACTAATAGCTGTTCTTTCTGGGCCCTCCCTGGTGATGCAGCAGGCTAAAGCGCAGCACTAAGAAGCTACAGCCACTTCAGCACCAGTTCAATCCCCGCCCCGGAGGTGACCCACAGGGCACCACAGACCCTCCCTGTCTCATCTGCTGCTCCCCTCAGCAGTGTACATGTCAATCGGCCTGTTCTGCTCTCCAGTCTGTCTCTGGTGAATCCTCTCACCACCCCTGCACCTCTGGTCTATACTCCAGTTCTGTGTGCATAAATAAATAAATCTTAAAAAACAGTTATTTTTTAAAAAGCTGTCCTTTCTATGTTAGGTAGTGGCCTTCTGTGCTTGTCTTTCCCCTTCAGACTAGCTATCTCCGTATTTCCAATGTTCATGTCTGTTCAGTGGATGTTGAACACATGAATGAAGCAAGAGCCTTCACGGCGGGGGATTCACTGAGGGCACAGCGTACAAACCCTTGACCTCGTCTTCAGCACCCCTCAACCCTGCCGCCCCAAGGTCCTGATCCCTTTCCCTGAGGGCATGAGGCATGCTATCTCCGGATCCACTTCTCAGTTTCGCCTGGGCTGACCTCTGCTCACGAGCTGACCCATAGCCTGGCCTTCACTGGCCTAATCACACCTTCCTTTCCCAGAACATGGGGCCTGCCGTCCTAGTGTTAGGGGGAAGGACGTCCTAAAGGAATTCTGCAGTCTTGTGGACTCCACCCCCTACTCCGGCTTTCTGGACTCCACCCCCTACTCCAGTGACTGGAAACTACAACTCCCAGCAGCACCAGGGAGAGAACTGCGAGGACCCAAGGGCGGAGCTAAGCAGGAATTCTGGGACATTTGGGGGATAAATAGGGCGCCATATTGTCCAACGGCCTCTTTCTCGCTCAGGCCGCGGCTCTCAGGACCGTATGACCCGGGGCTTTCAGTTAGTTTGTTACCAGAGTTCGGAGTCAGCAGAGAAGGTAAGATAGTCTAGTTACCTTGTATCTCTCTCTCTTTCTCTGGGTTGTTCCTTTTCCTGTCCCCTTTTGTAAATAAACCCATTATTGGCCCTTCTGTGTGTCTGCAGTGCAACTAAATTTTAAGCGCGTGGGTGAGGACCCACAGACAGGCAGCCCAGTTCACACTGGGGCGCCCTGTAACACTAGCTGAGTGAGTTTGCAGGGAGAACATTATAACTTACTCAAGGTTGTGCGTCCTGAATTGGACATTGAACTTGAGCTCCTCTAGGTTCAAGTTGCGATAAGCACTGGCAAAAATGCCACCACCCGGCTCAAGAATCCAGGCTCTGGAGTTTCTTTGCTATCACGTTGCTCTTACAAAAGAAGATTCTGATGAGTCAAGTGTAAAACAATCAGGGTCTAATGGATTTAATTTCTCTCAAAATATTGCATGGGACTGGCGGGGGGGGAGGTGCATTTATTTATGTGGGTGGAGATGTTTGAAGACGAGGAGATATTTGCTCAATACCACACGCTTGTTCTGTCCTGTCTTCCTTTCCTGCTTCAGTAGAGAAGCTCAAGTTTCAGGAACCCTCCACAGACTAATTTTGCACCACCCAAAACCAACATCAACTTAGATAAGCTTAATTCAAGTCATAACGACGAAGAAAAGCTAAAGGTGAACTCTTGTTACTAAAATCACAACAGCAGGAACAAAAATTAAAATTGCCCAAAATCATTAGCTGTGTTGGTATTTAACGCTCGGAAAATTGGGTCAGGTTAGAGCTCAAAAAACATAGAGAGTCTTCTAAATGCCATTTATCAAAAAATAAAGTGTTGTCTATAGTTACAAAAAGTCCCTGCTACCATCTCAGAATGTTCCAGAAGCCCCTGGTTTTTCTGGCCAACTATGGGATTCTTCTGGGTTTAGAACTATCATTGACCTTCATGATTTTACTGCCTGGATTGTTTCAGAGAAATAGGTTGGGGGTCCCTGAGTCTCCAGAGTAACCCTTCATCGCAGTCATTAAGGAGATCATTATTAGAAGTTTCTGGTAAGCTTAAGAGGAAAGAAACAGCCTACCGATAGTATCCATAGGTGGTGTTTATCACACATACACAAGTGGAAGGACTCTTCACTGACATGCTTGACGTTGTCTTACCCTGACAACCGTCCATAAGACACAGGAACGTCCCTAAGACAGTGGGGCATGCACTCACCCGGATGCACCATGACCAACCTGAGACTCTGAGCCAGGCAGGCAGTTCCAGAAACAGAAAGCCACGCCAAGCCTTCCCACCCCTGCCTGCAAGCCAGGAGCGCGGACAGCTGACTCCAGAACTCTCCACATCCCGGTGACAGCTGAAAGCAGCCGCCACTTCAGTCCGACCGGGATCGATACCTCCGTGCCTTGGAATCTACAATCAATTAGACAGTAGGGGGCCGCAATCTTGCTGGACGCCGGCCAAGAGGGGCCAGTCGTGGTGTGTCCCACAGGACGAACTAGGCGGAGAGTGTGTAGCCAAATTCAGGGTGTCCCATGTTCCAGCGCGGGGCTCTACTCATGAGCCATGTGGCATTTCTGCTTGGCCCTGGCCTCCTGCGCCGCTCTTAATTCGAGCCGGTTCTGAAATCTCATTCCTTCCGAATAAGCCTTCCTCTCTGTCTAGGACAACATCAGCCGTCTGCCCTCTGCCTCTTCCTTGCTAAGCACTAAACTTCAGGTGGCCCAGTTCTTGAGACTCCGCCCCCCGCCCCCCCAAAACATTCTAACAGCATCAGAACCACAGAGCGGGCTTCTGAAGAGATCAAAGCAAACGTAGTTATAAAAATAAATTCTATCAAATGCCGCATCTCCACAAGTCATGGGAAATCACCCAAAATGGACAAAACCTATGTTCAGGCTTCTCCAGCCCCATCCCTTGAAACAAATCTCTATGTTGCGGGACAACTCTGGCCTCAAAATAAACTCCCGGGGGCCTCCCTGGTGGTGCTGGGTGAAAGCTCAGCACTGTGAAGCTGTTCATAGCCGCTGCAGCACAAGTTCGATCCCCACCCCGGAGGGGACCCACAGGGCGCAGCAGACCCCTCCTGTCTCCCCGCTGCTCCCCTCAGCAGTGGACTTTGTCCATCGGCCTGTTCTGCTCCCCACTCTGTCTCTGGGAGTCCTCTCCCCCCACACACACCTCTGGCCGGTACCCCAGTTCTATGTGCACAAATAAAAGGGAAGGAGGGAGGGAGGGAGGGAAGGAAGGAAGGAAATGAATGAATAAGTAAATGAATGAATGAATAAAATAAAATAAATAAATAAAATTAAACAAAATGGAAATACCCCAAACCAGCCACGGGGCCGGGAATGGAGAGTGAGGCGGGGTGAGGACGCGGCTGCAGGACGTCTTCAGCGCCAGCTCAGCTAACTGACCACTGGGCCTGACCTTCCCGCGGGCACCCTGGGGACCTTCCCGGCCAAGCCTGAGACCCCGTGCACCGCGGGCACTGACCGCTTTGCTCCCCAGCTGGTCCACACTGAGCCTTCCCTGAGGGTGACTGCCGACCTTGCTCATCCCCCCGGACCCCCTGACCAGGGAAGGGTCCCCGCTAATGAGCAGGGGGAGGGCGGAGACGCTCGGGTGAGCAGAAGGCGGGACTCTGCGGCACCGGCCACAGCCCTAGAGTGCTGTCCAGCCAGCGGCCACCATGCCTGCAGGACGGGCCCATGGTGTGCGTGGAGACCTCTACCAGATCCTGACCGTGCAACTGGCGGGGTGCTGGACCCGCCACCCCCCCGCCCTTCATGGCAAAATCTATACCTGTTTGGTGGGGAGCCACAACAGCCTGCTCTCTTCCAGGCCAGTGGAAAGGACACCTCGGTCCTCCTGGAGCCTGGACACACTGGGCCAAATCTTTGGGCCTGTTTGAAGACAGCACCCTAGCTGGGACAATGACGCCAGGACAGATGTCACACACAGGCTGCTGGGTCGGCACGCACTAATCATAGTGCCCCACGTCAGTGGCCATAGACGAAACTCTGACCACTGGACGAAACCGTGGATGCCCTCCTGGGGCGGGGCAGGGGAAGGGTCACTCAGTCTAGAGGATGCCGTTTCCACTGGCCACACGAAGCACCGGGTCCTGGTCTCACCTCTCTCAGCATCTATGTGACTTGGGTAAGTCGTGTCACAGCACTTCCTGTGGAGATGCCTTGCGAGCTTAGGAAATGGGCCCCTTATACTGGACACAGCCGCACGTTAGACTACATCTCCCAGACTCCCTTGCGCTGGGCAGTCACACGCTGGACTACAACTCCCAGCTTCCCTTGTGCTGAGCACAGTCACATGCTGGACTACAACTCCCAACCTCCCTTTTGCTGGGCACAGTCACATGCTGGACTACATCTCCCAGCCTCCCTTGCAGCTGAGCACAGTCACATGCTGGACTACAACTCCCAGCTCCCCTAGCACTGAGCACAGTCACATGCTGGACTACAACTCCCAGCTCCCCTAGCACTGAGCACAGTCACATGCTGGACTACAACTCCCAGCCTCCCTTACACTGGGCACAACCACACAACTGGACTGCATCTCCGAGCCTCCATTGTGCTGGGCAGTCATACACTGGACTACATCTCCCAGCCTCCCTTGCACTGAGCACAGTCACATGCTGGACTACAACTCCCAGCCTCCCTTGCGCTGAGCACAGCCTTGGGGCTTAGTTTCAACCAGTAGAATGCAGGTGGGGAATAGTGTTTCCATTTGTAATTCCTATCTATCTGATTCCCCACCTACCCCTGGATTGGGGGGGAGGGGACCCCTAGGACTTCAAGGTGACCTCGCCACGAGATGGAAGGGTCCCCTGCCCTAGAGTCAGAGATCTGAGATAGCTACCCAGGAGAGTTGATGAGGAGCTCCATGTAGGATTGTTGTCAAGCAAAATACATTCGTTAAATGTCTGGAATCCGGCGGTTGTGCTTACCAGCGTCGACAGCCCCTGACCAATGCTGCCCTGTGGGAAATGACTCTGATGCCAGGGCAGTCTCCAGGTGACCGGGCAGTCCAGCCTCAGGGACCAAGTACACAGGCCTGGGGGACCCCCCTGAGCCCTGCACCACACCTCCGCACCCACTTGCTTCACAAGGCCCAGCGCTGGGCGCCCCAAGAGCAGAGGCCTGTGCAGCGGCCGCCATTTCAAGCATTTCTCTCTCTCCCAGCCCCGAAGAAAGGGCCCCAGGTCAGCTGCAGGGCCCCTGTGTCAACAGCTGGGAAGCTGACACCCACCCGACGAGGGGACGTGTGGTTTTCTCTTCTGAGTCCGTGTCACGGAAGCTCCAGAAACTGTCATCGGTGGTGACTTTCCTCACAACAGATGGAAGTATAATGAATGGTGTTTTGCATGTTAAAAGGACAAGCACAGCAGCCAGATGCTTCCTCTTTTTTTATTTTTAAGATGTATTTATTGATGCCTACAGAACTGGGGTACAGGCCAGAGGTGTGGGGGTGAGAGGACTCACCAGAGACAGAGTGGGGAGCAGAACAGGCGGATCCACTGAAATCCATGGAACAGCGGGGAGACAAGAGGGGTCTGCTGCGCCCTGTGGGTCCCTCCCTGGCTGGGGATCGAACTTGCGCTGCAGCGGCTGGAGACAGCTTCATAGTGCTGAGACTTAACCCCTTGCGTCACCAGACAATTCCTCTTCTAAATGACGCAGATTTGCAGACATGTGACACACACAGTGTGTGAGTGCCAGAAGCTCCCAGCTTCAGTCCACCAGCCTCTGACTGAGGGGACTCAAAGTGGCAGGATAATTCTAGAAGTGTTTGGGGCGAGGGGCTATTTGTGCCCAGGAAGCCAGGAAGAAAGGGAGAGGCAGGGATTTCACGACGGAGTCTCCACATTCAGATGCCACTTCCGCTGCTCTGGTGTTCCTCAGCCATATCCAAACAACCAGATGACGTTATGATATCTGAAATTCCTCCAAATAAAAATCTTGTGAGGACGGGTGGCCGGCTAGCCCCTGCCCCTGGGGCCAGCCCCCGCTGAGCTCTCGGCCGCTCTCTGGGACGACAGGTGCCCGCTCAAGCCTCATGCCTCAGCCCGAGCCTGAGGCGTCTGCAAGGCTCCCAAGACCAGCTGGCCCTCACCGGGGCTACTCCCAGGCCCAGGTGGGGCAGGGGCTGGACATAAGCAGGGCAGTTCCTTTCCTGAGGCTTTGTCTTCGGGTTTGTGTTCTGGGAATCCAGAATCAGGAGGGGACAGAGGGTGACCGCTTCGGCCCACCTGTTTCTCCCTGGTGGGCGACAGTGAAGCCTCAGAGACCAGCACTAGACAGAAGCCGGACATCCCTGCTGGCAGCTCACAACAGACCACCAAACCTAAAGCACCCTGATAGCAGTGACCACTATGTCCAGAACAGGCAGCAGAAAGTGCAACATTTAGTCACGAGGCGGTTTGTCTTTGGCAAACTTCTGTGCCAAACTCTGCCAGCCTCCAGAGTGGCGTCTGGGGGGCCAGTGGGAGCCCAGGGCAGTGGGGGCCCTCAGCTCCTCTATTCCAAAGAGATGATGCCACATGATTTAATGGGAAAGTCCATCTCCCCTATCTCCCCCACGAGGGGTCTCCTGAGGGACCTTGAGTGCAGCCTCACAGGTGAGCTCTGTCAGGCCAGGGCGGCCTGCTTGCTCGACCAGCCCTCCCGCTAGCTGTTCCGCCCTGACAGAAAGCCAGTCTCTGCGTTAGACACAGAAGAACACGATGGCTCCTCCTTGTCCATTTTTCAACAGCCTCTTCCCTTGCAAATGTCTCCTAATAAACACAGCTTATCTTTATGGACCAGCTCGCTGGTCCCGTGGAGGGATGCAGAGAGAAAAACACGTGCCAGCCTGTGCTTTTCTACCCCAAAACACACAGATGTCCTGCTCTGTGGACAGAGATTGTTTAGTCAGTCAGGGGCCAACTCTGAAAACACCTTGTGAGAAATCAGTGTCACCTGCCCGTGATAGGTGTTGCCACTGGGCTGGTCCCTGTTCTGTGCATCTTTCCACCAGATGAACCAAACACCATAATGCCAGAGAAACTTGAATGCCAGCTGCTGCTCTGGCCCCTGCTTCTGTGGAGTGACACTTCACCATTCAGCATTCTCAGATGAAAGGAATTTAATATGCAGGCTTGGTGATGCTGATGGTGGTGCTGTGGTGGTGGCGATGGTAGTGATGGTGGTTGTAGTAATGGTGATGGTGATGATGATGGTGGTGTTGGTGATGGTGATGATGGTGGTGGTGATGACGATGGTGGTAGTGATGGTGGTGGTGATGGTGATGATGATGGTGGTGATGGTGATGATGGTGGTGTTGGTGATGATGGTGGTGGTGGTGGTGATGATGATGGTGGTGATGGTGATGATGATGGTGATGGTGATGATGGTGGTGGTGGTGATGATGATGATGGTGGTGATGACGATGGTGGTGGTGATGGTGATGGTGGTGATGGTGGTGATGGTGGTGATGATGGTGGTGGTGATGGTGATGATGGTGGTGATGATGGTGATGATGATGGTGTCAGTGATGGTGATGACGGTGATGGTGATGATGATGGTGGTGATGATGATGGTGGTGATGGTGATGATGATGGTGGTGATGGTGATGATGGTGGTGTTGGTGATGGTGATGGTGATGATGGTGATGATGGTGGTGTTGGTGATGGTGATGATGGTGATGGTGATGATGGTGGTGGTAGTGATGGTGATGATGGTGATGATGATGGTGATGGAGATGATGATGGTGTCAGTGATGGTGATGACGGTGATGATGATGATGGTGATGATGATGGTGGTGATGACGGTGGTGGTGATGATGATGGTGGTGATGATGGTGATGGTGGTAATGATGGTGGTGGTGATGACGGTGGCGATGATGATAGTAGTAATGACGGTGGTGATAATGACGGCAATGGTAGTGCTGATGGTAGTGGTGATGATGACACTGACAAATACAACAGCAACTATAACTCCTTTATCAACTTACAATGTACCAGGGGTTTTGCTACACCCACTTTCCCTGCCTCATCTACCCCACGTCCGAGGGCTAGTGCCCAGCACTGCTCACATACAGCTTCGGTTGGCTGGGTGACAGTGTCCCACACAAACCTCCATGGCTGTGATATCCTGGAGGGGGAAGGGAGAAAGTTCATTTCCCTTTCCCCCCTCCAAAGGGACAACCGCCTCTCCCCAGGTCCTAATACTGGATAGTTACCTGTTGGGATGTTCCACCAGAATCTGCTACCAACAAGCCTAAGAGAGGGTGTCTGGGACTGCAGTTTCCTTACTTACTCAGAGCCAGGAGCCTCCTTCTTGAGCTGAGGATGTGAAAAGGGTTATCTTTCTTTGGTACTTAGGCACTTTTATGAAAGAAGGCACAAGTGAATAAAAGTTCTTAAATTCTATGGCTCATCAGTCCCTTCATGAGTAAAATCAACCACAGGGATATGCCTGAAGGAAAGTTCTAACGTTCGGGGTCCTCCCTGATGGTGCAACAAGTTAAAGCACAGCACGATGAAGCTCTCCAAAGCCACTTCCGCATGAGTTCGATCCCCAGCCAGGGAGCTGACCCACATGGCGCGGCAGACCTCTCCTGACCCACCCGCTGCTCCCCTCAGCAGTGGACTTCAGTTGATCTGCCTGTTCTTCCCACTCTGTCTCTGGTGAATCCTCTCACCCCCTTTGCCCCCACACCTCTGGTCTGTATGCATAAAAAAAAGTTCTTGTATGCATAAAAAAAAATCTTAAAAAAACAGAAAGAAAAGTTGTAATGGTGTTCTCCAGAGACCTCCATGACCTGCATTTAAATGACAGTTTCAATCAAACCCTCCAAACTGACCACTGCATTGACTTTCCACTTGGCCATGAGGGAGAAGACAGAATGATCCCAGCACTCAGCAGGGACTCAACAAGCATTTGTTGAGTGACTATCGAAAGTCGTCAGAGATCTGAATCCTCATCTCTGCAATGGGCCACACCCACCTCAGGCTTCCCAGAGGTGGGGGCGGTGACATCAACCCTCTTTTCAACAAGTATCTGTTGAGTAATTGTTGAGTGACATCCTACTGTAAGAAACTGTGAGAGTCCTATATCATTTGTCCTGCATATTCCAATTTTATGAGATGCTTTAGGACCCAAGGTAAAGCCAACCTAAAGTTCTAGCAGATTGCAGGAAATACTAGTCATTGTAGGGAATGCTCGCAAAGTGCCAGATTCTGTATGTTTTACACTTGAGAATTAACCTGCACCTCTGGCCTGTACCCCAGTCCTGTATCCTCTGGATTCAGGTGACTTACAACACAGCCCAGCTGGGAACTGAGAACATGTCAGCTAAAGACGTTTCCAGTAGCCTTCCTCACAGGGACAAGCCGAGAGATTTCCGGGGACTTCCTGCTGCGGCCGGTAGATGGCAGACATGGACAGGAAAAGTGCCGTTGCCCACCGGCTCCCAGTTTGCATTACAAAGTGCATCTGGCATGCAATATAATTTCTTTAAATTCACAGCGCCTTGCCCAAAGTTGCTAACTCCCAGGTAGAAGCCGCATGCGTTTGCAGCGCTCTAGGCTGCGGGCCCCAGTAACGTGGGGAGGAACAGCCGCAGCTGATGTGCAAGGTGTTTCCTCTATAAAGCTGTCGTCCAGCTGTGACCCGCGCTGACCAAGCCGCCCCGGCCCTTCTCTCTTCTGCAGGAAAACTTGGGGTGTGCAAATGATAAGGTCTGGAAAGTACTTGGCAGCATGGAATTAAGACAAAAACCTGCAGCGTGTTTTTGCAACAAAGATGTATCATTAAGCACCACTTGGAGCGAGGCTGAGCTCAACCTGAAAACGTGTCTGCTGTTTATTTCCTCCTGGCCCTCTGCAGCGAGCCAGCGAGGTGAGTTCTGCGGATTCATTTCCTGAGAAGCTTTGCCAGGAACACAGGAGACTCCAAAGATGGATTGAAAACTTGAAAGTAAATGCCCGAGAGAATCCAATGCTCGTCGAATTCTATGAAAGACCTCAATGTGAAAGAAAATTCAGAAGTGGCCAAGGAATACATTAATCACCAAACTTGATTCCATAAAAGTGTGTGACTTCTGGTAGGCGCACCTATCAAAAAGACAAAAATAGCAAGAGAAAAAAGAAAATCTGCGAAACAAGACATAGGACGGGCATTAACGTGCGGGTTTCTAAGAATACATAAATAAATAAGTTGTCAGGGGAGCAATGTTCGGAGTCACTAGGTAGGAGCTAAGACTGGATTTTAAAAAGAGAGAGAGAGAAAGGGCCCTTCCTAGTGGTGCAACGTGTGAAAGTACCTCACTGTGAGCTGGTCGTGCCCACTTCAGCACAAGTTCGATCCCCGGCCAGGGAGGTGACCCACAGGGCGCAGCAGACCCCTCCTGTCTCCCCGCTGCTCCCCTCAGCAGTGGACTTCCTCAACCAGCCTGTTCTGCTCCCCACTCTGTCTCTGGGGAGTCCTCTCACAGCCCCTGTACCCCAGTTCTGTATGCATAAATACATATATCTTTAAAAGAGAGAGAAAGGACCAAACACCAGAAGTTGGCTGGATTTTACTGATCAGCCAATAAAAAAAAGCAACTGATACTGCTTAACCCCCTCCTCCCCGCTTTCCCAACGACCCAGCCCTGGAGTGGGAGCCCAGCCTGATCCTGGGGTATAGATAAGCTTAACGTGGCCAAATTTGGGCAAAACAATTTTACGACATTTAGAACAAGATTTGTGTCTCCTTGACTAGGAAACACGTCTCCTGGCATCCGGGTCCACGCATCTGGACACAGCTACATGTCCATCTGGAGGCCTTTGTACTTGCTGATCTAGAATGTTCTCTCAGGCTGTGCTAAGAAGCTCGTGTTGGGGAGAGAAGCCTTCCTGGACGCGATCTCCAGGATAGGGACCCTGCCCTGCTGGCTCAGTCTGTCTGTCTGTCTGACTGCTGACATGTGTGTGACTCTTGTCTGTCCTCAGCAATGTTCCTCGGGCCTAGAACATCTCCTGGCACACAGCTCTCAAAGATAGGTGTGGAATGAGCGAATCTCCAGCTTTCTCTCCATGAGGTCTTTGCAGGGAGGGGTGGACAGAGTATCGGGCCAATTAAATGTGCCTTAATTAGGACGAGCTAAGTGAATCAGCTAATGAGTTAAAAACTCTTCAATGTCATTAGATTGGGGGGGGCAGGGCGGAGAAGAGTGGGGGAAAGTGCCCATTTCATAAGGTTTTTCATGAACAGAAAATTCACTCAGCTTCCAGCAGCTTCTGGCTCAGCGGCCATTTTGAAAATGAGGGAAATCAAGTGTGCTAGGCTGGAAGACGTTCATGAATATTGCTAAATTTAGAAACAACAACAGGGCCCTCCCGGTCATGCAAGGGGTTAAAGTGCAGCACTATGGAATGTCGCAGCCCCTACAGCACGAGTTCGATCCCTGGCCCCGGAGGGGACCCCCAGGGCGCTGCAGACCTTTCCGGTCTCCCTGCTGCTCCCCTCAGCAGTGGATTTCAGTAGATCTGCCTGTTCTGCTCCCCACTCTGTCTCCGGGGAGTCCTCTCACTCCATGCACCTCTGGCCTGCACCCCAGTTGTGTCTGCATCAAAAGACTGGTATGTGGAAACCCACACCCCAGAGTGTCCCAGAGCGAATGTGGGGTTTCCAGAACCCCTGATGCTCAAGCACTTCACTCCTGCCCTGAGCCTTACAGGTAAGCAGACACGATGGGTGAGTTTGGGCTAGCGTGCTCCCCTCAAGTCTGTGGGGACAGCTGGCAGATCTGAACGTTGGCTCAGAATCGCGGGACCAACGAGAATGGTGAACTCACAGACTGGACAGACCCGAAACTGCCAGCCACGCCAGAATCCGTAGAGAGGATTCTGCAGAGAGGAACATTCCAGACTTGAAGGGGAGGAGTATTAAGGTGTCTTTGCTGTCTGCTCTTCTCTACTCAGCAAATGTCTAGTAAGACCCCCCACCCTGGGCTGGGGGTGTCATCTTTGCCTTCGGGGGAAGACACCCCCCCAAGAGCTCCCTAGGCTGGAGAGGTCGGGTTTTTCTGGGACTCAGGGCGGGCTGGTTCCTCAGGGCCTGCTGAGCCGTGTGCTATATATCTATTTCTTTTGTCTATAATTAAACATGTAAAGTGATGGAAACATCCGACTGTCTTCAAGTCTGGACACGTAACCAGCATCACAAGCACTTTCTTGAGCAACGAGAGAAGTCTCCAAACAGCCATGCCACAGAGGTCCCGGATGAAATAACACACCTCGCCCTGTCAGCAGCTCAGCGGTGGCTCTGGGGTGGTGAGCCCCAGGCTCTGAAGAGGAAGCCCACGGGTTGGGTGCAAAGCCCACAGGTTAGGTGTAGCTAAGGAGAGCATCCTCTACCAGCAGGATAAAAGGACACATCAGCAGTCAAGTCCAAGACTCAAGGTTCTGTGAGCCCTTCTGGAACATTCCTGACTTGAGGGGAAACCAGAGGAGGCACAGAGGGGTGGCAGGCTGAGCCAAGGCTTCAGCATCAGACCTGGGCTCGGAGGACCCTCCTGGAAACAGCCTGGCTGGACAGAGATGGCCCAAGGGGTGCTGTTCCCTGACATGGGTGTGTGGGCAGCCCTTCACCCCTTCATTTTACATGAATTTCTCTAGAGCCACTGCATTTACTTTTTCCCCTCCACTCTTGGGGAGCCAGCAGTGTCAAACCCCAAGTCATTGAGTCATCTGCAGATGAACGGAACAAATAAGTAGATTTGGGGATATCAACAGGACGCTCTTGAGCTGCAGCAATAAGGCCTCAGCTCTGCCCACTGCCTTCACCCCGCTCATGCCCATGAGGGCCTCTGAACAGGGACACACCACAGTGAGGTGAGATGTGAGGCTCCCCCTTGTGGAAGGGAACTGAGCAAGTGTAGGTTTTGAGACCCATGACTCTGAGACAGTTACGGAGCAACGTAAGATGAGGGAGGGGGGTGCAAGTTACCCATACTGGGGGGCCCATTTTTGATGATCCTTCAGCACTAACATAATCACCTCAGCTGTTGCTCCTCGTGAGGTGTCCTTTCCACCTTGGGTACAACTCGAACCAAGCATGGGTTTTGCCTTATGTCCCAGGACCCCTCATTTCTGGGGTCTGGATCAAAGTAGTAAGCTAAGTCCACATCACCTTAAATACTTGGCAAATGTTTGTAGTTGCTTAAAATTCAATGACAAGAAAATAATTAAGAGAAATACACTGATTTGATGCACGGTTTGACCAAAGAAGATACAGAGCTGGCGATTAAACATATGGGGAAAAAAATGTTCCACAGCATATGTTGCCTGATGAAAACAACAAGGCATAGTGCCACATTTATGAGAATGGTCACAAAGCAGAGCACAGACAACACCAAGTGCTGACAAGGATATGGGGCAACAAGACCTGTGATTGGTTACTAGTGAGAAAACAACATGGCACAGCCACTTCGGAGGTCAGCTTGGCAGTTTTCTACCTAGCTACACATTCTCCTGCAAGTCACACCTCCTGATATTTACCCAAAGGAGTCAAAAACACGTACAAGGATATTTATAGTAGCTTATTCCTCATTGCCAAGAGCTGGGAGCCAAAGAAGCCCTTCAGTAGGTGAATAACAACCCGTGGCCACCCGTGGGCCATGTGGGTAGCAGAATATTACCCAGTGCTGCATGGAATGAGCTACCCAGCCATGGACAGGCGTATAGGAAGTGCCATGTTGTTTTCTCCTTTCACTAACTGAAAGGAATCCACCTAGGAAGCTTCCATACTCTGATCGCAACTGTATGACATTCTGGAAAAGTCAAAATGATGGACACAGAGGTTACTGGGATGGAGAAGGAGTGTCTAGGTAGAGCACCTTAGGGCAGTGAAATTATTCCAGGTGACTGTGATAGAATCACATCATTATATTTTTATCAGAACCCACAGAATGTACCGCACCAAGAGTGACCCCATTTGTAAACTCTGGGCTCTGGGTGATAAGATGTCCAGAGTATGGCTGTACTGGTGGGGGGAGATTATTGTTATGGGGGACGCTGTTCATGTGTAGGAAATCTCTGGACATCCCATTCCATGGTGCTGTGACCCTAAAACCATTCTAAAGAAACAGAATCCATATATTTAAAAAGTTTGGTTGACGAAGGTAACTCGGGGAGAAGAGAACAGCGCTGAGCTATCTCTGTAGACATTAAAGAATGCTTTCAAAACAGAGCCCACTGCCCATTTTCAGGAAATCATGCCCAGCTCCCAAGTTCTGCAGAAACACTTCTGTGCGGTCTCATTCAGCTGTTGTATTTGTTGCTAATTCTAAAATCAAGTACGCAGTTTGAGGCATGAGAATGACATTTCTGTTCATGCTTAAAAGAAGATAGTTGTATATTCCTCTTCTCCACATCGTAAGCCTTCCAAACTGAAATCTTGAGTTCAAAGACAAACCATCCCTCAGACACCCGCCTCCCCAAAGGTTTTCCACAGAAAGCCCGCCAATCCTGCACTTAACCTCCGTCCCCTTGGATTTCCTGACGGGCTTGCTCATCTTTCCTGAGCTGACTCTTAGCCCTGTCTCTCTTGTCAGCCTTAGCAGGCACTTCTGTGCCGGGTAGGTCAGGCAGGAAAACTTCTATCATGTCAGCAGGAAACAGGCGGGCATTGCCTTCCTTGACCCCCACCCCAACCCTGTGGAAAATCTAGTGTGGTTGTGGGAAGAGAGGTGATGAGTTGCTTGTAGGGGAGGTTGGGGGTTATACAACAAACAGGGAGCCCTGACGTCTGGCTTGACTGAACTTTAAAGTAGAAATGGGGTCACTTACACCGCTGGTCACTCAGTTTTCCTTTGATCTTGGGTCTTCGTGGAGGAAAGTGGTCGACTTAATCCTAAGATTTCAGTTTGCAAGAAGTTTACCTCAACTGTAGAATTGTTAACGGGCTGGGATATAAAACAGAATTTAAACAACAGCAAGAATGTGTTTTGCCCCATGGGAACTAAGAAACTCCAATCTACTTTTCTGAGAAACATGCTCTCAGAGAAAATCATCATAGAAACTTTTAGAACATTGCTGACTCTTGAGAGACAAGACGCTGAAGTATCCTGGGATCTTTCTAGGACAATGAAAACAGGTCCCGGTAAGACTTCAGAGTCCTGGGAGTAAGAGAAGGCCTAAGAAGCTTCTAGAGACAGGAGAAAATGGAGTATGCGTACATTAAAAAGAATGAGGAGTGTGTTTAACATTGTGGGAAATCTTGTAATGCTTCAAAATACTGAGGGAAAAATATTTTCAATCCAGAATTCTCTACCCATTAAATTGATTATGTGTGAGGGTGGTAGAAAGACATCATTAGACATTCATGCACTCTTTCTCAGGAAGTTTCTAGATCAAGGAAAAGGGAGAACATGGATTCAGAGAGAGAGATTGATGCTGAGAGAGACACAAGGGGATTCCATCCCCAAGATACCAGCGACAGGAAGTCCCAGGAAGACACTTCCCCCGGTCCAGAGTGGAGCTCGTGTTGTCTAGGTGTCTAGATCTGCGGTTCAGAGGGGATTCCTTACTCAGCTGTGACTTTAAGCGTAAACATGTCGGCCACTCTGGCCCCCCCTCCCAACCCCCATCATTCCGATCAGCTCACGCTGCCCACAGGGAGAAGACAGAAGCTGACACCCAGCCCAGAGCAGAGAGGTACAGATGGGTGCGGCCAGCAAGAGCCGAGCATGGGAGTTGGGGTCAGAGATACCAGCTTCTTCTCCAAGGACGAGCAGGAGACCCTGGCCAGTTGTGCAGCGTCCTGGACTTGGGTCTGCTCTGTAAAATGGGCCCCTTATACAGCCGCCTGGTAAGTGAACTTCCTGGCTTAGAGTAAGGTCCCTGGGTCCTCTCTGGTGGTGCAGCGGGTTGGAGCCAAGCCAAGCTGTGACCCTTTCAGTGTGAGTTCGATTCCCCGCCCCCGGGGTGACCCCCAGGGCGCGGCAGACCCCTCCTGACCCGCCTGCTGCTCCCCTCAGCAGTGGACTTTGTCGATCTGTCTATTCTGCTCCCCACTCTGTCTCTGGTGAATCTTCTCACCGCCCCTGCACCTCTGGCCTGCACCCCAGTTCTGTCTGCATCAATAAACAAATACATACATCTTTTAAAAAAAAGAATAAGGTCTTGACAAATGGGATTCAACTTTCCACCCTTCCCCTTTGACACCACTGCGCTGCATTCACTCGACTTTACAAATCGATTCTTCTTTTTCACTTTTCTAATTTAACTCCCCCACTTACTACTGACAGCTTAAGGCAGCGAGAAATCACCTTCTCGCGCGTTATACAAGACACCCATGTGTGATGGGCTGGAATGGAGGTCTTATTTCTGTCAAGAAGAAAAAATAAAGGGACATCAACATTCCCAGAGGCTGGGCGGGGCCCAGAAGCCCTGGCAGCTGCCACAACGTCATCTTGGGGACACACGGCCGGGCAGGGACATTGAGTACAACCCAAATGTGTCTAACTATAGTCTTTAATCCACAGGCCTATTTTGGCCGGGATGCCCCTGGCGCAGATTCATGGAGATAAACAAAGCTCCCGCATCTTAGCACTGGCCTTGACAGCCAGCAGCGCCCTGGACACCTGCTAGGGGAAGTGCCAATTGTGGGGAGGGGGGTCCCCGCCCCGAAGGTGACCACTCCTGCCCACTTCTGTGCATCTTCATGCAACTTGGACTTGGCTGACCCTAATTCTAAAAACTCTCCATTTGGGGGATTTTTTTTAAAAGATTTATTTATTGATGCATGCAGAACTGGGGTACAGGCCAGAGGTACAGGGGCGGTGAGAGGATGCACCGGAGACAGAGTGGGGAGCAGAGCAGGCCGACTGATGGAGTATACTGCTGAGGGGAGCAGCGGGTGGGTCAGGAGGGGCCTGCCACGCCCTGTGGGTCCCCACCTGTCTGTTCTGCTCCCCCCTCTGTCTCTGGGAAATCCTCTCCCCCGCCCCCCACACCTCTGGCCTGCACCCCAGTTCCCATATGCATAGATAAATCTTTTTTTTTTTTCCAGATGTTCTCATCAAAAGAAAAGGAATCCTACTGGTGAGCTGATGGGTATTAACTAAACTCGTTCTTTAGTTAATGATGTGGTTAATAATGAACTAATTATTTCGTTAATAATGTAATTTTTTCACAATCGATATAGAGCATCAAATCACTCTGTGTGCACCTTCAGCTTACACAAGCGATGTCGATTGTCACTCAAGAAAACCCGAGAGAGGGACAAAAGGGACTGTCATGGATTGAAACGCACCCCCCCCCAAATTCACATGTTGGGGCCCTAACCCCCAATATAGCTGGAGAAGCTGCTCCCAGCAGAACAGCCACAGACACCCGCACGCACGTAAGCACGAGGCATCCGGCCTGCCGGGGCCTAGCCGGTCTGTGTCCACCGGGGAGAAGCCCCTTCACCTCCTCATCCGTGTTTTTCCTTCACTTCATTGACAAATTAAGTCCACTTGACAAACTGACAAAGTACCTTTTGACATTGCGAGGTGGAAAACAAAATTTTTTTGGCATTCGTTTCCTGTTGTGTTTCCAGCAGGGAGGGCGATCTTGGGGTCACGCTGGCTCTCCCCAAGGGCCCCTTCCATTCAAAGCAAATTAGTCAGAGAGACACCACCTGTAAATCCGTCATCACCGGGGGCCCAGATTCCAGAACATCGCGGTGCTGAGTCCTGAGATAAGTGGGAGGCCAGGAACCCTATTATTAAAAGCCCCACAGGCACAGCCATGGTTGCTGACCTCAGGAGGTGACATCCGCTGAGCCAGGCTCAGGCGGCCAGGGGGACTGGCCACGCCGCGGCCTTTCTCCAACATAAACAATCTTCTTTTCTCACCCTGGGGCTTCAGAAAGCCGGGGCCTGGGTGCAGGGCACCCCCTGGAGCCGTGGAAATACCCTCGGAGCCAGAGGAGGACAGATAAGAAGGCGTGTCCACTTGGGGATGAGTCCGCTGCCAAGTGGTCACTTTGGCCAACGCGTCCACTCCTGGCTCTCAGCTTGCGACTTATTTAAAGACATGATGGAGGGAGTTGGACTAGAGCTGGAGGGTGACAGGGGGGCCAGGGAAACACCTGGACCCCCGGATGTGCGGGAGCTCCTGGCCTGATGGGGCCCATGACCAGCTCTTCTTCATGGTGACCTGTGACCTGCTTTTCCTGCCTTGGCAGATTTCTCCAAAAACAAGAAAGATGACACAACGTTGCCATGGTTTCTCGGCTTCCCGAGATGCCTCCCGGCTCTGGCAGGTATGACTTTGGTCATCCTCCACCCAGTTGAAATTGTCACTGAAACAATTCCACCAGAGTCTGGGGACTTGGTAAAGATACCGGAGGGGGGTGGGTGGGTTCTGGGTCATTCGCCCCCTTCACACATCTAAGAGGATCCCACAACCCCATGGCTCGGGGTCTGATGAGAGTGGGTGTCTTCGATTTTCAGAAGACGAGACCTTTGGAGGAGTCCATAAGTCTCTGCAGAGTTCCTTGAGGACGTCCTTCCCCTTAACAAAATGGCGCCCTATATATCCCCCCCAATGTCCCAGAATGCCTGCTTAGCTCCGCCCTTGGGTCCTCTCAGTTCTCTCCCTGGTGCTGCTGGGAGTTGTAGTTTCCAATCACTGGAGCAGGGTGTAGGGTCCAGAAAGCTGGAGTAGGGGGTGGCATCTATAAGACTCTGCAGGGGTCCTTGAGGACATCCTTCCCCTTAACAATAAGAATAAGGGAAAACAAGTTTATGGGCTTTTGTGTTTCAAGCGCTGTCCCCCAATGCGTAATTATGACTCGCCCCAGGGTGAGGTTTCTACCTATCCATCTCTCCCTGTTCTATGTCCAGGGAGTTTTCTGACAAAATAGATTTTGCACCACACACAATTGCTTTGCTGGTCATAAATTATTGAGTGAACATCTCAGCGACTATCCAGCTTTCACTTCCATGGCTGTTCGGCCACTGTGGTCTTAGAGTAAGTGACCATTAACTTATGCAGGAAAATGTGTTTGGGAAACCAAAGGTCTGGTTCTTTTTCTTCTCACAGGTCTTGAAATTTTCCTAGGGACAAGTATTTTTCTACCTTCTAGAAAAGTAGATTTTTCAATGAAACTTTGATGGGAGTAAAATATTGCCAACCTTCGTTATTGAGATAAATGTTCGGAAATACGGTAGGTTTTCACAAAGTGTCATTGTCTCCTTCCTTGGTGGGTCAGATTCATTTCCAAAAACTGGCATATTTTTTTCAAGATATTATTTATTGATGCGTACACAACTGGGGTGCAGGCCAGAGGTGCAGGGGTGGTGAGAGGACTCACCAGAGACAGAGTGGGGAGCAGAACAGGCAGATCGATGAAGTCCACTGCTGAGGGGAGCAGCGGTTAGGACAGGAGAGGTCTGTTGCGCCCTGTGGGTCACCTCCGGGGTGGGGATCGAACTCACACTGAAGCAGCTGTGGTTCGTTTACAGTGTTGTGCTTTAACACACTGCGCCGCCAGGCATATTTTTATTAAGTCGATATAAATAAACTCAGAAATAGGGGGAAGTTGTGGGGAGAGAACAGGCTGAGAAGTGCCCCAGAGGACAGATGGTGTACCCCACTTTGGACACAGCCATCCACGACTTCCTTGAATTTCACTAGTCCTCCGGCCAGACCCCACATGCACACCCATGTTCCTCTGGCCCCAGCGGTGAGGCTTACCTAGATACGGCGGGCTTTATACACTGTCAGGAAATCCTAAAACCATGTCACCAGGCACGGGCCAGGATAGCTTCACTCCAGATTTAAACAAGATGGTGGAGAACAGTGACAATACTATTATATAGCAGTTATATATGTATACTAACAGAGTATATAGCATAGGTATAGAAATCTCTAGAATTACAACATAGCAATTATGCTCTGCGGTGACTGGTGGACTCAATGAGATCATGAGGATGCTGCAGCCACCCTTGATGTATCAGAAAGGGCCAGTACTGTCCGACGAGGTCTGATGCTGTTTTGGGGGTCAGCTGGCAGCTGTACACATCCCTCCAGGTGTTCTCATTTTTCCCCCCCTTTCTAGCTCAGTTCTTTGTGCATTCTCCCTCTTCTAGCCCAACAGAGCTCCTGACAACAACATCATTCGGTAGATTGAGATATCACACTATTTGAAGGCTAATTTATTCCTGTCAGCCAATCCTGCCAGTCTAACTGGTCTACCTCATTCTGCTATTTTTTGCCCTTACCCCATTGTCATTTAAATGACAGCCTCATTCCGTGAGGGTAGATTTCCAAATGCAAGCCTGATTCCCCCTTGGAAACACAACAGACAATCCAGTGTGTTCAGAGCATTATTTCCATTTTGTTTAATTACAACTGATTTTGCAAACAAGAGCTACAAATGTTTCCAAGTATCGACACAAGTGAATTGTCCTCCACATTCTCTGGAAAAAATTATGTGTGTGGTGCTTAATCCGTTTTCTTAAGAATTCTAGCATCACAGAAACATAATCTAATCCCACCTAGACTGATTTCCCTGAGGGATTACTTAACCTTTTTGAATGCCTTTTAAATCTTTGGGTTCAGAAAATCTTACATCGCTCAATTTGAATCCAGTCTTGATTTCCTGGAAATCCTGGTTAATAGCGACAATCCCTTGAGTCCTCACAGAGTGGCTGATAACTTGTGGGAATATTTGAAGCAGATTCATTTTTTGCAGTTTCGCAATTTTATTATTGCTCTTCTTCATGGAGACCAGTCAATATTTAGTGCTGTTTATTCACCCATGCTAGTGAGAAAAGTAAGCACAAACGTAGGGAATCAATCACCCGATATCTGTTGACCACTGTGTGCGAGATATCAGACTATTCGTAGGCATCACCTGTGGGAAGTCCGCCCCAAATCCCCCCACACCAGCGTTCTCAACTGGTGACAACTTCATAGTACTTGCGCCACCAGGGAGGACCCTATTTCTGAGAGTCTTAAGAGTGGAGAGGGCTTCAGACTTCATCTAACATGTTTCTCCAACACGTTCTTGCTGATCCCACAGGTAAAGGTATCACTGTGTAAGGCTGGCGGGACCTCATAAAAAAAAAAAAAGCGTCATCTGATACCCAATGTGGATGCAAAGGAAATCAACCTGGACACCCCAGGTTTCCTCCAGGCTGACTAATAATCCAACAAGCATCTGACAGGCTGATAAGAGAAAGCTCAGAGGAGAGTGTGTCTCTCCCGTGCACAGGGGAGCCCGTGGAGGTGAACACAGGGCCGTAGACGCCATCTTGACTTGCTCAGTTAGGACAAGGGGTGGGAGGGTGAGGAAAAGGAAGTCCGCTGGGCTTACTAGAGAAAGCAAAGATACCTTCATCTTCTCCTTGGGAAAGAGATGGGGGTTAGCGCTCCCTGGAATAGGCCCTTCCAGAGAGTTTACACAGAAACATCGAAAGCCTCTCCACCCACCCATGAAATAAGGCTCTTGCCCAAGTAACAGGTTTGAGGGGAGAGACTTCTGCCCCAGACACCAAAGAGGGAAAATCTAAGGCCAACAACTTATTTTTCACAGCAGCCACAGAGAGAAGAAACGGTGGCCTGTTTGTGAGAAATTGAAATCTCTTCTGAAATACGTCTCACTCGTCAACCAACCAGGACTCTGCCCTCGGTCAGGTAGGGACGGTTTTTGGACAGGCTGGACATGAGCTTCGTTCTCTGTCACCTCTCTTACCAGCTCAAAGTCCAGCCCACTGGGACACGAACCTCGGTATTTGTTCTTTTATATGTAGCTTCAATCATTCCCCATTTGGGGCTGAATTTTAAAAAAAAAGATTTATTTATTTATGCACACAGAAGTGGGGTACAGGCCAGAGGAGCTCGGGTGGTGAGAGGATTCCCCAGAGACAGAGTGGGGTGCAGAACAGGCAGATGGACGAAGTCCACTGCTGAGGGGAGCAGTGGAGAGACAGGAGAGGTCTGTTGTGCCCTGGGGATCACCTCCGGGGCCCTCGGGAGTGGCTGCTCAAGTCAGAACAGGCACCATTTCGCCAGGTACAGAAATAGCTCCAAAGAGATGCATTTTAATGTTAAGAACAGGGGCCAGGAGCAGGCCAGGCCCAGAGCCAGGGTGCTGATGAGGACACAGTGGAGGACTCATCTGAGGGAAGGGACAAGTCCCTCAACGCTGAGGGTCACTCACCACCGAGTTCAAAGGACACCCCCTCCTGTTTTCTGAGGAGAGCCCGAGGTGGCTGGGTCTCTGAGACCTCCCTGTCAACATCACCTTGCATGTGCTGTTACTGAAGAGAAACAGACACCCTACAAGACTGGGTGCCCCCCCAAAGACTAACTCGTGGGTTCAACAGCTTCCGTGATGTTGCAGGCCACCCACCTTCTTCTCGATTCTTCTCTGCCTCTGGAATGAACTCAACTGTAGCAGAATGACCCCAGACCAGGACGTGGGGAAGCAGACTCTGACCAGAAGCCCACCCTCCTCCCTGGCAGAGTGGCTTCTGGTTCTCCTCAGCCGCTGGGCATCCGTCCCTCCCTCCCTCAGAGCCCAGGTCTTATCTCAGCTTGCTCCCAGACACCGCGGCCCGAGCGTCCGTGGCCATCTTTCAAGCTCTTTTCCTGTTTATTGCCTTAAAACTGGGAACAGGCCCGCTGAACAAAGGCTGTCCCCCAAGGCCAAGCAACATGCTACCCGCTAATAAATATGCCGTGTCTCGTGTCTCTCAAATGTTATTGTGAATCATCCTTCCCTCCTTCCTTCCCGTGCTGCGGTCATCTTGCTGGCTCTGAGTTTTCCCTCTTTGTCTGGGCCCTCAGCTGCCTCCAGTTCACTGCCGAGTTCTGCCTCCTCCCCATCCGCTCGCAGGGCCTCCTGTTCCTGAAGGATCTGGCACCCACTTTTCCACGGCATTGTTCCTTTGTTCCAGGAAAGAAAATAACTTTTGGAGACAGCAGAAACCGTTCCAAAGGCTGCCGGGTGATGTCCGCCCTCACCTGATCTTTATTCAGATCTGGTTTTTAATTACAGTTGTTCCCCATTTCTCAAGCGCCGTCCCCTACCCTTCCTCCCTGACAGGAAGGAGCATTTTATTTCTCATTCCGAACGCTCCCCTACCGGTCTCTGTTCTTCAGAAGCTCCAGCCCTCTTTGGCTCTCCTGTTGACCATGTGGTTTACTACCCTTTTCAACCTCTCTCCCCCCACCTCTTTCCCGAACTTAGGCCAGAACTTATAACCTGCTGGCTTTTGTCATCTTCACTATCATTATCTTCAGACTGAGTCTTCCCCAAATGGATTTTTCCCCCCAACCCCGTGCTCTTTAAAGAAACAAAGAGGAGAAGGCTGTGATGGTCGCCATGGTCAGGACGTCTGTGCTTTGTTCGAGCGACGGCTTCACAGCCAAAGCTGAGCCTTGACTGAACGCACAAACTCAGTTGACAGAACAGTACCCACGCCCGGCCCACCAATTGGCCGAGGATACAATCAGAGGTATCTTCTTATCTCCCTGGTGTACTGACAAACTCGATTCATTAAAATAATAAAAAAAGATCTTGGTCCCTCATGTGAGCGGCATGTGATTTTCCATGAAGATTCACCTCAGAAGGTGTCATGCCTATTATCCATTCCATTTATAAATCAAACGTCCTGCGCCTTGCAGCTGCACGCTGGCATGTCAGCGAGGTTTGGGTCAGCCACACACACTTCCACGTGAACAGCAGATTAAGGCAAAGAGACAGAGAGACGGCTCTTTCTTCCCCCCCTTTTCCACCAGTAATAGGCAGCAGGAACGTTAAAATTGGGCTGAGACACCAAAACCGAAGTCCCATGGACCGTTGAAGCAAAGAGACTTGAGATGAAAGACAGGATCTGTCAGTTCCCTTGAATTCTTCTCGCTCTTTCTCTCCCCTTCATCGTGTTCACGGGAAAGCGAAGGGGGTGCACGAGTGTGTGAATTAAAGGCTGTGTCTAGGACAAGATGGAGAGAATCTGGCCCAAGGAAGACTTTGGTCTCGGAAGCCCTCGAGGGTGGCGTGGGGCCGGCGCGCGTGGGACTCTGTCCCTGTCCACACGTGAGACTAGAGGAGACTTTGGGGAGGTCCCTGGAAAGGCGGCGAAGGTCATTCCAAGAAGGCTCAGGCTCCGGTCAGCCGGCCATGTCTGAGGGTCACGTCCCAACCATGTCCAAAACGCGTGGGTCACCAAGATTTTCCTGAAGAAAATCCCCAGTAGAGGATATGCTGAGACTCCCCAATGTTTGCTCAACTGGCCCCCCTCAATCACCCATAAAACTATTAGCTTTTGTCATGAATCACAGAAACAAAAGTAGGAGAGGGTAACGGAGAAGAAAGGTCTACCTCCTTTGGGACAAAGCCCTTCGGGTTTTGTTAATCGACTGTGTGAGGTAAGGACCGGGTTGGGGGGGGGCATTGAGGGGATCCAGAAACATGAAAATCTACCCAAAGTGGAAAGGCCCAGAATGACACATCATCGCTAGGAAATGTGACCTATTGTGGTTCTGGACACTACATCCTAGTGAGGGAAAGCCACAGAGATAAGGAGATTGTGAAAATCTCCTAATTTATTGCCTACGTTTTTTCGTTAGTCTTACCCTAAGACTTCCAGACCCCCTCCCCTCCGTTTCCACTACTTGAGTATTATAGAAGAAAGAATTCAATGAAACCTCTCCAAAAAACCACAAAAGAATGAAGACGATTCAAGTAGACGGTTTCCTTCGAAATAATAAAATAGTGTCCAAACCACCGCAAATCACAGCATCACCCCCCTCACCACCTGCCCCCGAGACCCACACGTGATGGTCTACAGTCCAGGCTGATTTTAGGATAAATTGTCCATGTAGAAACAGTTCTTTGACAGGCCTAGTTCTCGTAGTGAATAGTCTTTGTCAACCTTTGCTTGCTATTCGAACCACTATTTAGTGTTTCCCCAAAATACAAATCTATACAGATTGAGCAAAAATATCAAGGGTAGGTTCCAGGCATGTGAATTAAAAGAAGAAAATAAAAAACGCTCCCAAAATTCTGATTTCTGATGCATGACAAAAGCTAAAAAGCATTGAGATCATGACTTGGCCCAGGAACAAGGTCAGAGCTTTAAGTAATACATGATGCATGACTGTGGCAACTCTTGGGGGACTTCCCCCCACTTTTCCTGATAAAACCCAGGTGTTTGCCTGGCTCCCTTTTGGGGTGTGGCGTTTGCCAGAGCTGGGCGTTTCTAATTGCTTCATGAACCGAGGAGAGATGACTTTAGTTTTCAAGGTAGTTATTCATGTGAATTTGCAAAATCACACACTGCCTGTACTATTACCAGGATAGACTACATACATGCTTTTGATGGAAAGAATTACTTGTGACCTTTACCGAGATGTTTTCTCGGGCCAGGACCTTAAGTCTTCCTCGACCTTTCTATTAAGCTCTTACTTGTCAACCTGTCATGCGCGCTGACATTCAAAAGTTGGTTGAAAAGCTGCAATCAGTTCCTGTTGTGACAACCTAAAAATAGGCATGTGGCTCGGGATAGGTCCAGATCTTTTCTAGAACATTCCACTCACAAGACAGAAAACTAAGGTGCAGAGAGGTGGCATACTCAGATGGCCCCGTCTAGATAAAAATAAAGTCTCTTCCTCCCAGTCCAAGGCTTTCTCACTGATCATACTGCTGCAATGGTCACTGAATAACAGGCTTGAGATGAGTGAAGGAAGAGTGAGTGATACTGGCTCTTGACTAAGAAAACTGATCCACCAGCTTACACCAACCTAAGGGCACACAGAAAGGAGACCCACAAGGCCCAGCACAGAGCCTGAGCTGTGAACTACGTGAAGGTGGCATCTTTGGGGAGCGTGAAAAGCCTCCAGGCCTGGTGCCTGACATATGTGGGACATCCAGACATCCTTCCCGATAAAACTGTCTTCACAACTAAGCTATCGGCAGGAACCAAATTTTTCTTCTCTATATATTCCTCATTTCTGCGTATTTTCTACAGATCTGACCCAAAGGACAAAGACCCACCTTCAACACTGACATGGGATCGGTCTCTTTCTGGGCTCTGTGTAAGCCAAGGAGAGGACAGAATCACCGGCCCGTTGTTCCATCTGAAAAGTGTCTGCCACGAGAAAACAATCCTTAAGAAATTTTGAAATGCTGAGTAAAATTTGTCATCTTCTACAGAGTTTACTAAGAAGAAATCTTTGTGTTTGCCACTGATTTGTTTCATATTTAAATTCAATTTTTAAGTAGCTATCAATGCTATTTGATAATCGACATGTCAGATAGTTCAAAGTCTTATTTTAAAAAGACGTGTTCTGTGTTCCAGTTTTCCAGAGACAACTTCCTCTGGTCTTTCAGCTATTTAATATATTAAATTACCTTTCAACAACATGCTTTCTTATACATCATGACTTTTCAATAAGCCTCTTGCATAAAAATTAAGGATTTTATAATAATGATGAACAAGTATATAACAGAGTCATTTTACAAGGGTGGAGTGGGCGGTGGGATTCCATTTTGTCTCAAATTTTAATATCTCTGCATGTTAAAATTCTATGAACTCTGAACTCTGGAGCCCACCATTCAGTGATTTCGTCATCATTTGACTGCAGAGAATTTTCTTTCTTGTAGTACAGAAGATATCACTGTGCTGCTTAAGGGATAGAATCTGAATGTTCACAAACCATGAGCTGCATATTTTATGTACTATATGAAATGCAACGTATATGATTACATTAGCTTTTTGGAATATTTGCTTTTTCTGCAGCTATTGTTCTGTTTTTTTAAATTCGTGTTGTTCTCTGAATGTTTATCATCCATTCATTCGGAAATAGTCTTCTAAAAGTGTAAATAGCTGAAAGTGGGCATAAGGTGGAGAAAGGGATCATGGAAGTCATATTTTTTTTTGAGGCTTTGCTAGATAGTTTGGCAGGATATAAAATTCCAGGTTGGAAATCATTTACCCTCAGGATGTTTAAGGTATTATTCGGTTCTCTTCCCAATGTTGCTATCACTCACCCAAAAGCCATTTTGAAATTCTCTGAATGTGACTCGGTCCCCACATTTTATGAGTTTCTCTCTATTTCCATTATACTAAAATTTTACAGTGAGCTTTCATAATCTAGACCCATTTTCATCCATGATGCTAGGTTCTTGGCAGGTTTATTTAGTTCATAATGGGGAATACTCATGGCTGTCTCTTTTACTCCTTCTGTTTCTCTGTTTTCTCTTTCTAGAACTCTTATTATTTAAATATGGAAATTCCTAAACTGACCCTCTAATTTTTTTAAATGTATTTATTTATGCACACAGAACTGGGGTACAGGCTAGAGGTGCAGAGGAGGTGAGAGGACTCCCCAGAGACAGAGTGGGGAGCAGAACAGGCAGATCTACTGAAATACACTGCTGAGGGGAGCAGCAGGTGGGTCAGGAGCTGGCTGGTGACATAGGTCACCTCCCTGGCTAGGGATCAAACTCATGCTGCCGTGGCTGTGGAGATCTTCATAATGCTGTGCTTTAACCCACTGCGCCACCAGGGAAGGCCCTAAAATGACCCTCTAATTTAAATATATATCTGTAGTTTTCTATGTTTTATTGCAATTTTCCACTATCATATCTTTTATATTTCTAATGCAATCATATTTTTAATTTTTTGTAGTCTCCGAATGATCCTTTTTTATAACATCATGTTCTTGTTTTATAGATATAATGACTCCTCATATCTCCAAGTCTAGTTTTCTCCTCCACATGTGGTCTCTATTTTCTCCAGATTTTTTTTTAATAAATCTCCCTTTCATTTTATTATTTTCATTTAGGTTACATTCATTTTATCACACTGCAAAGCTTTCTGCAAATTTCTTTTTCCATTGTTTTGGTCAGTCTTTTTGAAGTTCTCTTCAAATTCATCCAGCTACAACTCATAAAGCAACCTGCTCGTGTGTTTCAATGGCGAACTAAAAGGCTGACTGGAAGTTGAGAAGGGTGTGGCTTCACTCTGTCTCTGGTGAATCCTCTCACTGCTCCTGCCCCTCTGGCCAGTATCCCAGTTCTGTATACATAAATAAATAAATCTTTAAAAAAAAATCACCCACTCATTGAAACCCTTCCCCATGAAAACTGTGACTTAAATACAATGTTTTTCTTTGCATCATCCACTCATGGGATTTGAAAGCATTCAAGTAAGTTTCTTATAAAAATCGGCTCCAACCACCTGTGACAGAGAAGGGCTTGCGTAAAAATGATGGTTCAGTAACTTTTCTATTTCTACTCTAGTAAGAAAAAGATACTCTGTAGATACAATAAGGCGTCAACTATTTGGATTGATCAGCACTGACGGAAAAGGATCCATTCCTCTTCTCTCTGTCTCCTGAGTTTTATACCCAGATCTAGTGGGTTTCCTGTCACCACTAAGTGGAGGAAGACCCCAAGAGAAAGACGTGGAGTCACAGTTAGGAAGCTGAGTCTGAACCATAAACCTGAGTTTGGGTCACCGGGGTGATTCGGGCCCTCAGAGCCTCAGGATTCGGACCTTCCCACAGCACCTCACGGGGCAGCTCCCATGAGCTTCTAGAGGCGTTGACTGCACTGGAATCTCCAAGGAGCAAGCAGGTCAAGGGAATCCCCTCCTCTTCGGGACCAAGATCAAGTGACGGAGGCCTTGAGACTGTCAGCAGCAGCGGGCCACCCGCCGCGGGACTGGCAGGGACTGGACTGATAATTGAAGCAGGCATTCCTCGTCCTTGGGCATTTTCAAGAAAGCAAATAGCTCTGCTAATTCTGTCAGCGCCTCTAGACCTGAGAAGAAAGCCAGCCTTCGGTCCAAGACAACACAGTGGGTGTCAGAGAAGACAGGCAGAATTGCCTTTCTCTCTTCCTCTCTCTTTTCTTTCCTTCTCTCCTCTTTTCTCTCTTTCTCTTCCACCTTCCTGCTCATTCTTTAAATTGTTCAATCTGTGTTGAGGTCACCGGTTTACAACCCTGTATGACTTAGGGGTACAGGCCCATACCTCTTCATGTGGTCATGTGATGACGCCCCCACCCGCCACCAAGCACGGACAGTCCTCCACCATAGTCCACTGGGTCTCCCCGAATTGCCCCCCCTCACCCCATCCGCCTCTGATCACCTTAATTCTGCAATCAGATTTCTAGAACTTGTCTTCATGTCGTCTGGCCTATTCCTTTGTTTAGGTTCTTTATAGTCTAACTATGAGTGAAATCATCCAGTATTTGTCTTTTCCCTTATTTATAAAGTTTGGTTAAGCGGGGCTTTTCTTTACTAACAAATCTCCCCACTTGGGTTTTTATTTAGACCACCTACCAGCTACCCAATTAACTGTGAGAGTGGTTAATGGTTCCGAAGTCAAAATTCAAATCTTGTTGAAATGTTCTTCGGACACGGGCTGACTCATAATCGTTCAAGTCCTCCTCTTAACAATTGCATTTGTTAGATAAATCAACAGCTACGTGTGTATAACTTTGTCCAGAGACAGCGTTTTCTCTGCTTTCCCTCCGTGATCGGTAACAGGTATGGTTAGGCATAAATTTTAAAGCCATTTTACTAAATCATCAAAATGAGGACTGTCAAGCCATGAGCATTTGCAAAAGAGGGAAGCCATCAGGGCATTTTATATTTAAATTCCAAAAATAAATACAGATGAGGATGACTGCATCCAGAGATTCACATGAAAGCACTTTGGAACTTGACTGCCCTAAACATCAATATATTATTGATTAAATAAAACTAAGATAAAGCATCTCAAAATGTGGCTGTCCCTGTACCTGAATAATGCAGACATTTGTAGAAAATCAAACCAGATAATGGAGGGAAATTAATACACTTTGCAAATTTAATTATTGGATGGCCTGTCTTGGGTAATTTAGATAATTGTCAATCTTCGCTTTTATTTTCTGCAGCGTAATAATTTTCGAAACAAAGTGAGAAGCGTAGCAAGGAGAAATACATAAACCAGTAACTCGAAGGCACCGTCATTAATATTCTTCTCTTCTCCACCCTCACTCACGTCGATGATCCCGCCCTCGTCGGTGGCTCTAAATACCATCTGTCCACCGATTCCGGCCATTTTTAAATCTCCAGGCCTGACCTTTTCCGTCTCCAGACCGAAAGATCCAGCCACCTTCACAGCGCCTCCATCACATACCTCCAGGCCAAACTCAACATGTCCACGACTCCCCTTGGGGTCTTCCCTCGCCTCAGCCCGTCCTTCCATCTTGGGGGAGCACCCGTTAGGGACACCAGCTGCAATTAGACCTCCTTGCGGCCCAGAAAGGGCTTTGTCATTTGCATCTTGATTTGTGCACTGAAAGGAAGCTTGAACTAGGGGTGAGAGGATGCACACGGAAGCATGTGGTACCTAGTACTGACGCGAACACAGTAGTGACGCTGTAGCGCTTCACACCCCCCCACGGGGCACGAGTCTGCGCTCGCCCAGCCAAGCCCACTTCGCCCCCTGGGGTGGTCCAGGCAGACAGAGGGTGTGCCGTGCAACGCTTACTAGAGATGACGTGTACCTCTCCCCCACTCTTTACTCGGAAAATTCCAGTCCTAAAGAGGGGTTTCGAAACGAGCGCCGCGAACGTCAGATAGCTCTTATCTAGTGTTGTCATGTTTAACGTTTTCTTACACTTGTCTTTTCTCTAGCACATTTCTTTGATTTCTTATTTTTATTTCTTATATTTATTTCTTGTTAATAGTTTGCTGATATCACATTTCACCCCAAAACACTTCACCAACTTAGAACGACATAGTCCTTCTCTCCTCCCCTCCCCCTGTTCCCCTTCTCCTCCCCTCTCC
>NW_004567151.1:594575-606552 GCF_000260355.1 Condylura cristata | reverse complement strand
TCTGCCCTGTCACCGAGGCACTGGCATTTTGTACGGGTCTGGTTCCTCACGACTGTTGTAGATTCGGGTGAAACATTTTTAGCAACCCCCCCCACCTTACTGACAAGACTTTGCATGCGCTCGCGCGGCTGTGAGGAGCATTCGGGGCCAGATTTCAAGCCCAGGCCATGCACTGGGGCCTCATTGGGTTCAAACCCAGCCCTCTCTGGAAAAACACGCGATGGCCTTTGCACCCCCCCCCGGGGGGGCCCGATGCTGTGACACTCACGAGGCTGCTTTGCAGATCACCCAGGTTAGTGTAAGTGCAGCGCTCAGAATAGCACCTGGCCCTGGCAGAGATTGCGTTAGCTCTATTAATAGTTTCAAACAACCTTGACTAATATCCCCGTGGCGCTGAGATGGGGAGAGAGGGCGAGCGCTGGACAGACCGTGGGGGCGCTCTGGCTGGCCTGAGTGCAGAGGAAGTCTCCGGGCTTTGCCTGGGGGTTCCACTTGGGGCTCAGAGATCTTCCCCAGCACGCTCACCTTGGCTTTGGCGGCTCCGCGGGGACCCCAGCCCCGAGCGGGCATCGGGGTGGCCTCCAGGGAGCAGCAGAGACGCGGCCCCGGGGACCCGCCGGACCCCGTTTCATCCACGGTGAATGGCGCTGGCTTGTCTGCTGGGAAGGCCGAGCAAAGGCCCCCGAGCAAGGACAGTCTGTCCTTGGTCGGAGCTAAGCTGAAATGCAAGGTTTCTGGAGACTAAATACATCACACTCGGGTGCGCCATGGACACGGACTGCGTTGCCTTCCTGCAATTAACTGCTGAAGTCAAGTCACTTGGGGAGTTCACTGGGGCCCGCACCCGCTCGCCATGGGCTGGAGATGCCATGGCTCCTCCCAGAAGCCCGGCTCACCTGCCGGCTGCCCGGTCCTCTGGACAGCTGCCACGCACGCACAGGGGTTCAGCCCATGGCTCTCAGAACTCAGCTTAGCTTCTCCAGAGTCCTGACACAGGCCTCGCCAAACGTTCCCCGGCATTCAGAAATAAGCTACCAATAAATGACAGCCACCTGCGGCACCCCCTGGTGGCACAACGGGCTAAAGGCAGCACTGTGAAGCCCCCCACTGCAGCACAAGTTCGATCCCCGGCCAGGGAGGGACCCACAGGGCGCAGCAGACCTCTCCTGTCTCCCCGCTGCTCCCCTCAGCAGCGGGTTTCAGTCCAGCTGCCTGTTCTGCTCCCCACTCTGTCTCTGGCGGAGTCTCACACCCCCACACCTCTGTCCTGTACCCCAGTTCTTGCATGCATAAAAAAATAAATCTTTAAAAAGAAATAAACGAATAGGAAAGGAGTGTAGAAAATCAGGGCATTGCCCTAAAGTAAAAACAGGAGCTGTTTGAAGTTGTCTTGTTAAGAAAGATGCCCGGAAGTGCTTTTCATGTGATTCTGTGAAACGTGGTCTGTTGGGCCGAGAGGGATCTTTCTGGAAAGGCACCAGGGTCACTCCCTGGCTGGGGATCGAACTTGTGCTGCGGTGGCTTCTGAGCCTCATAGTATGGCGCTTTAACCCGTTGCGCCACAGGGAGAGCCCAGACTTGAGTAAGAGACCCAAGAAGATGAACTGAGTTTATGCCACATAGTGGGTGCGGCCACAGCCCACCCACACGCCTCTGGCCACAGCGCACCCCGAGAGCGTGGGGTGAAGCTTGAGACTTCTGGCTGCAGATACGAAACACACACACACAAATACAAAACAAACAGACTATGATAAACCAGAGAGACCCTGCAGGGGAGAAGGCCAGAGAGGGATCAAAAGGAGCAAGAAAAGTGGGGCGCTGTGGTGATGGCGGGAGGGGGAGAGGGGGGCAAACATTCACGTAAAATGAGTAACAGTGATTACATATATACAATAAATATATAGAGATATAACACATACAGTAAGTATATAAAGTATCTACAATATATTAATATATCTACACTAAATGAATATATATAATGCATATAATAAATATATAAATATATACATGCACTAAATAAATATACATATAATACATACAATAAATATATAAATATAGCTACAATACATAAATATATCTACAATAAATATTCAGTGTGAGTTGGATCCCCGCCTGCCCCGGAGGGGACCCCCAGGGCGCGGCAGACCTCTCCTGACCCGCCCGCTGCTCCCCTCAGCAGTGTACTCTGTCGATCCGCCTGTTCTGCTGCCCGCTCTGTCTCTGGGGAGTCCTCTCACCGCCCCTGCCCCTCTGGCCTGCACCCCAGTTCTGTGTGCATCAATAAATCAATCTTAAAAAAGTCCTTAAGCAGAATAGGTGTGGTCTGAGTCTATGCTGTTGTGAAGCTGTTAGAGGAGAACAGAAGTTTGGGGGAGTCTTAAGTTAGACTTGGGCGTCGGCTGCATGGGGGTCTGTGTCCCCAACCTTTGTGCTGGTCAAGGGTCAGCTGGACCCATGGCAGGTAGCGTAGCTGTAGCAGGTGGGGTGAATGGCCCTTCAGCAGGCCCTGGCTTTTTTTTTTTTAAAGGTTTATTAATTGATGCATACAGAACTGGGGTACAGGCCAGAGGGGCAGGGGCGGTGAGAGGACTCCCCAGAGACAGAGGGGGGAGCAGGCCAGGCAGATAGACAATTGCTGAGGGGAGCAGCGGGCGGGCCAGGAGAGGTCTGCCGCGCCCTGGGGGTCACCTCCGGGGCAGGCGGGGATCGAACTCATGGTGCGGTGGCTTTAGCTTCTCAGTGCTGAGCTTTAACCCCCTGCACCACCAGGGCGGGTCCAGGCCCTTGGTTCTTTTTTGGGGGTCAATTCTTTCGCATGACTCCACCTTCCTAGCCACCCCAGAGTGTGCTAATTTAATTGTCACCTTCTCAGCAAGGCCATGCCCCTTTACCCCCCAGCTGCCTACAAGGCCTGAGCCTTCCCCGGCTCCATACCAACCTCTCCTAGGGCCTCCTCAGAGACAAACCCTCCCCCAAAGCTCCTCCCAGCCTCTGCTCCTAGGGCACAGGACTTCGGGAACAGGGAACAGCCCCCATGGGGTCTGGAAAGCGCCCACAGCACCCCAGGGACCGGGGGAGCCCTCCTGGGACTTCAGGCAGAGCAAAAGCTGCCAACACGCCAGATCTCGAGACCGCAGAGGCCCTGATTCAGGCCCGTGACAGCCTGGACGGCCCAGCAGCCTCACCCTGGCCCTAATTACCAGGGACCGGCCCCCGGCCGAGCTGGAGTCCAGAGGCTGAGCCTGTGAGACCCGCGGCAGGTGCTCAATTTAGCTAATGAGCAGCAGACTGGAAGTCTGGAAGCTTCTCTCTCTCAGGTGCTATTTTTGTTCCGAAGTGAGAACTTCTCCCTCCTCCGTTCACTGGGTTTCAGGGAGTAGTTTCAAGGTGGCTTGTGTGAGGGTAAGCAGCAGGCGCGTGCGGAACTTAATTTTAAGAAATTCAAAGAGCAAAGCCCGCACTTTGTTCTCTGAGTTTCTTAGACTGATATTTCCTATCTTTCATAATCATTTGTCTTTTATGGATAAAATATACACAAATCGCTTAGGAAGAAAGGCATCGCGGACGACCTTGGGTAACCAAGTCCTTCTGGTTTTGAATGGCTTGTTCAGAGGACATTATTGCGATTTCTATAGGGTGGCATTTCTGGCTCAGTGCCCAAAGAGATTTTACCATGTCTTTATTATTCAGTTCAAATATAAGGGCAAAGAAACTTCCTCCTAGGATTCCTTTTTTTTTTTTTTTTTTTTAAGATTTTCATTTATCGCCTCCTGGAAAAAAAAAACACAGGGCAGAACATCGAACAAGTGTGGCAATGACTGGGTTGTGATCCCAGGTCCTATAAAAAATTCTTCTTCTCTGGTTCTCTCATCTGACCCCAGTCCCTGACAGCTTTTGTCCACTTCACAGCACTTGAGCCTGTAATGATCTCCTCCAGGACAAATGGAATGTTCTCTCTCTTCCACCTGCGTTCACTTTAATCTATTTGTTGCCTTTGTTCGGCTGAATCACTATCTTCCTCCTCCTCCATAAGCCTCCCTTCTCCTAATTTTGTCTGATCCTTTAGTCTGTCCTTTCTTTCCCGTTCTATTATATATTTTAAAAATAAAAATCCAAACGACAATTAGAGACGAGGAGAGACCACCTCCCCAAGCCCAAACACTGTCATCTCATTGTGTCCCCTTCTCCCCGACTTTTACCATTGACTTTGACAGGTGACAAATGGGGTTTTTATCCTTTGGCTACCCCATACTTTATTTTAATTATTTCCCACGTTGCTAGATCATCTTCGTGGCCTCTCGCTTTAATCCCTTTTCATCTTTTTCTTTGGCTTTCTTGCTCTGGCTATGCTTTGCCGGTAGACAATTCATTCTTCTCCCCCAGTGAGTCCACAATGAGTCTGAACTACATCCTTGTTTTACTCAGACATCCCCATATTATTTAATATCTGTACATACAAATTAAAAACTCCAGTAACCACCAAAATAATCAGCAAAATACTAGTTACTCTGACCATTTACATCAAAGATTTAATCTTCTGAAATGCCTAAAACACATCTTCTTGCCAAATAGAGACTTCTGTTAGAGTTCTGCCCAAAGTTAACAGGTACGTACAGGCATTTAATTGGTAGGTTTTAAGAACATTCGAGGAGTGAGCGGCCCTCCCTGGTGGCGCGGTGGGTTAAAGCACACAGCACTAAGAAGCTAAGGCCATTTCAGCATGAGTTCGATCCCCGCCCTGGGAGCTGACCCCCAGGGCCCAGCAGACCCCTCCTGTCTCCCTGCTGCTCCCCTCAGCAGTGGACTTTGTCAGTCAATCTGTTCTGCTCCCCACTGTGTCTCTGGGGAGTCCTCTCACCGCCCCTGTACCTCTGGCCTGTACCCCAGCTTTGTATGCAGAAAAAAATAAATCTTAAAAAAAAAAAAAGAAAGAAAAGAAAATTAATGAGTGTTTTCCACATTTTGTTCCAGACAAGGCTAGTGAAATACTGGTCTGAATTGTTCTACGTCATGGGGGAGGGAGATGGTTCTCGATAATCAAACCAAGGATGGAAATCTTACATTTACACACGACAGGTCCCTCCCTGGAGGTGAAGGGTTTAAAGCGCAGCACTATGAAGCTGTCTTCAGCCATTGCAACATGAGGTGGATCCCCGGCCAGGGAGGGACCCCCAGGGCGCAGCAGACCTCTCCTGTCTCCCCGCTGCTCCCCTCAGCTGTGGACTTCTGTCCATCCACCTGTTCTGCTCCCCACTCTGTCTCTGGGGAGTCCTCTCCCACCTCTGGCCGGTACCCTATCTCTTGTATGCGTGAACAGATAAATCTTTTAAAATAAATCAATAAACCAATGACGGGTTCTTTAATACTTCTCAGAACTTTCTCCAGATGTCAACTCCAGCGATTATCACAGCCTGGCATTTGAATGGCGATCAACCTCTCTGGGAAAGAAGACCCTAGCTCAGCTCCCCCACATTCAAGGCCAAAGCCATCCTTTAAGGCCTGGTTCCCATAGCAACCTTGTCAATTCCCTTTATCTACTCAAGCCTCCCGGAACTTCTTGCTGGGCAAGAGGTGAGGGCTTAGTTTTTTTTCTTTGATAATATAATAGTTTATTTTTTACATCACTTTGTGCCTTTTTCCATCTCAGCTGCAGTCCCAGAGGGTTTCCCATCACCAGATCACCCGTGTGCCATCACCATAGTCCAGTCAGGGGCTTAGAGTTTACCCTTATTAAATGACACCCAACACGGTCTATGTAACAGGGGTTCCCAGGAAAAGGGGAGTCCGGTTTCCCTGCCCCACCCAAAGGAGGGTGCTGCTAAGCAGAGAAGAAGAATCTGGAGAGGAGACTGAGGGAGAGGAAGCAGGATGGAGCCAGGAGAGGGACCTGGGGTGTCAAGGGGAGAAAGAGGCAGTGACCTCATGTTGAGGTTCTCCGGCAGAGAGGACATGTCCACGGATAAACCTTTACCTGCTCAGAGCTCCACAATCTCCATTCTTCTAGGAGGTAGGGGGAGCTGTTTTAGTTTTTGCTTTTTTTTAAAAATTTATTTATTTGTGCATACAGAACTGGGGTACAAGCCAGAGGTGCACAGGGGTGAGAGGATTCACCAGAGACAGAGTGGGGAGCACAACAGGCAGATCGATGAAGTCCACTGCTGAGGGGAGCAGCGGGGAGACAGGAGGGGTCTGCTGGGCCCTGGGGGTCACCTCCGGGGCCGGGGATCGAACTCACGCTGAAGTGGCTGTAGCTGGCTTGCAGTGCTGCGTCCTAACCTGTTGCACCACCAGGGAGGGCCCAGAAATTATATTTCTATATAATTCTAGAACAGTATGGAATTAAGAGACTCGACCCTCTGTGGACTGTAAATATCATAATAAATAAATAAGCGATTTGGAAAACCTGCATTGTTTATATCAGCTTCATGCTATGTATAAAAATTTTATAAATTCATATAAAAATTACCCAGCAGTTAGACTTTTTAGGATTTACCCCAAAGAATTCGAGAATGTAAGTAAAGATTCAACTTGACAAAGATGCAACTCACTTCAACTTTTTGTGTAGAAGAACTGGGGTTCGGGCCAGAGGTGTGGGGGTGAAAGGACTCCCCAGAGACAGAGTGGGGAGCAGAACAGGCAGATCGACAAAGTCCACTGCTGAGGGGAGCAGCGGGCGGGTCAGGAGAGGTCTGCCGCGCCATGCGGTCACCTCCGGGGCAGGCGGGGATCGAACTCATGCGGAAGCGGCTTTAGCTTCTCAGTGCTGAGCTTTAACCCGCTGCGCCACCAGGGAGGACTGGCCCCATATTAAGTTGCAAAAGAAGCATGCATAGTTTGGTTTTTGGTTGTGAAATATACCGGCTACCAGTTCATGACTTTAAAATCCAGAAAGAAAAGACATGTCCTCAACCCAGATTTTTGAAACAGCCTTGAGAGATGAGGCGGCTCTGCTTTCTATCGTATTTCTCTAGATCATACTGGGTTTTCGGGAATCCCAGCTATGCAGGGAAGGGCCTCCCTGGAGGCCTCGGGCTTAAGGCTGGGCACTGCCACCCCAGTTTGGCCTGAGTTCGACCCCCGGCCAGGGAGTGACCCCAGGGTGCAGCAGACCTCTCCTGTCTCCCCAATGCTGCAACCCTCAGCAGTGCGTTTCAGTGGGTCCGCCTGTTCTGCTCCCCACTCTGAACCTGGTGTCCACCGCCCCTAAACTTACTAAGCCTTTGCCTTTGTTTCTGCTTTCTTCTCCTGTCTTTCCCGCTGGCTTTCGATGTGTCCATTTCTACTGACAAAATCCTGAAGAGGAGAAAAAACCAAGGTGGGGATTGTGCTGAGTGACTCCAGGGATGAGCGGATTTTGTCCACAGCCCCCAGCCCGCTGTCCCTTTGTTAAAGGACAGGGAGAGGGGGCACCCCTGGGCCCCCAAACCTGCCCGCTCTAAATAGGTTCTGCCAGCCGCTGCGTCAAGACAAAACATATAAGACTTTAATGAAAAGAGCTTTAATACAGCGAGTGTGCAACACAGAGAAGACAATGAACAGTCTCAGTGAGACCCCCAGAGTGAGCCGTCCCCCCTGAGGGACTGGCCCACAGCAAGGCCTGAGCCCCCCACAGTCTAAAGCTCCTTCCGGGGGGACCCACAGAAAAGGGTCAGACAAGGCCAGACAGTCCGGGAGGGAGAGAGCAACATCCACATCACGGTCAGCGCTGCCAGTCACCTCCCCACGGGTCCCCCCGCATCTGTGTCCCCCGTCTGTGTCCCCCGTCCAGGGCCAGGACGCAAGAGCCGCTTCCTCGCCGTCTCTGCTCCCTGGGCCCCTCCGGCCTCCTCCTGGCTCCATCCTGCTTCCGCCCCCTCAGCCTCCTCTCCAGAGTCTCCTCCCTGCTCAGCGCCCCCCTCCTTTGGCTGGGGCAGGGCGCCTGGGACCCCCCTTTTCCTGGGGACCCTTGTTACACTTCCAAGCACAAGCTGGGGGGGGTCCCCCATGCCTGAATGTGGGGAGTTCGTGGTGAAGGGCAGACGTCAGGCAACAACCGGACAGAGTATTTGTCTGACAGGTGTGTACTTTCCTGAACAGTTCAAAAAAATTATTTGGATCTCAGACGAGCTACAGCTAGAGATTCTAAAGTGAAAACTCATTTGCCATCGAACAAAGAAATAACTCCTTTTCCAGCTTAGGGCCTGAGTTTTCATGATCTCCCGAATAATGATCATTTAATGTTACTGGTGTTTTTTTTTGTTTGTTTGTTTGTTTTAAGATTTATTATTTATGCACACAGGAGCGGGATACCGGGGAAGTCAAAGCATGAAGCATTTAGAACACCACACTGTCACGGGAGCAGCAGGCATCTCCCTGGGGGCGCCAGGGACCAGGCGCTACTCCCGTGACTTGTGCAAGGTCATGAGCATCTGGGAGCAGAGTCAAATTCTGCCCTGACCGCTCCATCTGGCATCACACGACGGCACCCCCAGATAAAGTTGTCCCCAGTCCTCAACAAGAGACCTACAGCCTGTATCACCTCTGTGTTCGTTTTTCATGGGGACAGTGCAGGGAGGACCCTGCCCCTCCCCTGAGATAAAGAAAGGAACCTTCAAGACTGGACCAGACCACCAATGCTCTCCAGAAAGACCACAGGGCATGAGCTGGTGTCCCTGGACTTCAGGGCCTGTAGGCATGGCCAGTCAACCCGCAGTGGAAATCACCGAGTATTCTCACTGCCGTTATAATTGTTTCGACTGCTTCAGAAGAAAGATTCTGATTTTCATTTTATTTAAAAAAAATATGATTATTTATGCATGCAAGAAGGGGGGGTGCAGATCAGAGGTGTGGGGGCTGAGAGAATTCACCAGTGACAGAGTGGGGAGCAGAACAGGCAGATCCACTGAAACACACTGCTGGATGCAGGATCAAAGTCTGGGGCCCAGACAGAGAGAGAAATCGGGGTCTTACCAAGTCCCGGCTCAGCCCCCCGTTAACGACTTCTGTTGTGTTAGCCGGTGGGTTCCTTTCTTAGGCCAGGTGTGCTCGCCACCAGACAGCGGGCACTTCAGGCCACAGAAAGTGACTGCTCGAGGCCTGGAGCCTGAAATTAGGCTGTGGGAGAGCCGCTTCGGCCCCAGATGTGAGTGTCCACTTCCTCGTGCCCACAGAGGCCTCGATGATGTTGCTGATGCCTCCCCGCTTGTTCAAGTCTCTTTTGCATCTTGGGCTGCACTCTGGTCTCTCCAGAGTAGCCTTCTGATGTCGTCTTTTGGAGTTCGGGGTCCTTGGGTCCACCTTGGGAAAGGTTTCGTCTGAGCTCCCCTGTCAGCGGCGCGCGGCGAGAGTCTTCACGAGACAGAGACTCGGTTATATTGAAAGAGCAAGTTTATTGGAAAGAGACGGGAGAGGAAAAGACACTTCACAGACATGCGGACAGGGAGAGCTGCCCCTGAAGGGGAGGGTTTGCAGGGAGAGAGACCTGCGTGGCGGCAGGTGGGCGGCCTTGGGAGAGCGGCCTCCCCTCAAGGAGGTCAGAGGACAGCTGCCCTGAGCTGGCGGAGAGACTGCCCTGAGGCAGACAGCCTCGCCCTGCCAGGGGCTCCCGCCCCGTGACCTAGGTCCATGGACCTCGTACAGTAGAGTCTGCAGAGATTCCTGAGGAGCTTCATCTCCGTGTCCTGATCGTTCACCTCTTGAGTCTGCGCTTCAGGCACAGCCCCCAACAGTCTGTTATCTCCTGGGACCTCCTGCAGCTCCTCAGGCCTCCCGGGGGCATCCATGACGTGGGTTTGACCTTGATGTTCTGGCTCTGTCAGCTGCTTCACCCCTCCCCTTTGCGTGACTCAGTCCTGTGATGCTCCCTGCATTCCTTCCTCCATCACTTCCAAGCCAAGGCCCTCAGTTTGAGGGTGTGCCACCATATCCGGTCACGTTTACAGGGCGGGGGTCAGAGCCTGACATCTTTGGGTGCCATTGTTCAGCTGGTTTTCAGCTACAGGGTCCCTTCACCGTTGAATGACCAGTTAGAGTAGATGACAAGGGGCATTTGTTGAGCTTAGTGATTCTGGGCGCTCATCAATAAAACAGTAGGAGGGTGGGACCCTCCCTGGTGGCGCAGCGGGTTAAAGCGCAGCACTAGGAAGCTGTCACCAGCCGCTGCAGCACGAGTTCGATCCCCGACCCCGGAGGTGACTCACAGGGCGCAGCTGACCCCTCCTGCATGCACATCCCAGGCGTGAGGACCAGGATCAAGGTCACACTCCTCGCGGTTTCTTGCTGGCTAAGGCTGGACTTCCCCAGGCCAGCGTTCCTTCCAAGTGTTAATGTGTATCTGGATGGAGACTTACTGTTGAATCGGATCAAAGTCTGGCTGGAACAATGAAGCACAGCGCTACGGTGCGGAGAACTAACCAGAAAATCCAGACAAGCTCCATTCCTCCCCAGCCCTGGACGGAAGGCCTGGAAAAGCCCAGTCCTGGCAGCCGGAAGGGGACTTCCACGGAATGTGAGAATGTGAGTGGCCGACGGACAGGCATGAACAGCATTAAGATTGCTGTCATCAGCCTTCCCGGCCTGGGAGGCTGCCACTTCCTCGGCTGTTTATTTTTAACGCGGTTTTTTCTTCGTAATGCAAGCTCTGAATTTGTGGCGGTGGCTTAAGGGACCGTTTCCCCATTGAGTGTCACCTGAGTTCAGCCAAGGTGTTTTCTGCAAGGGGCTGTTACTTTTCCAGTATCCTTCCCTTCCCCGTCCCAAATTTCTTTCCAGCCGGTGGAAATCTTACTGAGCGAGAAAAGGAGTCCCTGCAATAAAAAAGTAAATAAGTAGAGTTCTTTGAGCCGTGAGTTCTTCACACTGCTGACTGTATCAAATCATCTTGGTGCTGTTTGGAAGGCCTCAGAAATCAGAAAGGCAGACCACTTTACAACCCAAGAGTTTATCCAAGATGCGCCTAGGTAGCTGTGTCTTCAGAAACTTCTCCATTTGAGAAATGTCTTTCACGGACGATAGCTCCATCTGTAATGACACACAATTGTGAGGCAACCTGTGTCTGCCATGAGTGCACAGGTGGAAAAAATGGGGTAGGGATTCTTAACTCAGCTGAAATTGTGGATCAGTGAGGTAACGTGATTAATGCACTGAGCGCAGGGCCTGGCCCCTACCGACCGTAACTAATGGTAATTCTTACTAGAGTGTGAATGAATGCAAAGTCTCAGGGCTACATTTTGCCAAGTGACCGGCATGGAAGAACTTAAGATTCTTAAAAAGTATGAAAACATTTCTATTCCTTACAGAAGGGCTGGAGGCTTATTCATTTTATGAGTTTTACTGCTGGGCAACAAATTCTGCTGTCCTGGTGACTCTGTCCACATCATATTCATCTTTTTGTTTCTGAAGTGGCCCCCTGGACGGACGCGGTAGCCGAGTGGGGGATCGCACCGCATCATACCTTATCTTCTGCTAAAAGTCCCCTCGTCTCTTGGGTCTTTGCAGCGTCTGCATGGAGCGTTCTTCCCCGCCGGGCTACCGCTAATAGCAGACATGTGGCTGGGGCTGGTATTAGACACCCTTCTGCAAAGCCTGGGCTGTATTAAATCTCCTATGTGACTCCCAGCCGCGTTGACATTTCTAAGATAAGCTGGTGAGTGACTGAGCGATCAAAAGGCCTGCAAGTCCCAGCCTAGCATGGCAGGCCCTAGCCAGACATCCACCCTGCACCCAACACCCCCTCCCCCACACACCCCGCAAGAGGGGGGGTGGGTTGTCTTGCTTCATGCAGGGAGCCCCCCTCCCTCCAAGCAGAACTCTGGGTGCAGACACTTCCCCCCGCAGGGCCGGAGGGGACTAGACAGGCTCCCCCAAGATGGCAAGGCCGTGAACCCCTGAATCCTCAGCTCCCCAAAAGGTTTAAAGATGCCCAAGACGGCAAGGCCGTGAACCCCTGAATCCTCAGCTCTAGAAACTTCCCGGACGTGAGCAGCAGGCCTAGGGGGGG
>NW_004567151.1:590913-593580 GCF_000260355.1 Condylura cristata | reverse complement strand
GGCCCCTTCAGACCTGCAGGGTCTGGGAGTGGCCAGTGCAGGGCACTTTGGGAGAGGCCAGGGCAGCCCGCTCTGCATCTCCCAGGCCCAGGCGCCGCTGCCCGGAGCCCGCGTGCTCTGCAGAAGTGCGCGCACCCCATAATTCCGGGGGCCAGACCCGCTCTCTTCCATTCTGCTCATGGCCCACTAGTTAGACGCCGCCTGCGAACTCCTGAGGCTGTGGATGGCGCTCAGGGTTTCGCTGCGCCTCGCCACCCCGAGGAAGGGGCCTGCGGTCCTCTCTCTGGACCTCAATTTCTGCATCACGAAATGGACACCGCTGGGGGGGGTCCAGCGGGCTCCCGGGCAGTCAGGTCTCCAGCCCTGCACGCCCAGAAGGACTCGCGCTCCCAGGCCTGCGAGCCTCGTCCGGGGTGGACACAGGAGAAGGGACAAACTGGGGCGGACACAGGAGAAGGGACAAACTGAAGCGACAGTAATCGCGCGCGGACTCCCGCCGGAACTGCCTTCGCCGGGTGGGGGGCCTGGAAGGGAACTAGACGCAGCCTCGCTGTGGGGTGGGCAGCGCACGGCTGTATGTGATGTGGCTCTTTGAATCGGAGAGTGGAGAGCGAAAGGGTCATGGCACCACTTTGCGCCGTTTGAGTGAAGTGAGCATTGGGTTTTCCCAAAGTTAAAAAGGCTGCTGTGACTGCTTCCTTGATCTTCTCAGCCTGGCTGCGGCTGGGAGTCTGTGGGTGTCTGTGGGGGCTGGAGCCGGGCGGGGGAGCGGGTCATCAGCTCGCGAGGTGCATCCGCTTCCGGGGACCCCGGCCTGCGGGGTCCCTCCGGTGAGTTAAGATGCCGGTCCACCCCCTCCGGCGAGTTAAGGCTCCGTCTCCTGGGTTCAGAGGGCAAAGTGGACTCTTGGAGAGATGCTCTTTGACTGCGCGCGTCCTCACCTCTGTCACCTGTGCCTGTCACCCCCTCCCCCACGGGGATAGGCAGGTGCATTTCGTGAATCATCTCGCCCTAGGTGACAACGTTTCTGAATGACATTCGTCTAGCGCCTGACCGGTGCCTTAAGCCTGTCCGCCTCTCGGGCCTCCACTCTGCCCCTCAGCCTCGTGAGAGCCTGTGTACGCGCCTGTCAGTTCTGGTCACCTCAGCCTCCGGCCAGCTGGCCTGGGGGAACAGGTGACCCCAGTGCGAGCCCACGTCTGGCTCGCATCCTCACGCTCATGGGGCAAAACCCGCTGCTCTCGGCCTCCCGGGCCAGAAGCTTCACGGCAACAATATTACTTAAGAAACGGGTGTCCACGCGCCCTCGCTGGGCGCCACCCTGGCATCGGCCCTTCGGGACGGGGTTGTGCTGAGTGCGTTATCCAACTTACTCTTCCAGAGCTGGGTCCCTTTATCCTTACGACGTGTAAATACCTACCCGGCGAGAGCTAGACGATGTCGTGGGCATCAGGGCCAGGCTCAGCCCTGGTGCGCCCCTGAAGTCCACCTGGTGTCCGGCTGGGCCTTGTCTGATGCGCTTGGTGACCGGTGCTAAGTAGCATGATGGAGAATCGCAACTTCCAGATCGGTGTAGGGAGGTCAGGGTGGGGCCGGAGAGAGCGGGAGGAAGTACTGGTCATTGTCCACCAGGGGGCGTCACGCGGTCACCCTCCGGCCCAGCACCAAGTGGGTGCAGAATCCCCCAAATCAGCCCTCTCACGCTGCCCTGCGCTGTATTGGCACAAGGGCTCTGTTCCCCAGTTTTGGCATGTGCATAAGAGCTGGGTGGGCGTGGGGGTCATGACTTCATGGAGGGCAGAAAGGCAGGGGTGCAGGGCTGGACACTCGTGAGTGGCACATGAAGGGAGCGCACCTCACTAGGCGTGTCTTGCCTGCCTCCGGGACTGGCATCTCAGCGACCCCTTCCTATCCAGGCCCGCTCTGGGCGCACGCTCGGCTGGGAAGTTTCCCAGGCAGAATTTGGGGCGGCCTGGCGTGGTCATCCCTGCTGAGATCTCTGCAGCGAGCTGGCTCCCACGCGGTGTCCGAAGGTTCTTTTGAAACTGCTAAGATGGCGGGTCCTCCCTGGTGACGCAACACTGCGAAGCTGGCCGCAGCCGCTTCAGTGCGAGTTCGATCCCCAGCCTCGGAGGGGACCCCAGGGCGTGGCACAGTGAGTTCGATCCCCAGCCCTGGAGGGGACCCCCAGGGCACGGCAGACCCCTCCCGTCTCCTCGCTGCTCCCCTCAGCAGTGTACCTCGTCTATCTGCCTGTTCTGCTCCCCTCTCTGTCCCCGGTGAATCCTTTCTCCGTCCCTGTACCCCAGTTCTGTATGCACAAATAAATAAATCTTTTAAAACTGCTAAGATGCATCCCGGTTTCTCAGGGACACTCTGTGGCCCAAGCTTTCTGCAACAGGGCAGTGCCTGATGGGGAGATGGCTCAGCACTGAGGACTGAGGACTCACTCGCCAGCTTGGCTGTCTGCTCAGAGTGGGAGGCTTGTAGAAAGTCCCTCTTGCTCTGTGGTTCTCACTGTACCCCTTTGCTCACGTAGGTCAAGGTGGCCTTTGTTTTTCTGGTCCATACAAAGAAAATATCTAATGCTTAAGAATTTTATGCTGCTTGATTTCGGTCTCAAGGACTTTTTTATTTCAAGTTGTGAACATCCTTTTTTTTTTTTTT
>NW_004567151.1:587627-589978 GCF_000260355.1 Condylura cristata | reverse complement strand
GTAGTGAGAGGATTCACCAGAGTGGGGAGCAGAATAGGCCGACTGATGAAGTCCACTGCTGAGGGTCAGGAGGGGTCTGGCCGCGCCCTGTGGGTCACCTCCGGGGCTGGGATCAAACTCGCGCCAAAGTGGCTTTAGCTTCGCAGTGCTGCGCTTTAACCCGCTGCGCCACCAGGGAGGGCCCCGTGGTTGGTCTTGATAAAAATACCTTCTCTTCCTGGAATCTGTGTGAAGCCACTGCACCCCCACACCGACACTGTTCCCAGACTTCTTAGCACTTGCCCCCCCCCCCCCCGTCTGGGCAAGGCCAGCTGGGTCTGCCTTCCTGGCTCTGCGCTAGGGCAGACCTAGACCCGGCCCCTGCCCCATCTTCCCTGGGTACCAGCAGTGGGACCAGGGGCCCCCACCCCGGGATTGCTTGCCACTCTGTCCACCTTCATGCTCTCTCCCGCCCACACCCCCGGCCTCACAGCCTTGGATTTCCACTAGATCTGTGGGATTCCTGGGGTGCAGTCCTTAGGGGCCAGGAGTGGAAGCAAGGGCCTATTCAGGGACTGAACCCGAGATCTGGGCTTCATTATCGGGGGCGGGCCTGCCAGTGGGTCACAAAACCACAGACCCCCCGCCCCCCGCCCCGGTCACTCCTGACTGTGCCACCTGCCCCCAACGAGCCACTTTGGCACAGCAACACGCTAGCAGTGTTGCAGGAAAACGGGCCGGGCAGTCTCCGGACACCTGCCCTGCACTACAGAGCACAGTGTCAGCTTTTGAGCATAACATCCGGGGAGCCTGTCCACGAGGCGGGGAGGGTTCGGGTGACCTAGCGGGACGATGCGCCTGCAGTTCCCTGGGCTGTCAGTGTGGACAGAGTGGACTGCCAAGTGTCCAGTCCCCCAGAGACCAAGGTGCGGGCTGGGGCCGCTGAGGCCTGGGGCCCGGAGGCGGCGGAAGGAAGCGCCGTGGCCACAGTGTAGTTTTCTAGGCTCTAGATCTCCAGGGTTTGACATCCTGGCCCTTGCAAAGGCTTCTGGTGTCTTCTGTGACCAAGTGTCAAGTTCTCAGACAGAAGGGGCATCTCCCTTCCATCCTGAGGACCGAGGGCGTCTTCACGGGGGCCGCTGGGCCACTGCATCTCTCCAAGGTGAGGGGGCTGTTGCAAAGCCCCATGAACCCCCCAAGAGGCCTCTGTCCAATACCCAAATTTGCAAGGAAAGCCGTGCATCTTGTGGGGGGCCCAGGCCTGGAAAGCAAGCAGACATGTGGGTGCTCTGACTGCACCCCAGGTTCTCGGGACCCCAGGGGGCCTGAGAAGCAGGTGGCAGCAGGTCACCCACACCCCTCACCCAGTGCTGTGGCAAACCAACAGGCCACTCGGCTCTCTCCTGGGCCTCGCTCCCCACCAGGGTGTGATTTTTAGAAGTTTCTGAGGTCATTGCTTCACCCTTTGTCCTCGTTGAGGCCTTGTGTTGGTTTTGAAAATTTTCCCCGTCACCCCCTTATCTCACCCCCCAACCTCCAGGACCCCACAGTTTGTTAATCTTCTTTGAAAGATTCATGTTATTTGTCCACTACATAAATGTGAGTGTTTTTATCATTGTGACTGACGAGCACATCATTCTCTCGAATGCCCTGGATGTCACTGAAGGATGACCACACGCCATCCTTTTTCCTGCCTGTATAGTACTCCGCGGTGCAGCAGATATCCTGTGTCTCCTCATCCGACCGTCTGCCGATGGACATTGAGGCCTCTCGTGTCCCAGTCCCCGCAGATGCTGTGGGGCACGTGGCATTTCGTGCTGCTGACTTCACATTCTTCGAATAGAGGCCCAAGAGGGGGGTGGCTGGGTCGATCGGTAATTTTTGGGAGGTCCCCCTTCTCCTCCGTTTTCTGCATTACAGGAGCATTTTGAGTTTTTAAATAGTTTCATTTTCATTCCTTGGCTTTCAGCCCGTCGCCTTGTTCTCGAGGCACCTGGGGGCTCTGCTCTTACTGGCACCTGTCACCAAGGCGGTGCTGACATCTGTCATTTATTGCGCCCTCGGAAGAAATGGTGGTGTTCTCGGTTCTCCTTGGGAAGGAAGACTCCCGGTCGGTAGGCGTGAGGGAGCGGACGGGAAGGAGCGAGAGCAGATCGTTTGATCTTAGACAGGAGCGTGAGGTATAAAGCGCTGGGGAGGGCCCGGAGGGCGCCCCCTGGTGGCGCAGCGGGTTAAAGCGCAGCACTAAGACCAAAGCCGCTGTAGCGTGAGTTCGATCCCCGGCCAGGGAGGGACCCCCAGGGCGCAGCAGCCCCCTCCTGTCTCCCCGCTGCTCCCCTCAGCAGAGGACTTCCTCAGTCTGCCTGTTCTGC
>NW_004567151.1:584547-586777 GCF_000260355.1 Condylura cristata | reverse complement strand
GGGGTGCACACGCCTTGTGTTTTCTCATTTAGCTTCTTGACCCACCTGTGTCCATCTGCCTGGCCTGCTGCCCGCTCTGTCTCTGGAGAGCCCTCTCACCGCCCCTGCACCTCTGGCCTGCACCCCAGTTCTGCAGGCATCAATGAATAAATCTTGAAAAACAAAAAGGTGTCTTGGTTTATGCATCCAGAACTGGGGTACAGGCCAGGGGTGCCGGGGCGGTCAGAGGGCTCTCCAGAGACAGAGTGGGGAGCAGAACAGGCTGACTGATGAAGCCCAATGCTGAGGGGGACAGCGGGCGGGTCAGGAGAGGTCTGCCGCGCCTTGGGGGTCACCTCCGGGGCAGGCGGGGATCGAACTCGTGCAGGCGCTGAGGCCAGCTTGCAGTGCTGCGCTTTAACCTCTCGCGCCACCAGGGAGGACCCCACTTCCAGAATACCCTCTTGACGTAGTTAGAAAATACAGTCACGAAACACCTGAGGGCGATGCTTCTGTCTCTGTGGCCGTGAGGTGGCCAGCCTCACCCCTCTGGGGAGTGCCTTTCCAGAAGCTTCATCAGCAAAGCCTGCCCTCGGGACATCCCCGCCGGCCAGGCCGGACCTGCAGACTTCTCGACTCTCGTGGAGAGCTTTACGGAAAGCGTAAAGCATTACGGGGCCACCTTTGGCTGGCTTTGAGCACCACGCCAGCAGGGCTTTCTGACCCGGTTACATTGCAAAGGGGGTTTCGGGGTGTCTTCTGCAGAAACAGCGGGTTATGTGAACTGGGGGTCCTGTGGGAGTTTCTCTCCACAACCCTTGGGTCAGCCACCCTCCCCCTCCCCTTCTGGCTTCTTTTTGAAAAGAGCTTGGACCTCACCCACCTTCTAAAAGGGGTGCCCCAGGCTTGGGGCTGGCGTTCTTCTTCTCCTCAGGGGTGTGTGGCCGGGATGGGGTGGGGGCGAAGGGGAGTCAGAGACAGATTTCTGGCTGCACCCCGATGGAGTCTTCCCAGCCCTCTTCCCACTCAATCCCTGCGCGTCTGGGGGCGACTCCCTGGCCCCCGTGTGTTCTCAAGCCGATCAACGTAATTTCCTAGTCTTGTTCTGTTGAGGGGCTTCCATGGTTCCTGTGTGGACTTTGCCGATCCTTGAACCCTTGGATTCTCAGAGGTTCTTAGACCTCCCGCCCAGCAGACAGCGTCAACGTTCGGGCATGCGTTTGGGGGGGCACCCCACGAGCCGCCCCCTTCCAGGCACCCCCTTTCTGCGATACACTCTGGAGGCTTCCTCCCTGCTCGACTTGTGTTCACGTCTGCCCTGGCTGGAGAGTTGCATCCTCGTTCCTGACAAAGTTGGGGAGCCCCATCCGCGTTCCCCTCTCTCCCGTCCCCCGACACAGTCAGACTCTGCTCCCCACGGTGAGCTGGGCTGTGCCGGCGGGCTCCTCTCTGAACCCCACAGATGTGCACACTCCCGGTAGTTTTTTATGCCTCCAGCTCAGGGCGCCTTTTGCCCTGACTCACTCCTGCGTCTGCCTCGTGGAACCTGAGTGCCGCCCAGGGCACAGTGGGGGTACAGCCCGTGAGGGCCCCACCCGGGTGGGCTGTGCTGGAAGGCAGGGCGGGGTGGGACGGCCCCGGGGAGGTCACGGGACGTGAGCCGTGAGCCACGCTCCTGTCTCCCTCCCTCCGGAAGGCAGTTCTGAGGCGTGTGTGGCGGGATTGGGCTCTGGAAAGAGATGCCAGGCTCCCAGAGGGCAAACTCCCAGCGGTTCGGAAGCCACCTTGACCTTGACCTTCACGGGAAAGGAAGCTAATAGCCAAGGGCCCAGAGAGGAGGCAGAAGAGTCGCCCCAGGGCCTGTGGGGGGTGGGTACCAGTCTCACAGTTCCGTCCAGCGGGCGGCTGGACACTGGCGGCTGGCGGCTGGGTCTCGGGATGGCTAAGGGGGTGCTCCTGTTCCTCACGTTGCATTCCTGGTGCCAGTGAACCCCATTCCCCGTGTGTGTCAGGCCTCCAGCTGGCCTGTCCCTCCTCAGAGGTCCCGCCGTCGGGGCACAAGCCCACAGAGTTACCCAGACCTGAAGGACAGCGCAGGCGATGACCGTGGGGCACCCCAGCCCAGCCCGGGGCCCGGCCAGAGGCTCCAGTGGGCGGGGCTCTCTGGGTGGGGTCACCCCTATGTCTCGCCCCTGCCACCCCCGTGCGTTCTGTGTTTTCCAGGAAAGAAGGGCTGTCCAAGTGTGGACGG
>NW_004567151.1:575309-584340 GCF_000260355.1 Condylura cristata | reverse complement strand
GGACACCCTGCGTGCTGGCCCAGACAAGCGGGCAGCGGGGGATAGGAAGCCAAGTTTGGGGTCTGCCGTGAGCCCCAAAAATGAGGTGGGGGGTGCAGGGAAGGCGAGAAGCTGGCCTCGGTGGATGCAGATGGGGCATCAGCCCAGTCAGCTGCCCAGGCCGCCAGCCGCAGTGGACGAGACAGGCGGGTGACAGATGAGCCACGTCTGAGCTGCCCTCGCCGGCCAGTTTCCATGCCCGTTCGGGCTGGCCCCTGTCGCCCGCGGCCGGCCATGTCCCCCCACCCTGCCGTCCGGGAGCTGCTGACTGACCTGATGCAGCCCCAGCTGGCTCTTGGCGGGGGGTCTGGTGAGGTGGGGGGGGCCCAGGGGCATTCTCTGGGCTTGTCCCTGACTGCCGCTGGCGGGGTTCTCCGAGGCACCCCACGGAATCCCGCGGCAGACGTCCGGCCCTTGACTGACCCGTGCACCCCGTTTTCCACTCTCTTTTATTTCCGTGGACGTGGGGGTACCAGTGCCGTGCCTGTGTGTCCCTCATTTTGCCGTTCCCCTTCCTTTCGGATGTCCCTCCCATCATGCACCCCCCTGGGGGCCCCCTGGAGTCCCACGATTTCGTTTTCCTCTGTTTTCCCTGTTTCCACCGCTGTCCACAGTGGCGAGGTGGCCCCGTCAGTCTCTCCTCTGAGCTGGGCCCTGGGGGTGTCTCCTTGAGGAGGGGGCCCTGGTCCCCCCTTAACCTCTAAGATGTGTGGACCTGGAACCCTGGTTTATGAGGACACAGCATGGGTGCCCTTCCTAGGTCTTCCTGTTACCAGACCCCCCAAACGGCTTGCTTCTCCCTGTCCCCCAGGCCCCTGGACAGCTGCGTTCACCCCTGCGGACAGCTGTTCAGGGGGTCGGAGCTAACAAGCTCGCTTGGGGCGCCAGGGTGAAGGCCCCCCCGGGGTGCGAAGTCGCACCCACATCCAGAGGCTTGAGACCGAACGGCCGCTGTGTAGGAGTGTGACGGCCACTTCCCACTGGTCACTCGGGCCCGGCTGGGGTCCACGCGGGCACGATGGGGCGGGTCTGTGTCCCACCGCTGAGCCCCGTGTGACCACGCTGCCCCCCAGGATGACCCGGGGAGTGTGTCTGGTGTCTGGTCTTCCTCAAGCTGGACACCACCGGTCACTGCTGGGCCGGGGCGTGTCCTGGCCGGGGGTCCCTCGTGAGGGTGCTCACCCCCACGCCCCCAGGGCCTGGCGCTCTGCCTCCCTGAGACAACGGTCCTGGGACCCCCAGGTCCTGCCATCTCTTCCCGCCGTCCCCGTGTGGGACGTCGGCCTGCCCACCTTGTGGACAGTGTCTCACAGGTCACTGCCGCAGGAGAAAGCGCGTGCAAGTGATGTCGTTTTAGATTCAGTGGTTTGGAGAGCGCCGTCCTGGGGTTCACGCTGGAAAGGCTTCCCCAGGGCTCCCCTCTCAGCGGCCCGCGGCCAGTGCCGGGCGGGGTTCTCCACGAGGCTGAGACTCGCGGGGTGATGTCGGGGCTCACCCCTCCGTCCCGCTTCCTCTGTCGCAAGGGCTACACAGGGAACGGGGTGAAACAGACTGCAGCAATTTCTGTGGGCATCATTAGGGCAAACTGTCAGGCCCCCGATGGAAGCGGTGATCGGACAGCCAGAAGGACCCCGCCCTCTGCAGAAGGAATCACCCCTCAAGCAAACTCCACTCTTACCCTTCTCTGCCTTGTCTCGTTTCTCCCCTCCACGCAAGAGGCACCCACAGATGGGCAGGGGTCACCGGCAGAACCCCCAGGCCACCTTACCAGGCTCTCCTGCTGCAACACAAGCCACCCCCCGCCCCCCCGGGGCACCCCGACAGACTGCTTGTTGAGTGAACACGTGCAAAAACGGGGTGTGGGTGAGGACCCCAACGCGCTGCGGGCTGGAGCAGCAGGCTGTGGTGTTCTGGGGCTCAGCTTCCAGGATCCCCGCGGACGGCAGCCAGTTACCTCACACGCTGCCTCTGGCTGTAATCACTGGAAGGTGTAAAATCAGCAGCTCTGCACGCTGCAGCCACTAAGTACCCGGATCATGTTATTTGCAGCCAGCGAGGATTAGGGTTCTCCCGGGCTCACACGCAGCAGGTCCCGGCCCCCGGCCCCCACGCGAGCCCTTCTCCCTGGAGACACGCGTGTCCATGGCACCCTGGGGAGTGGCCGGGGGTCAGGTCAGCGTGGGTGCAGGGCTCCATGGGCCCCTCACAGCTCCAGAGATGCAGGCCCTTCCCGAGGCGAGGTCACCCCGATGTGAACAGAACTGAGTCCCTATTTGTGGGGAGAGGGGGGAGCAGCAGAGCTGGCCGCTCACCCCTGTGAGCTCAGGGGTGAGGGGCCGGCCATAAGTGCAGATGGGCGGGGGGCTGTGTGTGGTGGGGAGATGGCAGAGTTGGGGCGGGCTGCCCGCACAGTGGGGAGCCCCAGAAGGCGTGGGGACCTGCAGGCGGCGCGCGTGTGGGGGCGTTGAGCCCCGGGGGGGCGGAGGGGGGGCTTGTGTTGCAGCAGGAGAGCCTGGCAAGGTGGCCCGGGGGTCCTGCCGGGTGACCCCTGCCCATCTGTGGGGCGCCTCGGGGACACCGCCCCGGCACGGGCCTCCGTCCTCACCTGGGGCCCAGGGGCCAGGGAGGAGTCATCTTCCTGTTGAGTGAAATGAGTCTCTAGGCCATCTGACCCTTAAATGCTGCCCCGGCCACGCTCGCCCCTGGGACTCGTCCAGCTCCGCTCTCAGGGCCACTCACCAGCTCTGTTATCTGCCCGCCGGGGCACAGAGCCAGGCCAGGCCGGCGCCCCTGCCCTCTGCAAGGTCACTGGAGGGCCGGGCTGTGCAGGTGGGGCGGACGTGGGGTCCCGGAGCCCCGAGATGCGGGGGCAGGCTGAGCGAGCTGATGCCCTGCCTGGACGCCCTCGGCAGGCCCCAGTCAAGGTTGCCCAGTCACGTCCTGCTAGGGATGCAGGGGTGTTGAAACACATCTGTTTGCCCCCCCAGAAGGCAGACTGGCCCGTGCACCGCCTGGAATGTGCTGCCATGGTGGTTTTCGGGGAAAACTGGAACCCCTCGGAGACCGTCAGGCTAACAGCAAGGATCTTGGCCAAGCAGGTAAGAAGAGGCACGTTCTCGGCGCGTGCTTGGGCCTCCCCTGAGGCCGGCAGAGGAGTGACCCGCCTTTGCTCGTCTGCTCTCCGCGTCCAGTCACGGCCGTGTGGCCGGCGGGCCGGCTCTCCGGGACGGGGTTTCTGGCGCCCCGGACCAACCGCCTCCTGGCTCTCTGTCCTGTGACAGCCCAGCCCTGGTCACTCACACGGCCCAGGGTGGTCAGGGAAGGACAGGCACTGGGAGGAGCAATGGAGAGAGGTGGGGGGCCCCCGGGGGGCAGGGTGGAAGCCACGCCTCTGGCCCCCCGAGAAGCAGGGGAGGTACCCAGGGCACCCCACAGAGAGTGGCCCCCGCCGGGGAGGGCCGGAGCTCGCCTGTGCAGAAGGCCCCACTAATAATAAGTCGGTGCAGGGCCTCGGTGCCTGGCGCTCCCCAGCTGAAATTTCATCCCCCTCTTCCTGAGACCCACCACCTCCCCGCCCCTTGAGAAACATTCTATTTCTGGTCTCAGCCAAAAGGCGAGCGTAACGATGAGCCCATGCCGCCCCGGCCAGCCGGGCCCCGGGATTCGCGGAGTCTGAGGTCACCCTTGGGCTCCGTGCGGCCTGCAAGGTGCCACTGGTCAGCCCGGGCGGCCAGGGGCGGACGGCTGTCAATCAACCTGGCTGACGGCTGCCCCTAAGTACATACCTGCAGTGTCCATCCGTCCGTCGGCATGTGGCCGGCAGGAAGGGCAGCGGGAGAAGAGGTGGCCGAGGGAGGTTTGGGGGCACACAGACATGGAAGCAGACCTACAGGCACCTGGGGGGGGCCCACCCCAGAGGGGTCACACAGATGAGCTCCGCTGAGGGAAAAGCCTCCCCAGGCAAAATGCCTGGGAATCTGAGGAGCGCCTCCCGGGAATGGGCGATTCGGGGCCTGGCAAAGGAGGGTTGCAATGTTCTGGGGCACCCCCAGAGGGTCGCCTGGCTGCCGCCGTGAGTTTATAGCAGTTTCATTCAACTTTTATTAAAATGACTGCTCCTTTTAATGGTCTCCGACATGAAAAGTATCTACCTGGTCACCGTCTCATCTCGGTGGGGCTGGCTGATTAAAAAACAGGCCATTTGTATTCGAGTGGCTTGCAAAGGATTAGGGGACACCAACCACCCCACCACCCAGGGGAAGCTTAACATGTTAACTAGGGAGGTGAGAGGCCCCACAGACCACCTGGCTCCCCGAATTGAAGCTCCAGACCACAAAGACGGGCCCAGGGCCAGCGCCTGAGCGCCGCGTTTCAACTCCTGTCAACATCGAGTTTATTCATGTTCTCAAAGCCTGACGGGCTGACTATTGTTAGGTCCTCTTGGGGCGTCCGGACCAAAGCACCACCGCATTTCAAGTGCATCTGGGCTCACAGAGCCACCGAGCGTGTGCTTTTTGAAACACAGAATTGGAGATCATTTTAGCCTGTGCTTAAAGAAAGTGGGGGATTGATGGGGGCTTCGATTTTGTTCCTTTTTAGCAGGAGAAATGATAAATAGGATGGTGCCACCACAGACTCGGGCCTTTTAAGTAAAGGCCCTAAAAAGTTGCTGGCTGGCCGCCGGCCTTCCCGTAACAAGTGTTTCCGAGCCCACAGTGTGCGTCGTATTATTGGGGTGCCAGAGTGAGGCAGACCCAGTGAAAAGCTTTGCAAGCGGGTCTCGGATTGGGGTGTCGGGCAGACACCCTGGCCGGGCCTGGCTGGCTGGGACGGTCACTTTGGTTAGGTGTCCAGGCTGTGGGGGACAGCCCCCCCAACAGGGAGCAGAGCCCCCTGGCGCATCCGAGGGGCCAGCCGGGCTCCCGGGGCGCGGCAGGCAGCCGTGAGCTTCACACCCACGCTGAGTAGCTGCTGGTGTGTCCGTGTGCTTTCCTCCCCGGTCACTAGAAGAGCCACCCGGAGCGGACGCCTTCCGAGAAACTGCTGGCCGTGCAGGAGTTTGAGTCACGTGAGTGTCTGGCGCTCCTGGGGCCTGTTCACTCTGGGGGTCCCGGCTGGGCGTGTCCGCATGACGTCAACAGCAGCACCCCTGCTGGGGACGCAGCCAGGCCGGCCTCGGGGCCTCGACCAGGTTCCGGGGCCCTCTCCGGACCAACCTAGGGGACCGGCCACCCGCACCCCGAACGCTTCCTGTCGCGAGCGGCTGCCCAGGGCCGAGGAGCGGCCCGGGCCTTGGCCAGACTGGGCTTTAGCAACTGGACGTGCCCGGGAGGCTCTCAGGCTGGACCCGCGCTCTCCCCGCCCCAGGCCCTCGGCGGACAGCCACGCTCGGGGCCGAGTTCCCCGCCCGTGACTCGAGACGTGTCGTCCGCAGATCTGGACAAACTGGACAATGAGAAGAAGGACTTGATTCAGAGCGACATTGCTGCCCTCCATCACTTCTACTCCAAGTACCTGGAGTTCCCGGACAACCAGAGCCTGGTGGTGCTGTTTGCCCAGGTAGGCTCACGGGGCCAGAGCAGGCCGGGCCTGGGCGGGCCGGGCATCTGTCGGACCTCAGTGGCCGGTGGAGGCTGAGTGGCCACAGGAAGCCTGCGGGACGTGCGTGGCCTTCCTTCTGGCCACCCTCCGGCGAGTCCTGCACACCCCCCAGGCCCCGGGCTCGAGCGGAGGGCTCAGGGCCTTTCCTGCAGTGGGACAGTTGTCAGACACGGAAATTCCTTCTAGTCCCCCACGGCCTGGTCCTAACTTTTTTTTTAAAGATTTTTTTATTGATGCACACAGAACTGGGGCACAGGCCAGGGGTGCAGGGGCGGCGAGAGGCTTCCCCAGTGACAGAGTGGGGAGCAGGGAGCCGGGCTGGCCACACAGAAGCACCGGGGGCTCTCCGCTCCCTCCCACACCGGCCCGTCCCCCACACCTGGATACCTGGTGGAGGTAAGCATCGAGGAGGCCCAGGAAGGCCACTCCCGGGGCGCGTCACCTCCTGAGCCGGCGTCTCGGGGAGGAGAGCGCCGTGTCTGCTCCCACGCCCGTGTCCCCGGAAGTCATCCGGCTTCAGGCAGGGGTCAGCATGCAGGTTGTTTAATGGGGGTTTCTTTGAGAAGGAGGAAGAAGAAAGGAAGCGTGGTGGCCTTCCTGGGCCTTCAGGGGTTAAGGCTCGGGGCTGCAGCGCCAGTTCGATCCCCAGCCAGGGAGGTGACCCCCAGGGCACAGCAGACCCCCCCCCGTCTCCCCGCTGCTCCCCTCAGCCGTGGATTTCAGTGGATCCACCTGTTCTGCTCCCCACCCTGTCTCCGGTGACTCCTCTCACCGCCCCCACACCTCTGGGGGGACTTTGTGTGGATCTTGGGGTGCCGGGAATGTCATAAGGCGTTTTTGCACAGGAAAAAATCCGTCAGGCGTTTTCAGAGACACAGTCAAGCCTCAGGCGCAGGAGCTGGGTGAGGACAGGTGTGTGCGTGAAGGTGCTCGCTGTGTGTGGGAAGGTTTTGCTTCCCTGTTGCGTGACTTTTTGCATTCCCTGCAGTGAACATGTATCATTAATCCTGACAGGAAGACAGCAATGCAAGGCACCCACAATTCTTCCATTTTAAAAAATCACTGGCGGGGCCCTCCCTGGTGGCACAGCGGGTCAAAGCGCAGCACTGCAAACGAGCTGGCCACGGCCGCCTCGAGCGAGTTCGAGCCCCGGCCCCGGAGGGGACCCCCAGGGCGCAGCACACCTGTCCCGTCTCCCCGCTGCTCCCCTCAGCAGTGGGCTTCGTCCGTCAGCCTGTTCTGCTCCCCACTCTGTCTCTGGTGAAGCCTCTCGCCGCCCCTGCACCTCTGGGCTGTACCCCAGTTCTGTACGCATCAATAAATTTTTAAAAATCTTTAAAAAAAAAATCACCGGCAAAGGCAAGGCGGGGTGCCCCCCCCCCGCTGGGCCGTAAGCCCCTTGGGGGGCCACCCTTGTGCTCCATGGGTGCCGCTGCAGCTGACGAGCCCGGGGTCCCCCGATATTAGGCTTTGTTCACACATGGGCTCGTGGGGAGGACGAGGGTCACGCTGGCCCGCCCAGGGCGCTTGGGTGGTGGCGGGGTGGCGGGTCTGGATGTAAGAGGTGACAGAGGGTTTCTGCCGGGGGGGTCTCAGCTCGTCTCTCTCCCCGCTGCAGGTGAACTGTAACGGCTTCACCATTGAAGACGAAGAACTTTCTCATTTGGGATCCGCCATATTTCCTGAGTAGGCTGAGTTTGACTCTGTCCCTCTGGGCTGACTGGGGGCTCCGTGGGGGGCTTTTTGATGTTCGGGGTGTCTGTTCAGCTGCCACATGGAGCGCCCGGGAACACTCACGACGCGGGGACGCTCGTCTGGCCCCGGGCAGGCGGCCAGGGGCAGACGGAACCCGGAGCTCGGGTGGCCAGGGAGGGCTTGGCCCAGAGTCAGGTGACCCCAGCTCCCCCACCCCCATTCGCTGCCTCTTTGCAGGCTGAGACAGAGGCAGGAGGCCACGGCTTGGGGTGTCTGCTGCGGCCTTTAACTTGTGGGTCCCGAGGACCCAGGAGAGAGCTGGGGTGAGGACTCCTGCGAGCCGCGTCCCTGGCATTCTCGAGCCAGAGAGACGGAGTGACTCGTCACACCCCTGTCCCTGTAGCCCAAACGGGGTCACCCACACAGGCATCCCCAGACGGAGGAAGGGGGTGTAGCTGTGGCCTGTGGCCATTGGGAAGAGGTGGCGGCTGTGGGGGGGGTTTTGAGACCTTCAGCCGATGTTTTGGGTCCCGGGTCTTATTCGCTAAAGGGGAGGTCAGCGCTGGGGCTGAGGTTCTGGGGGGCAGCGTGACCGAGGGGCCAGCTGATGGCCCTCCTTGGCTTCGCAAAGACATCCAGGAGGCTCTGACAAAGAGCTACCTGTGACTTCTGCAGGAAGCTTCTGGAAATCTGCTTTTCCGCTGGTGACCCCTTTGGCATGGTGCTTGTCCGATTTGCTGGACCTGGTTTCCTGTGTCCACTTGCCAGGAATTGGGCTGACACCGCCCATGGCCAAGATGGAGTGTGTGTGGTCACTCACCCCCAGCCAAGAGGGTGCATGAGTGTTTGCGTTCGGGGACGGCGTGGGGGGCTGTGTGGAGCCGCCCCCCTACCCAGCAGCCTTGGGGCTCACCCCCTCCATGTCCTCACTCCTGGAACAGGCAGAGGGTCCCCACCGTGGCATGTGCCCACGAGGGTCTCTGTGGCCCCAGTTCCCAGGCGGTTTTAATTGGGGGAAAACTTAGGCCTCATGTATCAGAAGCCTGGAGCCCTCTCCCGGGCCACTCTCCCGCCTACCTGTGAGACAGCCATGGACAGTGGCTTCCCGGCGGCCACGCGGCAGTGGGCGTGGGGGCAGTGGCTCATGGGGGCCCCGCCCCCCACCCCCCAACTCGGTCTCTGGTTGCAGCGTTGCCCTGATGAACCACAGCTGCTGCCCCAACGTCATCGTCACCTACAAGGGGACCCTGGCAGAGGTGCGAGCCGTTCAGGACATCAGTCCTGGAGAGGAGGTGAGCGGGGCGAGGTCCATGCAGGGCCGCAGGCCACGTGCCGGGCACTCACGGGGCCGCCGCGGGACACGTCTTGGCAGCTCCACGTCTGGCCAGCTCCTTTGGGGTGAGGCTCGCGGGGCCGGTGGGGGGCCGACAGGACACGTGGAGGCGGCCTGGGGTCGGGCGGTAGCCAGCTCACCTGGAGGGGCTGGCCTGGCGGGGGCCGGGGGTGCTCTGAACCCCTGGGTGCGAGGCTCGTGGTTGCTGCTGTTTTAAGGTGCATGTCGGGGTCAGGGTGCGGGATGACACGTCGGTTTCGGGGAGTTGTTACTGGTTCGCGCTGGGGACAGGCCTGGACCTCGGGGACTGGCCACACCTGGGGGACTGACCCACACCTGGGGACTGACCACACCTGGGGACTG
>NW_004567151.1:567312-573894 GCF_000260355.1 Condylura cristata | reverse complement strand
CACCTGGGGACTGACCCGCACCTGGGGGACTGACCACACCTGGGGGCTGGCCCGCACCTGGAGTCCGGCCCGCACCTGGGGACTGGCCCGCGCCTGCGCCTGGGGACTGGCCCGCACCTGGTCTGTGGGTCACAGGTCCCCTCCTGTGCTCAGACTCATCACCAGGGTCTCCTGCCTTAAGATCAGGGTGTCTCGCCTTCAGGTGTCCCGCAGGGCCAACCCTGATGCCTCTTCTGTTGAAACAGGCTGTGGCAGTGAGTTGGGGTGTCCCCCCGCCCCGAGTTCGTGGCTGCTGGTGTGAGCATGATTTTGTCCTCCGGGTCCCAGCAGCGCCACCGAGTGGCCTCTGTCGCCATCTGCTGGCCGCGCCCACTTGCTGCACTGTCCAGCGCTCAGCACACAGGGCAGGCAGCCCGAGGCCACTCCGCCTCCCTGGCAGGGCACCCCATTTGGGGGAATCACAGCTCTGGGGGCGCCTTGCCCTTCGAGGAGGAAAGCGCCCCCTTCCCCAGCGTCAGGGGTCGCGTGAGACCCCACGCTGCCCTCTAGGCTGGGGACTCAAGGGGGGCCGAGCCCACCGGCCTGTGCCGGAGCCCGGCCAGCCGGCCAGTGCCCCAGCTCCTGGCAGGCCGGCGGCGTGGCGACATCCATCTGTTGAGGCGACACGTGCCTGATGGCGTGGGCTGAGCTGCGGCTGTTCCAGCAGCAGACTGGACAGGCAGGCCGGCCGCCTCCATATGCCCGCCCCGGGCTCAGCCCCAGGCGAGGGCCAGGGCCGGGGTCTCCATGCGCCCAAGGGATCCCGGGGAGTCCTTGGCCCCTCCAGTGGGGGAGGGAGGCCCCTCCTCCCCACCGGGAGGCCGGACAACACTGGACCTGAGCCGAGTTGCAGCGGCTGACCGGGCTGACTGGCCGCTGCCTCTGGGCCTGCAGGTTTTCACCAGCTACATCGACCTGCTGTACCCCACCGAGGACAGGAATGACCGCCTCCGAGACGCCTACTTCTTCACCTGTGAGTGCCGTGAGTGCACCTCCAGAGACAAGGTGAGCCCTGCCGCCCGCACCCCGCCGGGGGAGGGGGGCCTCGTCCCCCAGAGCTGCCCAGGGCTCCGGCTGGGCCCAAGCGTCCCCACTTCGTGCTGGGAAAGCGTCCCCACCGCCCCGTGCCGGCGAGCACAGGTCATGGGGGGCTGTTTGCTGAGCCGTGGCCGTCCAAGAGAGAGGGGGGCGGGAGGCGGCACCCCAGAGGGAGTCTGAGAACCTGCAGGATTTTCTCCGGGGCTCTCGGGGCTGAGCAGACGCGTAGACGTGGCCGAGGGCCGGGCTCTCGGGCCTGGGGAGGTGACGTCCGGCTGCCTACCTCTGAGGGACGTGTGGACGGCGACTCCCTGCTGTTCTGTGGCTTCATTGCCTGTCCCCCTCCGCTGACCGCTTCCTCCAGGGCCCTCACCTGGCCCCGGGGTGGTTTCCCATCTTAGCTTTTGTGATGTTAAAGTGGGAAGGAAAATGACAGGTGCCCCCTCGGGGGCCCTCAGCGCTGACCCCGTGGGCCCCGTCACGCCCCTCAGGATAAGGCCAAGGTGGAAATCCGGAAGCTGTACCACCCGCCGAAGGCCGAGGCCGTCCGGGACATGGTCCGGTACGCCCGCAACGTCATCGAGGAGTTCCGGAGGGCCAAGCACTACAAATATATCCTGGGGCCTGGCTGGGGGGCGGGCTGGGGGGCGGGCTGGGCCCCGGAGGGCCGAGGGGCGCCCCTGTGACTCAGAGGGTCCCGCGCCGGCGTCACACCGAGGCCCCCGCCAGCCCCGTGGCCTCGTCCTGCGGGGGCCTCCCGGTGGGCGGGAGCGCCCCCCTCTCCTGCACCCCGCCAGTGAGGCTCTGAGGCGGCCGATGGGGGAGGCCGGCCCTCGCCCGCATAGCCCCGTGGTGAAGGGTCCCCGGTTCCAAGGTGGAACCGCTGTGGCGGACTTTCCCAGAGGGGCCAGGGTGGCGCAGGGTGGAGCCCCTGGCCCTGGGTCCTGCCCGTTTGCGCCTTGACTCCAGAGCGCCCCCCAGCGAGCTGCTGGAGATCTGTGAGCTCAGCCAGGAGAAGATGAGCTCGGTCTTCGAGGATAGCAACGTGTACGTGTTGCATATGATGTATCAGGCCATGGGCGTGTGCCTGTACCTGCAAGACTGGGAGGGCGCCCTGCGATACGGCCAGAAGATCATCAAGCCCTACAGGTGACCGCCTGCACCGCTGGCCTCGGGTGGGGCCGGCTGGCTGGGCCTGGCCGGGGTGACCCTGCCCAGAGCCGGCCGCGTCCCAGCACCCAAGGCGGGAGCTCCGTGAGGCTGCCGCTGTGTGGGGCTGGCCCGGCTCCCGACTGCCCGCTGCAGGGAGTGGACATAGGGCTGGGGGTGCCCTCAGGGACCGTCCAAGTTGCCGTCCACAGCCTTTCAGGCCAAGGGACCCGCCCGGCCCCCGCCCCGGCCCTGCCACTGGGAGGAACCCCGATCATGGGCAGGGAGCCCCCCAAGTCTTGCTTTCCGTCAGCGCTGCCCTCCTGTCTTACATTTCAAGTTTCCGGTTAGCAGGTGGGGCCCCGGGACACCCAGGGCCATGCCTCAGTCCCCGCAGAGCTGGGTTTGAAGACAGTGGCAGGGTTGCCTGCAGGGCAGCTGAGCGTCATCTTCCGGCCGACCCAGGGTGGTCTCGGCCAGAGCCTCCACAGTCCAGGCTTACAGGGCCCCCCGAACCCCGGAGGGTCAGAGCATCCGGGCACGGTCCTGGAAGCCCTCTGACCCCCCACCCAGGTGTCTCTCATGAAAGCGGCCAGAGCCTGCTGGCTGCGAGCTGTCCCTCACCCTGCGCTGCCTGGGATGGCCGGTAGGGGGCACCCAGGGGACAGGGGCCTTCACATCACGTCTGGGAAGCAGGACAGGCTGCTGTCGGGGGTCAGTCTCCCCTCCTCCCCTGGGGTGAGCGAGGCAGCCTCAGCCTCCCGCACACACACGGCCCTCTGAGCTGCTGAGCAGTCTGGGGGGCACCCGTCCTCCAAGAGACCCCCTAACGCTGCCCCCGAGGACAGCAGAGCAGGATAGCACCTCCTTCCCCCTCCCCCCCACCCCACAGGGTGCCCTGTCCCCCACAGAAAGCCCGGCTTTCCCTGGGCTTGAGGGGCCGGTCACCCTGCTGACCCAAGGGGCTGTGGGGTGAGATTGGATCTGGGGTCTCGACGCCAGTGTGCAAGGCTCCGCCCTCCCTGGGGGTGGGCCCGACTGGGGCAGATGTCTTAGCAGGCCAGCTTGCGTGGAACGGTCACCTGGACTGTCGAGGGCAGCCGGGCCAGCCACCGACACAGCCTGCTTTCTCCCCCAGCAAGCATTATCCTCTGTACTCCCTCAACGTGGCTTCCATGTGGCTCAAGCTGGGCCGGCTGTACATGGGCCTGGAGAACAGATCGGCCGGACAGAAGGCCCTCAAGAAGGTACGTCGGAGGCCCGAGGCCAGGCATGCCCGTGCCCGGACACCCTCCCTCCCTGGCCCCCCGGGCGGCTGTGGCGTGGGGTCAGTGAAGCCGTGGCCAGGGCCAGCTCTGACTCGCCCCCTGGCGGTGGACTGGGGGAGCGTCCGCAGCTGGATTTGGGGTGTATGACCTCGATAGGGAGGGAGCCCGGCTGCTGGGTCTGGAGAGGACCTTGGGGCTGGGGCTTCTGAGGAAGAAGCCGGGGCTCACGGGTGGACACTGACCTGGGGCGGGCGGGCGGGCTGGGACGCTTCCTCGTTCCCGAGCACCCCAGCTCCGCCCACTCTGTTGTGATGAGGCCCTGGGGGGCCAGCACCCCACTGGGGGGCCAGCACCCTGGCCGCCGTGCCTGGATGGGGCTGGACAGTCCCAGGCCACAGTCGCTTACGTGTCCACGGTTGTTAAGTTGTGAGCCCCGGGACACTCCGCTTACTCCAGTAAGAAAACACTTGTTTGCGTGGGGGCACGCACCCCTCTGGGCTCCTGGGGCCTCCCCAGGAGACTGTGAGTGGATAGTGCATCGAGGCCCCCCCGAACTGTCCCAAAGGGAGCCCGGGCCTGGCCTGGCTCGGAGAGCGAGGGGGCGTGAGGGACAGCTGAGTGGCCAGTCATCGCGAGGGGATGGCCAGGGCTCTGTGCCAGCGCAGGGTGGACGGGTGGGGGCTGAGCCGGGCGACAGGCGCCTGCCTGGCCCTGTGGGGGTGATATTTTATTTTCTGCACCCCACCCCATACGCCCGGCCCCTTTAACCTGAGCACCCTCAGGGCGTCTTCTGATGCCCACGGGCTATTGAGAGTATTTGAGGCTGCTGGGTGGTTCTCTGTGTACCTGCCGGGTCTGGCTGGCCCAGAATGTTCCAGACATTCCCTCAGGGGTACAGGTGAGAGGCGCAGGGGCAGCGAGAGGATTCACCAGAGACAGAGTGGGGAGCTGGGGAGCAGGACAGGCAGATGGACGAAGTCCACGGCTGAGCAGAGCAGCAGGGAGACAGGAGGGGTCTGCCGTGCCCTGGGGGTCCCCTCCGGGGCCGGGGATCAAACTCGGACTGAAGCGGCTGCACCACCAGGGAGGGCCCCCAGTTGCTGTTTTCATGGGTGGCAGTCAGCAGAAGTGTCTTGTTGATGTCACAGAACGGGCCACCGTGGTTTTGTTCTAGAAACTTTATCCTTGCAGGTCCAATGTGTAAACCTCAAGTCCCTGGGGACCTTATTCTTGTGTTTGGAGCCGGGGATGGAGTGTCCTGAGGTCATCCTTGTATGCGGCATTTCCTACTGTTCCCAGCGCCTTTTGCTTCTTTAGCTTTGCTGTTTAAACTCCCATGGCTTTTTCACAGTCCAGGATTCCTCCCCCAGGCGCGGTCAGGAGCGCCCCCTGCCCCTGGATCGGAAGACCCACCTTGCACAGTGTCCTTCACCCAGAGCAATTCACAGATTCCGTGCAAGCCCAGTAAAAACCCCAGAACTGCATTCTTCAAAGTAGAACAGAGATTTCTGGAATTCATATGGACCCCCCCCACACACACACAACCCCAAAAGCCAAAGCTTTCCTGACTGAAAAAGGGAACATGGGGGCCTCACGTGTCCGGCACCAGTTCTCAGGGGACTCTCCTTCCCCGGGGTGGTCCAGCTGCCCCGTGCTCTGGCCGTCCAGTGTGCAGCCAGTGCCACACCGTTTGTATCACCGTTGCTTTGTAGTAACTTCTGAGGTCAGGGTCAGACGCGACACCATCGCTCCTTTCCCTCAGGGCTGCTTCCGAACATGAGGCCTTTTCGGAGCCCCCATAAATGTCAGTCTCTTTACAAAGATGGCTTGTGTCTAGCGGCCTCGATGGCTGACTCTGTGGCCCTGTCTTCAGCTTACGGTGCTGGGCCTCGGTCACGTGGACGGTTGTTCGCGTCTGGGCCCTGGACTGCCTTTGAGGTCCTTTATTTTTGAGGCCGTGCCGAGGGGCTTTGCTCCCTGCCAGCTGGGCCATGCCCCTGTTCTCCCGTGACCATCGTTGGGCTCTCAGGCACTGCCCTGGATGGGGTGGTGGCCCATCTGTGGCTTGGACCCTCACAGCTCCTTCGTGGGCAGCTCTGGGCTGGAGCCTTGGGCTCTGGGCTGGAGCCTTGGGCTCCCGTCTGACCCTTTGCTTCCAACATTTCAGCCAACCGACTGCTGTCCCTGCAGGGGACCCTCTGCCCTTTCCGTCCAGTATTCGCCTTTCAGCAGCTTTCCTGTACCATCTTCGTGGGGCGCTATTTGTTGGGTGCCCTGGGGCCCCTGGGTCCTTACCTCCGCCTTGTTCCCGAGACAGGCTCCCAGCAACGGCCCTTTGGGTCATTCCCGTCTCCCTCCCGTCTGTGGTCCCATCACAGAACTTCACTGTCCGGTCGCCTGACGTTTCTTGCTCTCTCTGAGGGTGGGGTCGTGCGCCCCTGGGGGTCTCGGCCTTGGCCTCTTGCAGGTGGGGGCCCGAGGCTGGCTTGTACCCCTCTGGCTGGACTCCCACTGCCTTTGCGGCGGAAAGAGCAGCTGACCTGGGGTGCCGGGGAGGGGGAGGGGTGGCCACATCACTGTGCACTTGCTGGCCAGGCTTCTCTGCACCTCCCGGCCACCTGTTTACCTGTTTCAGGTGTTTACCTTGAGCAGGTGTGCTGAGATAACTGGGGTCTGGGGCCGGAAGGAATCTGTGTCATCCTTCACATCGTGGGAACGGGGTACGGGTTGGGGGAAGAGACCGCCGGCACCCCTCTGCGTGGCCTCTGGAAGTGTGGGGGCGTGTGGGGTTCTGGGGTCCCCCCTCAGCCCACCTCTCCCCCAGGCCATCGCCATCATGGAGGTCGCCCACGGCAAGGACCACCCGTACATCTCCGAGATCAGGCAGGAGATCGAGAGCCACTGACCCTGGCGCGTGGGCAGCGCGTGGACGCCGTGGCCGCGTGGACGCTGCTGCCCGGTGGCCCCGGGGGCTCCATCCGGCGCGTGGGAGCAGAGGCCGGGGCTGCTCGACCCGCCCCGGCTGACCTGACGTGGGCACGCTTCCCACGGAGCGCCCAGGGCTTGGTTTCCGGCGATCAAACTGGGC
>NW_004567151.1:563627-565002 GCF_000260355.1 Condylura cristata | reverse complement strand
GCCACCTCGCGTCCAGCACCGGCAGCGGACGCTTCTTCACTGACTCTGAGGAGGCGCCGCCGCCCCGCTGGGGGCGCCCCGACAGCACCAGCCCGCGCCCGGCTGCCGCAGCCTGCAGACAAGACGTTGGGCTTTGGGGAGCACGCGGCCACCTTGGGGAGCAGCGTGGCTTCTGAGGGCCCCTCCTGGGGTGTCTCTCGCGCGGCAGCTGTGCCAAGGTCGCGCTCTGCGAGCCAAGGTCACCTGACGCCCAGCGCACTCCTGCTTCAGAGCTGGGGCCGGGCCCTACGAGGCTCCAAAATGCAGCCTGAGGGCAGGTGTGAGCAGATCCACGTCCGAGTTAATGGACTGGCCATGGCGGTGGGGGGCCGAGCACTGCAGGGGGGCGCCGCGGGGGCCTGGCTCGCTGCCCAGCACCACCCGAGCGGGGACCCCCTTCCAGGTGGGCGTTCTCAGGCAAGTGGCTGCTGACCCGGGGACAGGGCCGGAGAGCGGCCACGCCATCAGGGCCTCCGCGTCCATGCGCTACAGCTGAGGGTTTCTCGGGCTCCCCACGGTGGCCCAGGGGACGGAGCGGTCAGTGAGGACGGCAGGGCGCGGTGGCGGGGTCCGGTTCCAGGGTGGCGGTGCTGACGGGCTGACACAGCCCCCGGGTGTGAGGCCAGTGTCCACTCCAAGCACGGAAGGATCCATCAGACTGTAGCTTCCTCCTGTGAACCCGTCCGCGAGGTGGGGTCCCCTGGGGGGTGCGGGTGGAGGGTGGAGGGAGAACTGCTGGTGGTGTCTCCCCGCCCATGAGCACGCACAGACGGGGAGGGAAGAAAAGCGAGCTGAGAGGGAGCCAGGAAGTGGGGGAGACAGGAGGGGGGCAGAGCCCTGAGCGAGGGGGAGGCCCAGCTCAAAGAGGGACAGCACCCTAGTCCCGCCAGGGCCCCCGGGCCACAGTGCCGACACCCCCAGGCGCCCAGGCTGCACCCCAATATAAACCTCACTGCTTGCACCCCCCTCCGCCCCCCATTTCCAGATGGGCACTGGGGTCGGTGCCGGGCGGGTGGCGTTGGGGAGCAGAGCCTGGCCCCAGGCAGCCAGAACACCCAGGCTCCAGTGTCCAGCAGCGCCCTCCCCAGCCTCCTCCAGGGAGACGCCATCCCCACGGTCCTTCCCAGAAGGCGCCTCTGTCAGCAGCCTCCGCCCCTCCCTGTAGGGAGAGGGAGGATCTCGGGGTGCCGGGCCTGACCGCCTTGCTGTCTGGGCCTTGCTGGGCAGTGGCCAGCCGCAGGGAGGAGGCAAGGCTCCCTGGGAACAGTGACTCTGCAGAGACACTCGGTCTCACTAGAATCCACGTCAACACCCGCAATGGCCTCCTGACCAGGCG
>NW_004567151.1:561162-562967 GCF_000260355.1 Condylura cristata | reverse complement strand
ACCCCATCCGTGAGGGTGCTCTGCCCCTCGCCAGCATCTCCCCCCAGAGAAACCGGGTCACCCTGCCCGCTGCCCCCTGTGGGGGGACCACAGGGCCCAACCCCAGGAGACACACCCCGCGGATACAGGACAGTGTGATTTGGGCGAACGTCCTGGCACAGGTGAGCCACAGGTGAGCACAGGTGAGCACAGGTGAGCCACAGGTGAGCACAGGTGAGCACAGGTGAGCAACAGGTGAGTACAGGTGAGTACATGTGGAGACCTCCCAGGGGAAAGAGACGCTAAGCCCGGGGCCTCGGGGCCGGGGGGCGGAGCTCAGAGGGGACGCGGGCAGGTGGGATCAGGTGGGAGAAAGGTGGGGTCCGCACTAGGGATGCCCACTGGAGAGCCCAGAAACTCCCACCCGAGCTGATGGAGGAGGGAGCCAGACTCGGCCCAGCAGCCCATCGGGCGTGATGGTCCAGCCCAAGGCCCGGCTGCTCTTCTCTGTTACCCAAAGCTGGGGTCCCCTAACCCAGGCAAGACCCCATCTGGGTCTGCTGGGCCCACGGAAGCAGCCCTCAAACTCGGCCCCACCAGCGGCCCCCCGTCCCTGGAAGATCCCGGGGTCCAGGCTTCCCGGTGAGCCTGGGTGAGACGCAGCGAACATCTGGGAATCTTCCAAAGCGCAGGCCCTGCCCGATGGCCGCAGGTGGGTGGCGTCCCCCCCCCCCTTTGGAATTTTCTCCCTTCAGACCAGAAACGTCCTGGGAGGTCACTCCGAGGGCCGCGAGAAGGTGACTCACGTAACACCCTGAGCTTCCAGGTCGATTCCTTGGCTGGTGTCCCAGAGGGCCCCACAGGGACTGGGCCTCCCCGAGGGGGCCGAGGTGACGGAGTCCGAGTGGGGTGCATCTGCAAGCAGGTAACGGCTCCACCATGCGGCACCCCAACGGCAGCGCGTCCGAGGTGAAGAGGTAAACGCGTCTTTTCCCGCCGACGACGGTGGGCTGTGACCTGGACACGCACGGCTGTGCCCCGTTTTCTTCAGAACGTCCCCCCAGTTCCGGACGGGCCCCCACTGGGCTGGGGATGCCCTGCACACCAGTCTTCAGGCCCCGACGTGAAGAGGTGCCCTGGCCGGCTGCACCCCGGGCTCAGACCCGCTGGCCGCTGTGGCCCTGGCCCCGGGAGGGGGCCGCTCAGGGCGGTGCCCAGGGCATGTTCCTGGCAGGTTCCTGCTGTCCTCACTTTGTGCTTTCAGTCCGGGAAAAGAACAAGAAGACGAGACAGCTATGGCGCAGTGGACACTGGAAGGCAGGTGTCAGGAGCCAACCCCACTCCCGACACCCTCGGTGAGAGGAAACGGCCCCCACACGCAGCAACGTGGATCGGGTGGCGAAGCTGAGGTACCGGGGCCTAGCGGGGAGAACAAAGGGGGGGCCCAGCCTGCACCCCAGGGAGCTGGGGCCCCCAGGAGCTTGGCCACAGGTTGGGGAGAGGGCAGATGGGCAGGCTTGGCTCTGCCCGGGCCAAGACGATCCAGGAGGCCGGTGTGCGCAGTGGTGGCCAGCACCTGCGCCCCCACCCCAGGCCCGCGAGCACCGCGCCAGCCTGGGACCAGACAGGGGTCACCCCGGGGGCTCCCTGCCTGCCCCATCCCTCGGTCGGCCCAAGGCCCAGTGCACAGATGGCCGGGGTCTCCGAGCCCAGCAGCCGGGCCTCCATGCAAGCCGAGGCATCAGGTCAAGCGTCCGGCCGCTGCGGGGAAACGCAGTTCGAGACTCTGAAGAATAAGGGGTGCTGGTGAGGGCCGGGGTGGGGGG
>NW_004567151.1:554433-557018 GCF_000260355.1 Condylura cristata | reverse complement strand
CAGGGTGTGTCCCTCAGGCCAGTGTAGCCCAGCCCAGGCTGGCTGGCCTCTGAGGTGAGTGCTCGGACGCTGGGCGATCCCCTGGGGAGCATCTGTCCACCCAGGACTGGGCAGGGCCCACGCGCCAGAAGGCCCCTCCCCCAGTGGCGCAGAAGGCCAGCTCGTTCGAAAAGCAGCAAATCTGCACGTCTCCCTCCTCGGCCGGCGACGCCAGGCCCTCTTGTAAACAGCTCATGTGGGCCTGAGGGGAGTCCAGGGGCCGAGGGGCACCTCGCGGCCACCCGACTAGGACGTTCCTAACAAAGGTGCACGTGAAAGCACCCGGGGCATCACAGTAGCTTCCTCTTGCTCCAGAAAGAGGGGGTGTCACCTTACGGAAGAAGGAGAAGGGCATGAGATGCGGCTGGAAACAGAGGGAGGGGGCCAGATGCCAGGCAGGGAAGGGGGCCAGGGCCCCGGCGCTTGTCAGAACCTTCCGCTCCCCACGGTCTCTGGTGAGTCGTCTGACCCCCCGCACCTCTGGCCTACACCCCAGTTCTGCATGGATAGGTGAGTCTTAAACCCGGATCCCCTCTTCTGCCAAACCGGGGCCTGAACCCGCCCCGCCGCCGGGACAGCCTCGGCCAAGCAGACATGTGCCCCCCAGATCCCCCCGCCAGCGAGCGGGTTTGGGGAACAGCGAGGCGGCTGTGCCCGTGCCGGGGAAGGGAAGGCCCGAGCCGCCCATCTCTGAGCCTCAGCGGGAACCGAAGCCCCTTTCAGGCGGACCGCACCTCGGCAGAGGCCAGCTGGCCGCCAGTGGACAGGGACGCCCGCTGGGCTTGGCCCAGTTCCAGGAGCTGCCATGCTCGGCTGGGCCAGAGGGACTTCAGGAGGGCGGCTGGACCCCAACAGGAGCGGCGGGGGGCGGGGCAGAGGAAGGGAGAACGTGTGGGCAGGGGGATCACAAGGAAAGTAACGGAGGGCAGGGGGAGCTCATCTTCCCTCCCGGAACAACAACTCCGCTGTCCACCTCCCAGACGGACAGCTCTGTCGTCCAGTGCAGGAGACCCGCGCCAGTGTGCACTTCAGAGACTTCTACAGTGACGGAGGCCAGCAAGAGCAGTGAGACACAGGGTAAAACTGCCGGGAGACGATGGACTGTCCACTCGGACGCTCGGCTTGCTCAACGAGGAGCTTTAACGTCACAAGGGACGTCCCCGGCTGCTGCTCGCGCTCGCCAGGCGGGGTGGGGACCCCCTAAGTCCGGCAGTACCGTCTCCTGTGCTCTGAGTGACCACGATGAGCTGTTTGCACGGCTGATTCTCCTCTAAGTTTCTACGTGAGCAACTGACTCCGGGGGGAACCAGATCTCGGCCAGAGCGGGGTTGGGGGGGGCTCTCTGCTCAGCTGGGCTCCACCGCTCAACAGCTGTGGCCCTGAGCAAGTCACTCCAGAGTTTCCACGGCTGGTAACTGTGTCATCTGCGCAATTTCCGACGCCCGTCGGTGAACTTCCAGAAGGGCCGCAGGGAAGAATCACCCAGTCCTGTGGGTGCCCCTTGGGCACCCGCCTTGGCCAGGCCAGACGGGGCCACACAGCCCCTCGTGAAAAGCCTCCCTCTGGCGGGGGCTCCCCTGGGGGTCTAGGGGTGAGTCTCAGGCCGATCCCCGGCCGGGAAGGGCCCCCCAGGGCCCAGCAGACCCCTCCTGTCTCCCCGCTGCTCCCCTCAGCAGTGTGTTTCAGTGGGTCCGCCTGCTCTGCCCCCCACTCTGTCTCTGGGGAGTCCTCTCATCCCCTCCCCCAGCCCTCTGGCCCGCTCCCCCGTTCTACACACACACACACCCTCCGTCTGAAGGATGAGAGCCGCCGTCCCCACACACCCCACTGAGATCAGACCCCCCACGGGCTCCCTCCCGCCTCCGTCTCTTCTGCTCGCTCTGGGGCTGCACCCGGAGCCCTGGAAAGGTCACGGGGGGGCCTGGGACTCACCTCGTTGTGCTCCAGGCAGTAGATCATCAGCTCGGAGAGGATGACCACGCCAGTCCTGCCCACGCCGGCGCTGCAGTGCACAATGACGGGCGGCGGCCGGCGGCCAGCCTCCTCCAGCACGCTGTCAGTATGGCGACGTACCGACTGGATCTCCTCCAGGTAGGCTGCAAGCGAAATGCAGATCCTGTCACCTGCGCGGTGGGCCTGCGTGCGAGCGGGGGCCGCCAGCGGGCGCGGAGTCTTTTATTTATTTTTTTGGACAATAATTTACCGTTCTTACAAGACACTAATGACTCGGCTGGTGCCCAGCGTGCGGCCCCGGATGCAGGAACCAGCAGCTGGGAGGTCAGCACTTCGTGGGGGAGTTTGTTCTTGAAATTAAAGAGTCCTTTTTTAAAAATTAAATTCTGTTTTCCCCTCTGCAAATCCCCAAGTCCCCCAAGCAGATGAGTCTCGACATTACTTACAGCGATTGCCACTATCAGCGGTGTGGGGGGGGGGGGAGAGGGGGTTCGGCGCGCCAGCTAGGTCCCCTTGAAACGCCCGTTTCTGGGTGGGGGAGAGCTTCCATCTGCCCGTTCTCCTCCCCCGCGAGCCCTTTTAGACTTTAAAAT
>NW_004567151.1:551146-553913 GCF_000260355.1 Condylura cristata | reverse complement strand
GGGTGGGGAGGGCTGAGACTCAAGCCGGAGACTCTGCTCCTGGGGACCCACGCCCCCCCGGGAGACAGGCCTGGGGTTCTGCCCCCGGGGTTTCCAGAAGGGGCAAAGAAACGAGGCTTCCTGGGCGACAGGACACGAGTGCTGGCCCCGAGTCTGGGCATGGCGGGGAGCCGGGGGAGCCGCACAGACCGGCCAGGGCCTGACTTGCAGGCTGGCTTCTGCACAGAGGCACCCCAGGGAAAGGTGGGCAGACGTCCTGGACACAAGGCCTAGCGGCCGGCCCTTCGGAAGTCCTGCGCGCTGTCCAGTTCCGAGGTCCTTCGAAGTCCACATGAGACACAGTGTCTAATAGGGGCCTCTATTCTCGGTAGCTTACACCGACCTTCCTTAAGTTGGAAAAGACTGGAAAGACCGCACTAGTTCTGTGGAAGCTTCCGGTTTCTAGTTCTGTGTCTCTGAGACGTCAGAATAAACCAGTGGACAGCAGCAGGCCAGCAGCAGGACAGCAGGGATGCAAAGACCCCTGTTCTGCAGAAGAACCTGGTCCCGTTCATAGGCCAAGGCCCAGGTAACTGCTGAGTGACCGCCGCCCCTGAGCCAGCACTCCCTCGGACCTGCCTGGACCTGTCCACCGAGTGCCTGTGGGCAGCAGCCGGGCCTCAAGGATCATCGCTGTTTCCTGGGAATGAAATACCTGCACCAGTGAGTCTGAGGCAGATTTGCAGCCGGGGGGTTCCCTGCGGGGGCCAGACGTGGCTGGGGCCAGCATTCAGGACACCAATGCCCAATGAAGCAAACCCCTTGTTAGACATGCCCAGAATGGGGGGCCGGGGGGTGGCGGGCGGGGGACACACTGGCCCTCTGGAGACCACCAGGCCGTTCCAACCAAGGTCTCCGGCCTCGGTTCCCAGAGGCGGGCAGGGCCGGCCTCTGCTCTCAGGGCCGCAGGTGACCTGGGCGAACTGATCTAAGACACCCAGATCCTAAATAAAAGCAACCTACGTGAACGGTTCAAAACCCACAGGAGGTTTTCTGTAGCTCATGGGGTGACTCTCGGTGAGAAAGCCCGGACTTCTCCCCTGCTGTGGAGAAGCTCCGGGCTGATGATGTTAAGCCTCCAGGAGAAATTAAAAACAAGCTTTTTAGGGCGCTGCCTGGTGGCACAGCCACACTGCAAAGCCAGCTGCAGCTTCCGCGGCGCCAGTTCGATCCCCGGCCCCGGAGGGGACCCCCAGGGTGCGGCAGACCTCTCCTGTTTCCCCGCTGCTCCCCGCAGCAGTGGACGTTGTCGATCTGCCTGTTCTGCTCCCCGCTCTGTCTCTGGGGAATTCCTTCAACCCCTGCCCCTGTGGCCTGCACCCCAGTTCTGTGTGCATCACTACATCCTCACAAAAGCCAGCAAAGCAAGCTCTTTAAAGCAGCCCTGTGCTCTGTGTGTCTTCATCGTAGAGGACAGGTAAGGAGAAGTCGTGGCAGGTGGTCCCCAGGGCAAGGGCGAGGGAAGGTTCCCTGGCCACGCAAGGGAGCAGGAGCTGAGCAGGGAGGAGGCAGAGGACGGAGAAGCCGGGACGAGGCCTGGGGGTTGGGGTGGGGGCGGCCAGAGAGCAGAGACCAGGGAGAAGCTGCCCTGGCGTCTGGGTGGGACCGACACGGTCAGGCCCGGGGCACACCGACTGTCTCAAAGCCCTCCCCATTCAAGGTCTTACACGCTACAGCATGTTTTGTCTTGATGCGGAGATGGTTTGGGGGCTCTGGGGTGACTGCCCTGTGACAACACCGCCACCCTGAAGCCCGAGCTCAGCCGGCGTGCGGCGGGCAGGCACGGGACACGCATCTTCCTCTCCACAGGGAGGCGGGCAGTGCTGTCCACTCAGTGCCCTGCGGCCTCTGCCGGCTCCCCTCCTGCAGCCGCCCCCCGTGTGGCCGGCAAGGCCCCCCGGGAAGGGGGAACTCACACAGGAAGCCCTGCAGGTCCTCGGGGCAGCCGTGGTCGGGCCAGTCTGTGTATTGCAAGTGCCACACGGTCCTCTCCTGCCCGGACAGCAGGTGCTTGACCTTCAGACCCGTGGTGGCGTAGCAGCCAGAATCGGTGCGGAACTTGGTGGTGACCTTGAACTTGCCGTAGGTGGCTGAGCTGTGCTTGGAACCCAGTTTGGGCCAGTACCGGTGGCTCTTGGTGCGGCCGCTCTCCTGGATGGCGCACAAAAGCAGGATTGGAAAAAGTCACGTGGCCTCGCACCCCGAGGGGGAGGGCGATCACCAGGATGGCCAGAACTGTCCTGCACAGACCCAGCTGCCGGCCGGCGGGGGCCGGGAGGGTCTCGGTGTGCACGGGGACCAAGAAGGACCCCGCGACTGTGCCCACACGGCCCAGGGAGCCCTGGGCAGGCGATGGTGCTACAGGGCACCCCCATGTAAAACGGGGTCCTCACCTGCGCACTTAAAATTCAGCTGCACGGCAGGCACACACTAAGTGGGAGTATCAGCTCCGGGAGCGGTCACCCAGGTCCTGCCTTGCCCAGGGCTGCTGACGGCCACAGCGACCCCCGACACTCACTGGCTCCCGGGATCTTCCAGCCAACGCCCCCCGCCCCCCGGGTCTTCCCTGGGCCCAGGCACGCATGCTCAGACACTTGCTAAGTGGGGTCCCTTTCTCTCTCTCTCTTTTATTTTGACCTTTTCCCGTTTTGGAGTGGCTGGAGCGGACGTGGAGGACCGGGTGGCCGAGGACTGGGTGGGGACAGACTATGCCTGCAAGTTAAGTGGT
>NW_004567151.1:544827-549556 GCF_000260355.1 Condylura cristata | reverse complement strand
CCGCAGAGCAGTCTGCGAGAACTCGAGAACTCGCCCGTCTCTGGCTCTGCCGTCCCACCTGTCTCTTGCTTTGCCACACACCACCGTGCGCCGCCTGCCTCCCCCCAGAACGGCAGCGTCTCGCTCTCCCCATGCTGGGGACCCCCCTGTTCCCCATGCTGAGGACACCCCCGCTCCTCCGCCGTCACCCCTGCACAGGGGGTCGTCCGCACGTCCGGCTGTTGCCGCGAACGCGTAAGGTTCCAGGGAGGCCTCGGCCTCCCGCGCCCTCGCCCACTTCGTGGCCCGTACAGCAGCCAGAGCTGCCGGCCACCAGGTCGAGGTGACTCCCCGGCTGCCCTGGGGCCCAGTCTGAAGTGGGGTCTACGGCATCTTTAAACACAAAAACATCTGCCAGGGAACATGGCGGCTTTGCAGCAGCAGCGTCTCATGCAACGTGTGTCCGCGCCTGCCGAGCCGGGAGGGACTGTGAGCACCCCAGGGGGGCAGCAGGACCTTCTCCGGTGCAGGAAGTGCATCTGGGGCGCCTGAGGGCACGGGTGCCCGGGAGAACGCGGGAGCGGTGCCCGAGGCTGCGGCCCACGGCCTCTCGGGCTGGGGGCCTCCGTGGGGTTCCTTCACAGAACCCCACAGGGCCAGGCCCCTTTGCACCCCACCAGCGCAGCCCTCAGAGGGAGCTGGCTTTCCCCCTCACTGGTTTTACAAAGCCACACACTCGAAGCCAGGAAAACAAAGTCCGTTAACGTCTCATTACCGGAGAAACGTTTAGGTCAACGCTGGCGCTGGCGAGCAAAACGCGTTTTCGGAGGGCTGGTGCCGGCGCGGGGGGACGTTCCTGTGCTCGCGGGCGGGAGCCTGGCTCACTGCGGAACTGCAACACGCGCCTCGCTGGCACGTGCCCTGTGGCCAGCGGGACGCCGACCCAGGATGCTGTCCGCCTGGGGCCTGCGGCACCGTCTGAGTGTGGACATGACGCTGTCACCAGAACTGGCTGGACCGCCCGGCCCCTGGGCACTGAGACATTCCACAGGCTTGAAGGAACTTAGCACCAGCTCAAGAAGTCGGGGTGACTGACTGTGGCAGGTGTTTGAACTTTATTTTGATGCATTTTGGGCGACTTTAGAAAAGTCTCGAAATGTTTGCTTTTGAATTTCTTGGTCTTCACATATGATCAGTTCTGCGGGTCGTTTTTTTTTTGTTTGTTTTTTGTTTTTTTTTTTCCATTTGTCTTTATTATGGAGGTGACACTGTCTCACAACCCGGCGACGTGGGGCCACAAGGGGCTGGTCGGCGTGAGTCTCGTTTCATTCACGCGCTTGCTGGGAACACAGGAACCGAGTCTCCCGCGCCGGGGCCGGAGCCGCTGGCGACCCCGCGGGACGGGGACGCTCCGGTCAGGGACACAGAGGAAGGCAGACTGCCCGCCTGTCGGGTGATGATTTCGGAAACATTGGCACGCGCGGACCCACGGCTCTGCCGGGGGTAGAGCGCAGCTGACCACTTTTACAGTCCACTAACACCGAGATGGGAAGGCGGAAGGGTCTGAAACGTTCCCCAGTCTCCTGGCTCCCACACTGTGGGCATCTCCTCCATGTGGAAGAGCCACCGCCGATGCGTCTCTGCGGGATCCGGTGTGTCCGGCCCCGAGTCACACAGAGCCGGGCCGGGCGGGGGTGGGAGGCGGGGAGCGGGCATGCACCCGTGTCCTGCACTAACCACCCAGGCTGAGGCCAGCTCTGTGTCCGTCCTGGGGCTTTGGGGAGCGCTATAATCCACGGGGCAAAGTGAAGGCCCAGTACCGAGCAAGAGCAGCCAACCTGAGGGTTTCTGGACGCCTCCCCTGCTCCAGGAGGAGAGGCCCGGCCCTTCCGGGGGACCCAGGGAGGCGGTCCCTCTGGGCCTGGCCTGCCCCGGGGGACCCAGTGAAGCCATCCCTCTGGGCCCGGCCCTTCTGGGGGACCCAGGGAAGCCATCCCTCTGGGCCCGGCCCGCCCCGGGGGCCCCAGGCAGGCCGTCCCTCTGGGCGTGGCCCGTCCCTCTGGGCCCGGCCTGCCCCGGGGGACCCAGTGAAGCCATCCCTCTGGGCCCGGCCCTTCTGGGGGACCCAGGGAAGCCATCCCTCTGGGCCCGGCCCGCCCCGGGGGCCCCAGGCAGGCCGTCCCTCTGGGCGTGGCCCGTCCCTCTGGGCCCGGCCCACCCGGGCACCTGTCTGTGGCTGTTCTTTCGTTCCCGCACTTTCACCCACAGCCGGCGCCCTCGCCCCCCCGCCCGCGCCCGCTCACCCTGACGTGGGAGGCATTGATGTAGCCCGTGCTGTTCTCCTTAGTGGGGGCCAGCTCCACGCGGTTCTCCTCATAGGGCACCACCTCACGGCTGCGGCTGCGCTCGGCATTCTCGGGCAGCGTGGCCGTGCTGAAGAGGCCGTTGGCCTTTTTCTTTGGGATCTGCTCATACTCCGTGAACACCATCCCCTCCTCCAACTTCTTCTTCAGGGTTCTGAACTGCAACAGAAACTCGTCTTGAGCAACTTCAGTCATTGCAGCCAAAGGCAATGTCCTGGCAGAAATCGAAAACCCCGGGGGTGTCTGGTGCTGTTCAGGGGTGCTGCCCAAATCTTAGCCTACGGAGCCACGGGCGCTTCTCTCTAGTGTCCCGACCATGCCCCTCCTCTTTGCCTTTCAAAACCCAAGTTCCAGGCCCTCCCTGGTGGCGCAGCGGGTTAAAGCGCAGCGCTAGGCATTGTGGAAACTTGGGCTTGCTTTTTTTTTTTTTTCTTTAAAGATTTATTTGTGCATACACGAACTGGGGTGTAGGCCAGGGATGTGGGGGGTGAGAGGACTCCCCAGAGACAGAGCGGGAGCAGAACAGGCAGATGGAGGAAGTCCACTGCTGAGGGGAGCAGCGGGGAGACAGCAGGAGGGGTCAGCTGCGCCCTGGGGGTCACCCCCTGCGTGGCGTTCGGACTCATCGGCCTTAGGGGTGACAGTGGCCTAACCCTAGGCCCCGGGGGAGGGCCCCGTTCGGGCAGGTATCACGCAGCTCTAACACAGACCGGGCCTGGCCGGCCTCCCAGGGAGCACGGACTCAGCCCCCGAGCCCAGGCCGGCGTGTCCGGGCACGGAGCGGGCGCTGCATCGGCGGGCCACAGGGCGAGTCACCTTACCCGCTCGTCCGTGGGCACCCGGGCGGCTTCCACGCGGCTCTCTTCGCAGCCCGAGACCCGAGCCACCGGGAGGCCGTTGAGCGCGGCCAGCGTCAACGGTCTCTTCTGAGCCTCCAGTCCCGCCACTTTCTCCTTCTCCAGGTTCTGGCGGCAAGAGAAGGCACGTGCTCACGGCTGCCGGTCCCTCATCCCCCCAGTCTGCAGCCCCGCAGCCCAGGAATGCAGACCCGCGCCCCACAGGCGGGGGGGACGTGGACACAGACTCCCCGCTGCACCCCAAGAATGCAAGCCCCAAGCTTGTCATGCCGCAGAAACTGCCGTCTGGGGGGAGGGGGCCTCGGGACACCACAATGGGGCAGATTTTGGGGGGAACCTGAGCCCCTCCCGGAGGTGGGTCTTTTGCGGGTTGGAAAGGGGGAAGCTGTTTCTGTGTGGCCCAGAGAGTCAGATGCGTCCCCGGGGCACAGACACCTCACGGTTCTGTTCTGGGGGCGACAGCGAGGCGTGTCCACCCCAACAGGGAGTGGGTCCTCGGGTGTCCGCCCCAAAGGGAGCGCTGCTGTGGTTGAGCCCCAAGGTCACCCCGCTAAGCCCTGCCCTCTCCCCCCAGCCCGATCCGGGAGATTTGGGTTTGAGTGCAGAGGGTTCTGCTTGCTGACCCTCAGCTCGTTTCACGAGACTGCTCCTCGTCAGCTCTCATGGGAATGTTTCGGTGTGACCCCAAATTTGAATAAGCAGCGATTTTGAGCCCTCACCCCACTCCCACCCCAAAATCCACCTGCTGCTTCTGCCCACCTGCTCTACAAGGTGACCCGACCGGGCCTTGGGCCAAAGGCGACTCACCTGACCTGCCTGGGGTCACCAAAACCTCAGTGCAAAAGTCTCTCTCTTAGCGTCTCTTACCCCAGCAACTCACTTCCAGAGAGAAAATAAGCGTTGCAAGGACCCGATTAGTCCTTTTCTCCTCCCTGCTCTGGCTCTGGGGGAGGGGGCCCCCAGCAGTGAGGTGTCACCCCGACAGCGGGAGAACCGAGCCCCCAGCCAACAGACAAGGGCCCCGGGCAGCGGCGAGCCGGGGAGCCCCGCGGCCCCTGTCCGCAGCCCCGCGTGGCTGTGTCAGGGTTTCTCGCTGCAGACAGCCCCCCGCATCCCAGCGGCCGGATCCGCCGTGCGGGCGGGGAGGGGCCGTGTCTGGGAATCTCTCGCAGTGCTGCGCGCAAGGTCCTGTCACCACCCTGCCTGGGCCGCGGCTTCCTGGGCTCAGCGAGGCCTCCTGACCCCGAGGGGACGGGCTGCAGCCCGCGCGGCCTCGGCGCCCCGAAACACTTGGGGTGCAGCTGGAAGAGGCGGCGAGCAGGGCTGCCCGTGTTGGCGCTCGGCTGAGAGGGAGAGGCAGGCTGGGTCTGTGCTGCCGGCCTAGCGGGTGGGGTGGGAGGGATGTGGACGGGGTTAACGCCGCCGGCTCCATGCAGGAGCAAAGTGGGGTACAGCCAGGTGTGCAGAAATAGAACTGTCTGCCTGGCCGGGGGTGCTCGGCTGATGGCCTCGACGCCGAGTTTCTGTACC
>NW_004567151.1:535787-540712 GCF_000260355.1 Condylura cristata | reverse complement strand
CCGCAGCACCGATCCCCGGCCAGGGAGGGACCCCCAGGACGCAGCACACCCCTCCTGTCTCCCCGCTGCTCCCCTCAGCAGTGGGTTTCAGTAGATCCACCTGTTCTGCTCCCCACTCTGTCTCTGGGGGGGTCCTCTCACCCCTGCGCCTCTGGCTTGCACCCCAGCTCTTGTGTGCACAAATAAATCGTTTTTTATTTCAATGAGTGAGAGGTCCTCAGAGAGAAAAGACTTTCTCACACTGGGGGCACCTCCTTCCCGAGCCCATCCAGTCACTGTGGGTCCCAGCTCCGTTCCAAACCCAGGCAGGGACTTTCTCCTGGGCGCGAGACCGTCCTATGCCCGTTATGCATCCAGCAGCGGCCGGTGCCGTCCAGAAGCTGCTGGTGACTGGAAGCCCCCACACCGCCCCCCCCCCCGCGCCCCTCCATGGTCCCCTTTGGGGGAAAGGCCAGGCTCACCTTGCGAGGCGTGAGTTTCCGAGTAGTGTTCGCCGCACTGTGCATGCATCGCCGGCAGGATGTAAGGCTGCTGACGGGGCTGAAACAGACGGAGGGGAAGGCTGGGCGCCACGCACCACGGGCGCTGCCCCCCGCAGGGGCACCCCCATCTCAGCAGCGCAGGAGGCAGAAAGAGGCTGACTCCAGGGCAGAGGGCGTGAGCGGCCGCGGGGACGCGCCACCTGTGTCCTCCCCCCCAAACCTCCTTGTTCAAGGCGGGGATGGTGAGAGTAAAGCGGGCCCCACCCGGCCTGTCGGGAACGGGGTCCCCGCTGCAGCCTGGAGCCGCGCGTGAAGCGGGGCCCAGCGTGGGCCCACAACAACCTGGAGCCATGCTGCGCCATGCTCCAGACAGAGGGTGCTCCCGAGTGCTCCCAGCTGGCTCCCAGCACCCTGGGCTGGCTCCCAGTGCCTGTCAATCCAGCTGCTTCCTCCTCCCTCCCCACCTCCGCCACCAAGACCCCTCTTAAGACACTGGGCCTCTCGTCGCTGTCTGTCTGATGCCAGCCCGTAAGACATTTTGAGCCTATAAATCACCACATGGCATAATCACTTATGTTCCTATTTGATTCTTTCCAAGTGAAGCTCACCGGTATTATTTTTGAAGTTACTGGTCCAAAAATTGAAAACCTTGAAAACCACCCGGGGCAAGGAAATGGAGACCCGAACTCAAGCTAAGAAGGAATTCAGGGCACCGCAGACAAGCACGAGGTAGTTCTAATTCTCCCTCTGGCTGGCTTCTGCATTGCAACAAAAAATACTTTTCCTCTTCTTAGTAATACCAATTCCACGCAGTTTTTCCTACACAGAAGAGCCAGGATTGAGGTTTACCCAGAAAAGCGGGAGGGGCGTGATACCAGGGAAGAGAAATTCATGGCAAGGCAGGCTACTTCCTGACTTCTCGGGGTCTGATTTGGGGGATGGGGGAGCCCCATGCCCAGGAGGAAGCCCTGGTTCTGTGCCAGATAAAGAGGACAGGTCGGCCTCATGCAGGGTGCAAAGTGAGTAACGAGCAGCCGCCTCACTGGTTAACAGAGGTGACAGAGAATTGCTGGCAAAGACAGCAGAGACTTGGGCGAAGGCACTGGCTCCCCGGGACGAGCCCCGGAGACGTGGCCCACCCTGGCCTGAGAGCTCAAAAGCCGGGTCACAGGTGCCTGGCCTCGGGGGTGTTGTTGCACCAGGACATCGTGGTACAACTGCAGAATTTCAACACGCATTTTCCAGGAAAAAAAATAAAACTCTTGGATCCTCCCTGGTGGCACAGCGGGTTAGAACGCAGCACTGCAAGCCGGCCGCAGCCGCTTCAGCGTGAGTTCGATCCCTGGCCCCGGAGGTGACTCACAGGGTCACCTGACCCATCTGTTGCTCCCCTCAGCAGTGGACTTCGTCAGTCGGCCTGTTCTGCTCCCCGCTTTGTCTCTGAGGAAGCCTCTCACTGTCCCTGCACCTCTGGCCTGTACCCCAGTTCTGTCTGCATCAATAAGTCAATCTTTAAAAGAAATGTGCACTTCATCCTCCCACCCAACACTCCGGGGTCCAGCAGTCCCCTTCCACTTGAGGGGACTGAGCTCGTTCCTTGAGCTCGTTTGGAAACTACTTTCTGACCAGCTGATTCAGCACCCTCGGCGGCTGTGGAAATAGGAGCACCACAGTGCTTGAAGCCAAGACAGGTCTACACACGGCCAGTGACCCCACGGCAGATGGGCCAGCGTCAGACACAAGACACCGGCCACAGCCCTGGGGTGAGTGAGACACGGGGACACCCCGAGCCTGCCCAGACGGACAAGGCCCAGGACGAGTGGACACGCCTGGCAGCCGCCTGGCAGAGAGATGAGGCTCAGACACATCTCCCCAGGCCACGCCGGGCCCCCTCACCCCTCGCCCCTTGCTCCGGCCCCGGTGGGCAGGCGAACTGATGGAGAAGACTCGATACACACCAGTGAGGACCGGCTCCAGGTGGGCTGGCGTCTGATGGGGGGTGGAGAGTTTGATTGTCTGCATGAAAAGTGAGAAAATGGCGATGGTCATGTTAAGGGGAAGGATGTCCTGGAGGATCTCTGCAGAGTTTTGTGGACTCTACCCGCTACTCCAGTGACTGGAAACTACAACTCCCAGCAGCACCAGGGAGAGAACTGCGAGGACCCCAGGGCGGAGCTAGCAGGAATTCTGGGACATTGGAGGATAAATAGGGTGTCATTTTGTTAAGGGGAAGGATGTCCTAAAGGAACTCTGGGGAGTCCGGTGGATCCCACCCCTACTCCAGCTTTCTGGACTCTGCCCCCTGCTCCAGTGATTGGAAACTACAACTCCCAGCAGCACCCGGGAGAGAACTGCAAGGACCCCAGGGCGGAGCCAGCAGGCATTCTGGGACTTTGGGGGATAAATAGGGCGCCATATTGTACAGCGAGGGCTCTCTCTCTTGCTGGGGCAACGGCTCTCAGACTTGGAGCTTTCAGTTAGTTTGTTACCAGAGCTCCAAGTTACCTTGTATCTCTCTTTCCCTGGGTTGCTCCTTTTCCTGTCCCCTTTTGTAAATAAACCCGTTATTGACCCTTGTGTGTGTGCCTGCAGTGCATGGGTGAGGCCCCACAGACAGGTGGCCCAGGTCACACTGGGGCGCCCCTTAACGGTTATTATCACGTGGCTGGACAAGGAAAGGAGAGGCGAGGGGAGCAGGTGAGACAGTGGCAAGCACCCCCTTTCTCGTTGTGGGTGGTGGGTGCGGATGGCCTGACTTCGCTCTGACTCCCGGTTCATGTCTGCAACGTTCTGGACACACGTCGCTTTTGCGAGAGGTTCTGCGGGGATCGCAGACAAGCTCCTGATGCGATGGGGAACGCCACCCTATCACAAGGCCTTTCCAAAGAATCTCCTTTGTCGCTTTTTGTCTATGTCAAAACTTTCCTGACCCAAGGAGCCACGCTCTTATTTTTACCTTTGTAAAATCTTACATCTATGGACTTCGTCGTTCTGCATTTACATTTTTATCGCTTTCAGAGATTATTTTAAGAAATTAAGAGAACACAAAGGCACGTGCAACGGAGATGACAGATGGTACAGATGGTGGGTCAGGTTCTTGCCAGAGTGAGAATGCACATTGCTTTTGTTTTAAATGCAGGGGTGAGCATGCCAGGGAAACAGGACGCACTCGAGATGTAAACCCTTGGAGCTACAGGTGCTAAGCGTCAGGCCATTTTCCCAGAGCGCCATGAAATCATAAAGAAAAGCAAACTCCAGGCCGAGAGCTTCCCAGCGAGCGGAAATTCGGCTGGAAGACTCCACCTGCGGCCCAGGTCCCAGCCTCCCGTGACAAGGCAGCTTTTCTTTTCCGAGCCCAGGGACGGGACACGAGAGCGACCTGGGCTCTTCATAACTGGCCGGACGCCGTGTCACGGAACCCTGGGCTCGCTCCGGGAGCTCCGCCTGCAGACAGCGACAGCAGCACCCCAGAAATTGCAGTGCTGGCCATTTAGGGTCAAGCGGGGCGGTCTGCAGAGGGGGCAGCTGCCCAGAGCGCGCTGGCTCTGTGGAGCCCGGGGGCGGATGGGCCTAGTGTGAGCCCGAGAGATGGCACCGTGCATGGGGCTGACTGTGCCGGCGGCGTGCGTGCGTGTGTGTGTGCACACAGGTGTGGTGTGTGCATGTGTGTGTATGTAATGTCACATGTGTGCAGACTCATGACATGTGTGTATGTGCATGCATGTGCTGTGTATGCGTGTGTGCGTACAGGTGTGATGTGTGTGCACACCTGCATGGCATGTATGTGCATGCATGTGCGGTGTGTGCGTGTATGTGCGTACAGGTGTGGCACGTGCACATATCTGTGTGCATGCAGGTGTGGGTGTGCCTATGTGTGTGCCTATGCGTGTGTGGGTGCAGAATATGCACGTGTGCGTGCAAATAGGCATGGTGTGTGCATGTGTGTTTGCACATGTAGGTGTGAGCATACACAGATGTGTGGCATGCTCGTGAGCATGCGTGTGCGTGTCTTGCGGCATGTACACACATGTGCACATGTGTAGGCGAGACATGTACATATGTGCACACACAGGGATGTGATGGGTGCAAATGTGTGTGACATGTGTGTTGCCTGTACATGACACAGCGTGTGGGATGCACATGGGTGTGGTATGTGTACACATGTGTGTGCAGTGTGCAAACATGTGTGGGTGTGGCACTGCATGTGTGTGCGCAGATAGGCGAGGTGTGAGCGTGTGGAGTACGCATGTTTGGTGCGCATGCGTGTGGCGTGTGTGGTGTCGGCGTGAGCGTGTGTGATGCGCGTGTGGTGTCTGGGCGTAAGCGTGTGTGGCGCGGGTGTGGCGTCTGGGCGTGAGCGTGTGTGGTGCGCGTGTGGCGTCTGGGAGTGAGCGTGTGGTGCGCGTGTGGCGAATGGGCGTGAGCGTGTGTGGCGCGTGTGTG
>NW_004567151.1:530874-533666 GCF_000260355.1 Condylura cristata | reverse complement strand
GACTCAGTTCACCCCGGCTGGGCTGGGGCTGCCCCAGGCCTGACTCAGTTTACCCCGGCTGGGCTGGGGCTGCCCCAGGCCTGACTCCATTTATCGTAGCAGGTGGGCGAGGCAGGAGGGTGCTGGGTCAGCGAGGGGCAGTGGTTCCCAGGACAGGGACGTGCGGGAGGACACGCTGGTCCGGGGGCGGCCGGCACTCACCGTGTGGAAGAGGGCGGTCTCCTCTTTGCCCACCAGCTCGGCGAGGATGGTGGACTTGTTGTGGCTGATGTTTCCGATGTCACCCCACCTGCACAGACCGTGGAGCTGAGCTGGCAGGGGCGGCCCGGGCGCACCCCACGCTCGCTGCTTACATGGGGGCCCCCTCCCCCCAAAGCAGGCGAGCAACAGGGCGCGTCAGGCACGGAGCCCAGACCTCACACCGCTGTCCACTCACAGGCAGCCACCCCCTGACCCCGCGAGCCCCACTTCCTCGTGAGGAGCCGCGGTTTAGTCAAAGGTGTGTCCAAGAGCGGGGACCTGAGAGTCCACAGGTCTGGGCTGAAGCAGGCTGGACCCACGAGCCCTACAGCGGGACCCCAGTGTTCACATGCGTGCTCAACACTCCTGCACAGACACCCCTGCACCCCCAAGCCTTCCTCAGGAGACGGCATCCACAGTGACCGAGGCAGGGTGACCGCCAGCCAGCCAGGAGGGCCGGTGGGGCGGGCCAGCTGGCACACGCTGTCTGGCAAGGTCCCAGCCTGTGGGGGCACATTCCTAAAAAGTTAGGGGGCCCCAATCCCTGAGAATAAAGGTCATTAAATAGTCACTAGAAAACAGGGGCTTCCCTGTGGTCAATACAGCAATGCTACTCTTAAATGTTATGAATTTATGTACCTGTTCTCACTTCGATAGCTTGATTTCAAGAATAACAAATGTTATCATCTTAGCAGAAGGTCAAGATGACCCCAAACTGTTCTTAGCAAAAAAGGGGTGACTGTGATCTTTCTGCTTAATTCACATGCTAATGCTAATCCCACTGGCGGACACCAGCGAGGTGTCCTGCACCCAGAGACCCACCCTGGCTCGGCCAGAAACAGCCCAGCCTCAGCTCCCCACAATCATACCCCAAGGGACGCCAGAGACCCCCCCCACCCCCGAACCCCCGGCGGGGAAGGAAGAGGGCACGTGGCCTTACCTATATATCACCACCTGTCTCCCGACCCGGTTCCTCACGAAAATCCCCATGAAGAAGATGCCCAGGTGAACGCTGTTGCCGTGGTTGTCCTGCAGGAGGGAACGGGAGGCCCGAGGTGAGAGGCTGGCAGGGCCCCACCCCCAAGGTGGCGCCGGCCCGAGCCACGCAGGGCCCCACAAGCGCAGCCTGGCACGCAGGCCGGCCCAGCTCTCTGACGGGCTCTGTCTGTCCTTGTTTCCTCAGCTGCCACGGTTCCCCGAGAGGATTTTCTTGCAGGTTTGGGGTTTCTCGGGCATCTACTAACACCTGATGGTCACCTCCGCTGGCATCTTCTTTCAAGCTCCGGTGAGCGGTGTCTGGACGGGCAGGTGAGAGGCGAGGGGCCTCTGGGCTGGCTGGAATCACCCATGTGCCATCACCATAGTCCAGTGCACTTCATCTCCCCCCATTTTTGATCCCATTCCCCACTCCACCCCCGTAAAGTCTCTGGTATATAGTTGTTCATTATTATTCCCCCTACTCCACCCCCGGCCCTTTATGCTCCTGCTATGAGTGACACCATCCAGTGTTTTTCCTTTTCTTTCTGGCTGATTCCACTGAGCATGATCCCTTGTTTGTCCATCCATCCATCTGTTCCATCCATCTGTTTATCTTTTTGACGGCTGAGTAATATTCCATCGTGTGTATGTGCCACATCTTTTTAGTCCAGTCATCTACTTTTGGGCATTTGGGCTGTTTCCCTGTCTCTCCTGTTGTAAATAAAGCAGCACTAACAGCCCCCTCTAACTTTATCCCCCATGTTCCGTTACTCTGGTCTTTTTGGGTGAGGTTTTCTTACTTTTATCTTCTAACCCTGTCTATGATACTTTCCATTCCTGGCAATTTTTTTTGGAAAGATTTTTATTTATTGCTGCATACAGAACTGGGGTATAAGCCAGAGGTGCAGGGGTCGTGAGAGGCTTCACCAGAGACAGAGTGGGGAGCGGAACAGGCAGATGGACGAAGCCCACTGCTGAGGGGAGCAGCGGGCGGGTCAGGAGAGGTCTCCCGCACCCTGTGGATCTCCTCCGGGCCGGGATCAAACTCGCACTGAGGCGGTTGCAGCCAGCTTGCAGGGCTGCGTCCTTACCCGTTGTGCCACCAGGGAGGGCCCACTCCTGGCAATTTTTAAATTCTGGGAGTTTGCGAGTTTTGTTTCCTGAATGTTCCTTCTGGAAAGCGCTCGCTTCCCTCAAGAACACACTCATTTCCCGCTGTCTGAGACCCCTGGAAGAGCACTGGGGCAGGGGGCTGGCTCCTTGGCTCTCGCTGTGCTGGCTTGGCAGCTTTCAGGCCTTGCTCTGGGCCAGTCCCCTTTGGGTTGACTTCTGCCCACGGGGGGACGGGTCACTTCAGGTGCTTGATTTTCAAATTACATTCTTTGTCTTCCGTGTTGTATATCACTGTATTAAAGTCCCTTTTCGGTAAAGTCTTGTGTGTCTTGTCTTGATGCGGCGGATGGCAGAACCTATTCAGAGCGGGCAGGTTTGGGGGTTCAGGGGTGCCCCTCTCTCCCTGCCCTGTACCAAGCGCAGAACCAGGACGGCAAGAGAGGAGGAGAGAGGAGAGCCGC
>NW_004567151.1:529066-529594 GCF_000260355.1 Condylura cristata | reverse complement strand
CCGGGGCCACGGGCCTCGGCCCTCGGGGTCCCCGCGGCACCGGGCGCGGCCGTACCTTCACGGGGAAGATCTCCTGTCCGAAGCCATCCAAGCGCTCCACCTCGTTGATGTACATGAGCTCGGCCTCGGCTGGCAGGATCCCGCTGAATGGAAGAAGGTCGCGGCTGGGGGCGGGGGTGACCCCTCCCGGGACGCTCCCCGGTGTCCCACCCGGAGGGGCCAGAGTTTCAGGAGACAGCAAGGAGGGTCCAGGCGGTCTCGGGCAGCGCGGGCCGCTGCAAAGTCATTATTCTCCCACCGGGGAAAAAGCTCTGCCGTTCATAAAAGGGGCGTCTCTGTGGTTAATGAGGGCGAGCGTCTGGGCGTCAAGTGGGCGCGCCGGCCCCCCCCGGCCTGGGCCCTGGGAGCAGAGTGGCTGGGCGGCGGCTCAGGGGGCCCAGACCCCAGCAGCCCACAGGGGCAGGCGGCTTGGCTAGGTGGAGCGCCCCCTTCTGGGCTGTCGGGGTCAGTGCACATGGCCAGGGGCCA
>NW_004567151.1:523065-526886 GCF_000260355.1 Condylura cristata | reverse complement strand
CCCCGGAGCTTCCCGAGAGTAAAGCCTCGCTCAGTCAGCCCGAACCACCCGGGAGCGGGGGGCTCCTTTCCGGCCTCCTCCAAAGAGCCTCTCCCAGCACAACCTCGCCCCAGATGACGGAGGGTCAGGGAGGGCCCCACTTCGGGGTGACCGGACTGACCTCCCAGCCACAGCACAGACATCAAGAACAATTTCGTGTGCCGGAAGCCACACGCCAAAGGAGTCGTGGCCGCAAGTGGCCACTTAGGAGGAGAGACTCCCCCAATGAGAGGACGGAGGAGTGGCCGCGAGAGGCCTGGGGATGCCCTCTGGGCACAGGAAGCTGAGCTCGAGGATCGGGGAGTCAGACGGAGACACCCTGGCTTGGGGGCCTGAAGAGACTGTCGGAAGCGCGGACCACACGGAGCGATCCAGCCCGTGGCCCGTGAAGGCGTGGACTGCCGCCCCCGTGGGGTAAACACGCCACGTCCAAGAACCCGCCGCGGTCATCAGGGGAAGAATTAAACCCCAGACGAGGTCGACAATTCATTCAAAAAAAGGAAATCACACTCACCATAGGAAATAGCACGTATTCTCTGAGGAAATCTTGAGAATCAAACTGGTTGTAGTCTCCGAAGTCAGCTGGGAAGGAAGAAGCGCAGAATTTACACTGAGCTGGGAGAGGACGGGCCTCTCGCCCCGCCCGCCTGCCCGCCGCCCCCGGCCCAACCGTGAAGCCCCCCTCGCGGGTTCTAGAGAGTGGGGCAGTGGGCAGGAGTGTCTACGGGCATCTTAAAACTTCAAAACAAGGGTGGCCCTCCCTGGGGGCGCAGCGGGTTGAAGCGCAGCACTGAGAAGCTAAAGCCGCTTCAGCACGAGTTCGATTCCCGCCCCGGAGGGGACCCCCAGGTCACGGCAGACCCTTCCTGACCCCCTACTGCTCCCCTCAGCAGTGCACTTTGTCCGTCGGCCCATTCTGCTCCCCACTCTGTCTCTGGTGACTCCTCTGACCCCCCCTGCCCCTCTGGCCTGTCCCCCAGTTCTGTATGCATCAATAAATAAATCTTAAAAAAAAATTCAAAACCGTGTGTGTCCACTGGTGAAGTCGGCGCCTACACATAGCTGAGACGCAGCTGGAACTTTCTAGCTCACGGTTAACAGGGCCAAGGAGTCATGCCCACCGCCGTCTCTTGCTTGGTCTGGGCTGGGAGCCTCTGTAAACCGCCCGTGGCGAGCGAACTAGGGGCTTGCCCCCCTGGGGTGCACCTCTGCCCCCCTGGGGTGCACCTGCAGTCGCCAGGTGCCAGAGTTCTGGTTCCTCCGTGTCCACCTCGAAGTGGTGTGTCCAGGCCGGCCTGAGGACGCGGCCAAGGACACAAAGATCGCCGCGAGCCCGGCTCAGAATTGGGGGGCCCCCGCCTGTTGGCCTGGAGCTCTGCTGATGTGGCTCCCACAGCCCAGTGAGGTTCTGGGGTAACTACCTAATGAAATCTCACAGCCAGAGGGGTTTTCGTCAGACTGCACCGCACGGTCCAAAGACCCGGGAGGAAAACGGCCTGTTCACCCCTCTTTCAGCAGGGCCTGCAAAGCCAGGAGGCGCCCCGAGCCTCGGACAGAGCCCCCGCATTTCGAGAGCTTCCCTCGCCCAGGTCACCTCAGAAGCAGACTTCCCGGGGTGGTCTGACTGACAAAAACGCCCCCCACCCCCATAATCTCTGGGCAGGAGGAGGTCGAGGGAAGTTGCCTGTTCTGACATTTCGGAACCCAAAGGCCCAGCTTTGTTTCGGGGTCTCGGGGGAAGCTCAGCCCATGCCATCTGGGTGTTGACACCTGCAACGGGCGAACTCCACAGAAAAGGGAAACGTTTCTCTTTAAAAATGATCCCACCTCCTGGGTCTCAACAGACACACAGACGCCTGCCCGGCCCAGCGGCCAGCCAGACACAGGCCCTCGCTGGCCACCCCGGGCCCTGCACACGGCGTCGCCGAGGCCAGAGAAAAGCCGCGGCTTTGTGCAACCAAAGTGAAGCCGGACCAAGCAGGGGCCAGACAGACAGCCTGGAAGCCTGAGAAGCCCACCAACCTGCCCCCAGAGTGACCAGCTCGCGCTCCGGGGAAGGGGCGGGGCTGACCGCGGAGACCAGCGCCCACAGCCCGGCCCTGGCCAGGGCCCGCCTTACCTTGCACGGCCAGGCCGGCCAGCCGGGTGGCCTGCTCCAGCGAGCACCCCAGCCGGCCCTCCAGCACGTCCTTCTTGACCTGCAGGTAATACTGGTACCTGTTGGCGGGAAAGGGCGACAGGTGAGCACGGGCAGCAGAGCGCCCCCAGAGTGCCTGAGGACGGGGGGGGTGGGAGGCGGGCGGCGGCGGCCGAGTTGAGCAAGTGACCAGCGTGGTGACCTCTGTTGGATGTGGCCGCGGGCCAAGCACTGCCATCAGCTCCCGTCCTGCGGGCAGCAGATGGACGACTGTCCAGGGCCACTCTTCGTGCAGACCGAGAAGGGGAATGCCTGTCCACGCCTGCCCCCGCTGGCCGCATGACACAGAGGCCAGAGCACGCCAAGGCCACCCCCATCCTGTCCTGGGGCGACAGCGGCCCCCCAACCCCAAGTTCCCCCTCAAAGCAGCGAAGTACAGACGGACGAGACAGGCCCATCCCAGCCGGCCTTGCGGACCTGGCCTCTGCGGGCTCTCGGTCACCAGCACGCTGGACTTGCTCTTCCCCCGGACGCGTGATGGGGGCAGGGTCCCCCAGGCCTGAGGGATCTGCAGCAAGCCCATCGGGCTGCTGACTCCCGTCGTCTCGAGCAGGGAACGTGCCTGAGGTCTGTCTGAGGGAGGCTGAGGCCCCCACCCGGGGCCCTTGTCCTGGGCAGGCATCCTCAGGTCCTCGGGGTGTACACAGTCGGCCCGTGTGGCTGGGGACCCTCGCGGGAGCTGGGTCCTCCCTCAGTGAGCCCCCGGCCGCCGCCCCATCGCCCGGCCATCACTCCCTGGGTTCCACGGTGAACCACACGCGCACACAGTGATGTCATCGTGGTGTCTCGCGCGCCTCGGAAAGGCGGGCCCCTAGCAGGACTCGGGGGTCAAGCCCTGTCGGCGCCCAGGGCAGACCTGCTCTGCCTGTACACAGACGCCAGGAAACTTCCAGGCCCAGGGACACGGAGGTGCTTTGGGTGCTGGGTCCCCATTCCGGGGGGAGAACGGCACCGGCCGTGGCCGGGGACGCGGGGTCCACGGCAGGACCCAGACTGCCCCCAATAATGTGCACCTGGCGTGTGCAGGCGGAGCTCAGGGTCCCGGCCCGGCTTCGAGAACAGTCCCACGGCGGAGGCCTGTGCTGAGGTTGTGCCCACGGGAAAGCCCCTCAGCGGGGCCTGGTGGCCTGGCACCGGCCACGCCCCCCCCGTGGGGGGGGCAACTGCGGCCTTAGGTCTGCCGGCCCCACCGCCCGCTGCCAGGGTGACCCACGGCCAGGGGATGTGACCTGTGGGCACCCGTCTGAACATGGGCTGGGGGGAGGTACTGAGCATACTGGGGGCCTGTTCTGGCATCTCGGGGCTTGTTCTGAGCATCTTGGGGGCCTGTTCTGAGCATCTTGGGGCCTGTTCTGGCATCTTGGAGCCTGTTCTGGCATCTTGGGGCCTGTTCTGAGCATCTGGGGGCCTGTTCTGAGCATCCTGGGGACCTGTTCTGGCATGTTGGGGGCCTGTTCTGGCATCTTGGGGCCTGTTCTGACATGTCGGGGCCTTTTCCGGCATCCAGGGCCTGTTCTGAGCATCTGGGGGCCTGTTCTGAGCATCCTGGGGACCTGTTCTGGCATCTTGGGGCCTGTTCTGACAT
>NW_004567151.1:522087-522924 GCF_000260355.1 Condylura cristata | reverse complement strand
GGGCCTGTTCTGAGCATCTTAGGGACCTGTTCTGGCATCTTGGGGCCTGTTCTGAGCATCTTGGGGCCTGTTCTGAGCATGCTGGGAGCCTGTTCTGGCTACTGGGGGCCTGTTCTGAGCATCTTGGGGGCTTGTTCTGGCATTTTGGGGCCTGTTCTGAGCATCTGGGGGCCTGTTCTGAGCATCCTAGGGGCCTGTTCTGGCATCTTGGGGCCTTTTCTGAGCATCTTGGGGGCCTGTTCTGGCATCTTGGGGCCTGTTCTGAGCATCTGGGGGCCTGTTCTGGCATCTTGTGGCCTTTTCTGGCATCTTGAGGCCTGTTCTGCACATCTTGGGGGCTTGCTCTGGCATCTCGGGGCCTGTTCTGGCATCTCGGGGCCTTTTCTGGCATCCTGGGGGCCTGTTCTGGCATCTCAGGGCCTGTTCTGGCATCTCGGGGCCTGTTCTGTGCATCTTGGGGCCTGTGCTGAGCATCTTGGGGGCCTGTTCTGGCATCTCGGGGCTTGTTCTGAGCATCTCGGGGCCTGTTCTGAGCATCTTGGGGGCCTGTTCTGGCATCTCGGGGCCTCTTCTGGCATCTCGGGGCCCCCTGTGCACCTGAGCAGCGTCTGGTCTTATCAGTCCAGTGTTCAGGCCGCGCTCAACTGGCCTGTGTCAGGGAACCTTCCCCGCCACGAGCCCCAGGGAGGTTCTTGCCCGTTCTTGTGGGCAGACTGCGGGCAGGGCGAGGGAGGGGCGGCCAGGCCCAGGGTGCATGCCCTCTGGGAAGCGAAACAGGGCAAAACACAAGCAAAAACTCTGCAGACTCCGAAGAGGGTGGTGGGAGAGCAGGAATGC
>NW_004567151.1:520100-521662 GCF_000260355.1 Condylura cristata | reverse complement strand
GTTTCCCTCCGGAACTGTCCGGCCCTCTCTGAGGCCTGTCGGGCCCTGTCCGGCCCCACCGGGAGCCGTGTGGCCGGCTCTCGGGCCTCACAGGCCTGCTGTGGGCTGACCGGCTGGGCTGGGCGCTGACCCACGGGGTGCCGGGATTTGGAAGCTTTATTCTCTGTTCCTCCCCTTCTCTTTCTGTATCTCACACTAACCGTATTAAAATTCCTTTCCTTTAAAGGTCTTATCACTGCAGTATGTTTTGTCTTGAGGCAGTGGGTTGCAGAACCTACTTAGAGCGGGCAGTTTTGGGGGCGCTGGGGTGGCCCTCTCCCTGCCCTGTAATATCCTAGGGGTGCCGGGGACTGCCCACAGCTGCCACGGCCCTGCTCTCTCCTACACCAGGAAACCAAGGCGGTAAGGCTCAAGTCTGTCCCTGTCACTTTGGGGAGGAAGAAGAACAGCGAACACCTTTGAGTGAATCCATAGGGCACAGCCAAGCAGTGGGCCTGCCGGCCTTGCTGGGCAGTGCCCACCTCCCCTGGCCCTGCCCAGCCAGAGCACCTCGGGACGGCCAGCAGGGGTCGCAACAGCGCCGGGCCCAGTAGCTGGACATGGTCCCGTCCTGGGACAGAGACGCCACGGCCAGGACGGGGCTGCCTTCTGCAAGCCAGACCCCCAGGGGGCATCTGCTGGGCTCCTCAGCACAAAGCTCGGCCCCCGCTGCAGGACACTGACCGAGAGAGCAGGAACTTCGGTCACTCGGGATCGGTCACTTTTATAAAACATGATAACCTTCCCCTATCAGAAGCCTAAATTTGCAAAACGGAGCGGAAATTCTATTTTTAGCATGTTTGGATTTGGCTTCTTTTTGATGAGAGATTCGCTTCTAACAGCGCAGGAACCACAGCGAAGCCTATTTTGGAAACCTGCAATTTCAGGGACGTGGGCTCCGCCCTCTCGCGGCCCTGGGAGAAGGGGGGAAGGAAAAGCCGACCCGGGTGCCAGGAAAGGAAGGCTCTGCCAACTTTCCGAAGGGCTCCTTCTGGAGAGGGCACGCCGAGTGTCCGTGAGACAGGAGCAGGAGCCTGCGTTGGAAGCTGCTTTGTTTTTTTCACTCTCAAGACGCTGCTCAAACGCGAGTTTCTTAGCAAAGACTTCCTGGCCATGGTGCTATCCCTGCTTCCTCTAATAACAAAGACATGTGGGCAGCGGGGACCTGGCGGCCGGCCGGGAGCCTGGACTCGGCGTCCAGGGGGCGGGCTCTGGAATATTCCTCTGCCAGCCAAAGAGAAGTGATTTTTTCCCATTCCCCTCGCCCCGGGATTTGGAAAAGTGACTTTAAAAAAGGCCGCAGTCAGGGATGCCCGACCCCCGCAGAACCCCGGCTTCCCGGACCCCCATTGAAGGACTGAGGCCCCACTCATGGCACACCTGGGCTCGCTCACCACTGCTGCCCAGAGGCCCACGGCCGGAGGGAGGCTTCGGCGAGCTCCAGTGGGCAGCCATGGTCATGGACCTGGCTGTCCCTCCTCAGCTACGAGGTCGGTCCAGCCCACGTGAGGTCGGTCCAGCCC
>NW_004567151.1:509275-519360 GCF_000260355.1 Condylura cristata | reverse complement strand
GGTCCAGCCCGCGTCCCCCTGTGCGGGGCTGGGACAGCCAGACAGCCGGACCCTCCGTAAACACCTTGAGACTCAGGGATCCGCCCGAACACCAGGTCAGGTCCAGAGAGAGGCAGCGTGCTCACTCTCTTGCAATTCAGAAGAGGCAAAATGTGCCCTTTCCTCCCTGGGCCTGTCCTTTTCACTGAGCAGCATCAGAAGCTGCTAGAATGTGCTGGAAACCAGCTGTCCCCAGACAGTGAATGCAGTGTGCACAGATGTCAGGGCGACACTCACGACATAAATGGACAAGTTCCTGCTGTAAAAGGTGAAAAAAAAAAGGGGCGGTCTAGGGACACACCACCCTGGAATTCTGGGGTTTGGGAAAGCAAAGGCCATTGTGTCACTCTCAGATAGACAGGGAGAGCGATCGAGGCAAACAGCACATTCCATCCGCTCCCAGAGGCGCTCACAGATGCCAACCCAGATAATGGACGGGAACCAGGTAAACAGCATGCAGGCGACCCCGGACGCCCCCTCCTCGCCCTCCGCTGGAGAGCACCACACCTGTGGCCACTCGGGTCTAGCAATGCCCCGAGCTGCCCAGGCGCCACCGAGCTTTCCATCTAATCACCATCCGCATCGACCATGCACACCCAGTGTCGTCGCTTACACTGCAGTCCACACTACTGCAACTGTGCAAAAGAGAAATGACCCGAGGGGGCGGGGTGGGGGAGGAAGACAGGGAGGAAAAGCTGGAATTTTAAGTCCACAAAGACGACCTTAAAAGGGCAAGCTGTGTACTTCAAGTCTCTTCCACGCCGCAGGCCGATACATGTGCACCCCGACGGGAGGGCTTGGCCGGCACGCCAGCATGCCTTTCCCACTCTGCCGCCCGCGCCATCAATATCCTGGTCTGCCAGAGACACCTCGCTTCTTGCTGAGGCTCCTGAAACGGCAGTGAGTCAAAGGATTGCAATGCTTTCCTAAAAAGGATAATGTTTGTTTAAATGCACACAAACACACACAGGCCTTAACTACTGGTGAGGAAAGAAAGGCCCAGGATAGAAAGGTGTTGCAAGAGTGAAGCAAGCCACAACCTGATGCTGGCTTTCTGTGCTTGAACTCTGGCATTAATTATAACAAATTACAAGGAATCCAGGAGCAGTTTATAAGTACAATAAACTCCCTAATAATAGGCCTATAGCCTAATCAGGGGTTGTCTCTAAAAAAAACCAGCACTCGTTCTCTGTGGCACGTCACTGAGAACGAACCCCCAAAGAAAATAATCCAGGTGCCTATCAATGCATGAATAGACACACAAAATGCCGTCATACAGGAGTACTATATAGCCACGAAAAAGAGGGCAGCATTGATACGCTTTGGAAATACTAGGTTAGGTAAACAGAGACAGGCCCAGGACACACAGTATGTGATTCTATCAAAGGGGATGCCCAGAACAGGCAAACCCAGGGCCACAGATCAGGAGAGGAAGAGACGGGGTAAGGTGGGGTGAATGCTCACTTCTGAAATTAGAGCCCACGTCACACAGTTCTCTGAAGATACTAAAAACCGCTCGTCGGGCACCTGAAATTGGTTAAAGGCGAATGTGTGTGAACTTTATCGCGACAAAACAAATCTCCCAATAACTAATCTAGAAAAAGTACACAGAGCCCTCAAAATGACTTCCTATCGCCACATCTCCAGGTGCGACCAGGTGACCACGCTTCCCCCAACACCTGCATCTGCTTTCCCGCCTCCACCGACGCCCTCCATCAGGACAACCACCTACGCACCCTACTTCAGAGCTCAGGGCCCCGCCTCCTCCAGTAAAGCTTCCCCAACTCTCTCAGCAGGTTAGGGGACACGCTCCCCACAGCCCACAGAATCTCAGTGACAGACACCAACACCGGGACTGAGCAGACACCCCATCAATATCCACTAGGGATGTTTCTGAGTGGATGAAATGCTTACAGAAACAAAGATGGTGTTGGGGGTGGGGGTGGACCTAATCGCGCAGAATAGGGGAGATGCTGCTTCAACAGCCGGGAATAGGCCCCCGGGGAAGGCCACCGCGCCCGACAGGAAGCCTTTGGAGACGTGGCATTCAGGCAAAGGGAAAAAATATTCCCTCAGAGCTCTCCAGTCGCCATCCCAGCACCAGAGACCAGGTCGAGGCCGCAGGACGACCAGCTGGGAGACTGGCTTTGGCAAGACAGTGGTCATCACAGTGTGGGGCCGGGAGGGGAGGGACAAAGCAAACCGGACTCCCACAGACACTGACGGAGGCGCAGAGAGAACATCACGGGACAGAGAGAGTCTCTTAACCACCCGGTGGGGAACCAGCGCATAGCCAGCAGGAAGGAATCACACACCCTCCATAAATATGCACTCCAAGGGGACCACAGGAGGGCGCCCCCTGGTGGCACAACGGGTCACAGAGCAGCCACTGCGGCGCGAGTTCAATCCCTGGCCAGGGAGGGACCCACAGGGCGCAGCAGAACTGGGGGGCCCTGTCCCCAACAGCAGCAACCTGTCTTGACCTCAGTCCAAGTCCACCCTGGCCCCCTGCTGCTCCCACGGCTGCAGGGGCACCGGGGCCTACCTGGAGCCCGGCTGAGCCCCGCCAGAGTCGGGCCAGCCTGGCCAGCCCGCGTGGCGCCCTCCACCGGCCTGGCACTGAACAGACGGCCCAGCGACGTTCACAGCAAGAGGCCCGGCTGCAGGCGGGACGGGAAAAGCAGTGGCCTGAGGCAAGGGGCGCATTTCTGTGGAGGGCCAGGAGTGAGGCCCTGTGACCCCTCAAAAAAGCAGGCCGCTGCGTTCTTCCAACAGGCCAGCGCAGTCCCAGGAGGGCGTGGGCGACAGTGGCCACCGGCCTGGCCAGCTGGATGGAAGTAACTCGTCAGGGGTCCCGAGAGACAGGACGGAGCCGAGGTGCCAGCCTGGCTGAAACCCCACAGCACACGCTCCGGGTCTCTGGCTCCAGGTAACGACATTCGGTGTCACAGGGGTGCCAGGGAGGCCCTGATTTCCACTAGGCTTCCACCTTCCGCCCGGGCTCCTGCCGGGAGAGCCGGACGGTGTGAAGAGAAGGTTTCAGCGCTTGTGAATGGCCTGGGCCGGCCTACCCGGCTCTCACACCCGCTGGGCCCACGGGCCACCGCCCAGCCTGGCCTGCCCGCTCTGAGGCCCGCGTGGAAAGCAAGGGGCAGAGGGACTGGCGTGTGGCCTCCGGGGAGGCAGGCGAGTCCTGCTGGCCGTCTGCCGCCTCTGGCGGACGTGTCTGGACTCGGACGCCCCTGTGCGGGGTGAACACCACTCTGTCCCACCCTCCACCAACACCGTGACCCCCCGAGATATCGTCCATTCTAACCTTACACTCTGGCGGCTGGTTTGGCCCCCGGGTTCCCACCCTGACAGGTACCCCACATTCCCTGAGTCACTTCATGAATGTTTTCTCACCAGATATAGGCCCTCCCTGGGGGCGCAGCGGGTCAGGACGCAGCCCTGCAAGCTGGCCTCAGCCGCTTCGGTGCGAGTTCGAGCCCCGGCCCCGGAGAGGACCCACAGGGCGCGGCAGACCCCTCCTGTCTCCCCGCTGCTCCCCTCAGCAGTGGGCTTCGTCCATCTGCCTGTCCTGCTCCCCACTCTGTCTCTGGTGAGTCCTCTCACCCCCCTGCACCTCTGGCCTGCACCCCAGCTTTGTATGCATCAATAAATAAATCTTTAAAAAAAAAAACAGCTGTTATTTCTGCCTGGAGATGAGAAATGCAGGAGGTGCTGAGGACACAGGATTCTGCTGGGCAAACATCCTTCCCTGGTGGGGCCAGACGCCGCCCCACGTGCTCTCTGGAGGCAGGGCTTTCGCTCCCAACCCAGCACCTCCTCATCACAGATTTTACACATTTCAAATGCGGAGAAGCACCCCCATCTTTCTGGGTCCCTAAGTAACTGGAAGGCTGTTTTTTTTCCTCTTTATGATTTTTATTTATTTGCTTTTGCACAGAAGAACTGGGGTGCAGACCAGAGGTGCAGGAGGAGAGAGGACTCCCCAGAGACAGAGCCGGGAGCAGAGCGGGAGGGTTGACAGAGTCCACTGCTGAGGGGAGCAGTGGGGAGACAGGAGGGGTCTGCCGCGCCCTGCGGGTCCCTCCCTGGCCGGGGATCGAACTCAGCCGTGAGGTGACAGCCTGAGACATAACCCCTAGGGCCTCAGGGAGGCCGAGGGAACAGCTTTCTCGAATGACTGACAGACCCTAGACTTGTAGTAGGCCAAGAGCACTATGATCACGTAATGACTCAGAAACCCAGTGGGTAAAAAGAATGTTTTTTTGGAAGTTAGCCACCCACATCGTGGCATGAAACAATATCGCTCTCAGCAGCCAACAAAAAGCAGAAATCACCTAAACTTCAGGCGTTGCGGAATACAAAGCCACCTCTTTGGAACCACTTTTGCCTCCACCCTCTGCGCTCCCACAGCGTGTTGAGACGCACACGTTACCAGCCAGGCTATCTGTTTAATCGTGTAGCTTAACTTTTGTTTCCTTGGCTATTTTGTTTAAAGATTGATTTATTGATGCACACAGAACTGGGGTGCAGGCCAGAGGGGCAGGGGCGGTGAGAGGATTCCCAGAGACCGGACGGTTCCTATGGGACTCTGAAAGAAGTAATAAAAAACACCACACGTCCATCAAAGGCTTGGAAGACTTCCTCTCTCCACAACTGGAACTTCAATCAATTCCTCTAGGTGCTCAGAAACCAGAAGATTCCTGCGGCAGCAATGACGGCCCTTTCCGTTTGTGGGGCTGTGGGGAAGACCCGTTGTCATTTTACAGTCACGATGCCCCTCTACAGTGGCCGGCTGGGCAGGGCTTCCGGTCTCACAGCCCGAGGCCCATTACTCGTGCCAAACAGTGGAGGCTGTGGCTTCTCTCAGTCCGGAGCATTGACCTCAAAGGGGAAAAAGCGAAAAACAAAAAAACTGTGGAAAGTTGTAAACACATTACAACATGAACGCACGGACCGTCCAGTGGGTTTTCACTGCTGCAAAGGAATCCTTCCCCAGTCTTCAAACGCAGCCGAGCGGAAACACGTGCCAGAGATGAAATGCCAGGCCGGCATCTCACGGGCCAAGAATCCAGCATCTTCCGCGCTTGTGATTTTTGCCAAAACGGTGCCTGGTATTTTCAGGCTCGAAATGTCTCCGGACAATCCTGCCTTTCAGACCCCTTGAGTAAGACTCAAGGGCGAGACACTCCATTTGCTGAATGCCACGTCAAGATAATTTTAGCTGCCTTCCGCCTTTGGGGTTTCAGCAGATGACAACGTTCGGCACAGGGCCAAGAAAGGGCACCCAGAGATCCCTCCTTCCCCCTTCCCCCGGGAAAATGCCTTACTTCTTCCTCGGCGTGGTAAAGACGACACATGTCCCCTTTGCATTCTAAATTGAAGAGTCTGAACTACCCCATCCTCGGTCACCTGCAGGCTGCACTGGCCCCTGCCTAATGCCATGGACGCCGGCTCCTGGACCAGCCCCCAGCTGAAGGGGTCACCGCTCCCGCTGAGGGGCTTCCGGCCCAGACACCCCAGGAGTGCCAGGGAGCCCTAAGCTCGTGAGGAGACAAGTGATAATTAAGCAAACAGCTCTCGGAGATCAAACGGGGTGAGCCAGATGGGACAAGGAGGAAGAGACGCAAGGCATCCTGGGAAGGGAGCTCTGAGCAGGGGTCCGAAGAAACAGCCCTGGAGTGGATATTGGGGGGAGGAGGCTCTAGCGCCCCACAAAGAGCAGAGGCTTCGGGAAGAGGCCTGGTGCTTCCGCAGCCGAGCGCAAGCGTGAGGACTCATGAGGGCTCACTAGCTGTCACCGGCCGTCCAGCAAAAGCGCAGGGTCGGGCTGCGGAGGGCAGGAGCCCGGGAAGCTCTGGGGTGGGAGGACGGTCTGGCAGCTGTGCAGACGGGCCCGCGGGAGGGGCAGATGCACAGACACAAGGGGCGAAGGACGCAGTCCAGGTCCAAGTGCACCCGAGGTCCCGGATGTGGGCGTACGGACAAGAATTCAAGGGTGGCAGCGAGATCCCTGGGCCAAGAGCTAAAATGACTCAACTGAAGATGCCTCCGGGCCCTCGAAGGTGGCGCAGCGGGTTAAAGCGCAGCACTGCAAGCTGGTGACACCTGCTCAAGTGAGTGTTCGATCCCCGGCCCCGGAGGGGACCCTCAGGGCGCAGCAGACCCCTCCTGTCTCCCCGCTGCTCCCCTCAGCAGTGGACTCTGTCAACCCTCCCGCTCTGCTCCCCGCTCTGTCTCTGGGGAGTCCTCTCACCGTCCCTGCACCCCAGTTCTGTGTGCATAAATAAATACATTTATAAAAAAGACTCCTTTTTGGAAAATTCACAGATGGTTCTTTGACAAACACATTAGGGGAAATTGGATTAAAGGAAAAAAAAAGTGTGGGGCCCTCCCTGGTGGCGCAGCGGGTTAAAGCGCAGCACTGAGAAGCTAAAGCCACTTCAGCACGAGTTCAAGCCCCGCCTGCCCAGGAGGTGACCACAGGGTGCGGCAGACCCCTCCTGTCTCCCCGCTGCTCCCCTCAGCAAGGGACTTCATCGATCTGCCTGTTCTGCTCCCCACTCTGTCTCTGGCGAAGCCTCTCACCGCCCCCGCACCTCTGGCCTGCACCCCAGTTCTGTATAAATCAATTAATAAATTTTTTTTAAAAAGTGTAACTGAATTATTTTTCACTAAAACCTACAAGTCTATCAACTCGGGCAGCCAAGCATTCGAGCTCATCTGGTTTTTAGGCGTGGGGGGGGAGACAAGGAGAAGACTTGGCTATGGTGACAGATTTGCTCTTGTTTCCACCAGCTTCTTCCTCCTCCCCGTTCCCCGGGTCTTTGGCTTCATGTCTCCGTGAAAGAACTAACTTTGCAGGATGAGATTCGCAGACACGGCGGCCTATGAATTTTGAATTTGGGCCAAGAATGACCGAGACACGTGGATCAAGCACGGGGACGCAGAGGGGCAACGTGGCAGGAGCTGAGGACGAGACACCCTCAGGGCTGGCGAGAGCTCGGGAACCCCAAGTCATAGGTAGCGTTCCCCCGGCCCCCAAAGAGAAAAGCGTGACACTCAAAAACAGCAGCACTGACACACTGCAGAGAAATGACACTCAAAATGGTCTCAGGAGTCGGGGAGCCCTCGAACAACACTGTCCGTCAAGGACCCCCCGGAATCTGTAGGTAAGCGAGCACCCCACCCCTCCAAGCCCTCAGCCCACCACAAGTGTCCAGCTCTTACGGCCCCTCCCAGCTTCTAGAGTCCACAACACTAACGCACCACATGAGACGTGATCCGTGCAGAGAGGATCCGAGCAGCTTGCCCTCCCGAGCCAGTCTGCAGGGTTAAGAGCCACGTGTGGGGCCCTCCCTGGGGGCGCAGCGGGCTCAAGCACAGCACCGAGAAGCTAAAGCCACCGCAGCATGAGTTCGAGCCCCACCTGCCCCGGAGGTGACCCCCGGGGCGCGGCAGACCTCTCCTGACCCGCCCGCTGCTCGCCTCAACAGTGGACTTCGTCCATCGGGCTCTTCTGTTCCCCACTCTGTCTCTGGGGAAGCCTCTCACCCCTCTGGCCTGTACCCCAGTTCTGTATGCATAAAAAAAAAAGAGTAACATGTGATGCTAAGGGTGGATTTTGCAGCAGAAGTCACAGGAGGGGGATAAGGAACTGCATTCTTTTTTAAGATTAATTCCTTGAAGCATGCAGAACTGGGGTACAGGCCAGAGGCTCAGGGGCGGTGAGAGGCTTCACCAGAGACAGAGCGGGGAGCAGAACAGGCCGACTACAAAGTCCACTGCTGAGGGGAGCAGCGGGGAGACAGGAGAGGTCTGCCGCGCCCTGGGGGTCCCTCCCTGGCCGGGGACCGAACTCATGAAGTGGCTACTTCTAGCATCACAGTGCTGCGCTTTAACCCACTGCACCACCAGGGAGGGCCCACACCCTTTTTTTTTTAATTACCATCACTCACGAGAATACTTCTCTCCTTAGAGATCTCCAACTGGATCTGTTACCCCCTGCAGACTGCATCCTCTTCAGGGTATAAGTCGGGCAGGACTAACCCTGGCTCAGGAGGCCCCTGCGCAGCCAGCCTGACTTCGCCCGCAGCAGCTGAGACCCTCTGTGAGGCTGCCGGGCCTGGGCTGCCAGGCCAGAGGAAACCGCGCCAGCGATCTCCTTGGGAAACAACCTGGCTGGAACCGAAGCCCGTGCAGGGTGATGCTGTTTCCCGAGGCGGGGGGGTCAGCATGAGGCCCGCCTCTGGCGAGCGACTGCATTGGGCAGTTGCACCTGGGGGTGGATCCCCCTGCACCCCTGAGGGACGCAGCGGCTTCTCACTTCCTCCTTCCCTCTTTTCTGACATTAACGGCGTCTCCAGCAGGTGCTGACCACCGCAAGGCGAGCGCCTCGGCCGGTCTCCGCGACAGCCGCACTAGCACCTGCTGACTGACGAGCGCACGGGCTGAATTTGGGGCGTCTACAGGCCCCGACCGAGAAATCGCCGTCTCCTGACTGCAGGCCCGCACGCGTCAGCAGGGTTTTCTTTCTGTGCTGTGCTGTATTTACTTTTTCCCCTTGAGGATTAGACAAATGCTAGTTTCTGCTGATGGCGTTAACCACACCGAGCGACAGCCCGGCGCTGGCATGTAACTACATCCATGCAAACTCCGTGGGCTCACGGTGGGCATTCACCTCAGGGGTCCGGCACGCGGACCCTGCACGCTGCAGGGGTCTCACTGCCCTCAACGAGAGCATCCAGCGCCTGGCAAGCATTTAGTCCGAGGGGACTGGGCTCCCCCACTCCCATGTAGGGAGATGGCACGTCCCCTGCCGTCTCTCTAGCGTGCATGACCACCTGGCCGTGCCGTCTAAGAGGCTGGCCCTTTTGCGGGGGCCCAGGGTTGCTGAGTGCAGAGAGAAATGCTTAGCAAAACCCATGTCGGTTCCGCTCCCTAGTGACGCCATTCCCCGAAGGGGCGGTTCACCTCTGTGCTTCTCCCGTCTAAACACCGACTTCCTTCCCTTCCATCACGTGACTGAGCAGGCAGGGGGGAGGGGAGGGCGCCACACCCCCCCCCGCCAATTATCCCACAGGCTCAACGCCTCTGGAGACCAGGGACCGGCCCGCTTCTCCCAGGCGGTGCTGTGACAGGAACTGACCCCCTTAGCTCCAGGCTAGACACAGGCTGTCATCTACAGCATTTCACGTAGATGGCAAGCTGGACTCCTGTCGAGCAGAGGGTCCGGCCAGGGGCGGGCGCCCGACCCGCTGGCCCATCCGGGCATCCCTCGCGGAATGACGCGCTGACGGACCTCGACCACAGCTAAATGCCTGCAGCACAGGCCGCCCAGAAGTGGCACGCGGGCGCCCGTGCAACACAGGAAAGGTCGCTGGCCGCAGCCTGCCGGGGCGGGGAGTGGGGGGCTGGGGGGTGCCCGTGGGCCGGAGGGCACAGCACACACAGCCCGGGAGGCCGTGACCCGCCTGCAGACAGGCCAGTGCGGCCGCCCGCTGGCTCAGAGTCGCTCACGGACGCCAGGTCCCAGCGCCAAAGCTTTGGGAGAAGCCACTGTCCCTGCTGCCCCAGGGGAGCTGGGGCATGGCCAGGTGACCTGGCACAGGCAAGTGGGAGGTTCCACTTAATCGGCCTCGTTCCCTGTGGGTGGAAAACGGGCGCGAATTCCACGGAAAACGGAAGCGGAGATTCCTTAAAAAAAAAAAAAAAAAACAACTGAGAATGGGGCCCTCGCTGGTGGCGTGAGGGGTTAAAGCGCTGCACCCCCAGGCTGGCCGCAGCCCCTGCAGGAGTTCGATCCCCGGCCAGGGGGTGACCCACAGGGCACAGCAGACTCCTCCTGACCTGCCTAGTCTGCTCCCCACTCTTGTCTCTGGTGCGTGCTCTCTCCCTCCCCCCAGCCCACACACATCTCTGGCCTGCACCCCAGTTTTTGTATGCATAAATAACACCCTCCCTGACAAAGCTAAGCAGAGGCCGCTCCACTGAGAGTTCGATCCCCGGCCCCAGAGGGGACCCCCAGGGCACAGCAG
>NW_004567151.1:501604-507008 GCF_000260355.1 Condylura cristata | reverse complement strand
GGCCAGCGCAAGGAGGCAGGCGCACCCACGCGCACCCGACCAGTCCCCTGGAGAAAAGGAGGCGGACCCCCTAACGGCTCCAGAGACCCCAAAGGTTCCCCGGTGCGGCAGGCTGGCCCGGCACACCCCCGTCTGTTTGTCTTCAGCGTCGCGGAGGTGAAAACCGCGTTCCTGTCCCCTGCAGGGTTTCATTCACTTCTCCTGTGTCACACCCATCCCCCAAGGAGTCAGGTGTGCCCCCAGCCCAGAGTGAAGGGGGGCGCGTGGCGAGAAGGGGCCACAGACATGAGAAAGGAAGGCGTCCCGGGCACCAGGTTCAGCCCTTGACCTCGACCAAGTCCTGGCCAGCTGCCTTCCAGGTTCCGTCTGGACTTCGGCCTCCTCCTCAGTCTCCCACGCCAGGGGCAACGTGGGAGATGCGGGCCAGCGGCTTCCTGAGCTGTCTCAGTGCGGAGTCGCCTTCCCCAGAGGGAACAGGCTCCAGGTCTGCACGGGAGCTGGGGAGCTGGGGGTCGGGTGTCTCGCAGCAGCTGCATCACCCAGGGACCCCCGGCATGGAGTCAGCCTTGCGCGGAGACAGCCTGCGGGGGAGCTTAGACTAGCCACGAAAATGGCAGTTGAAAGGAATACAAGACCAGGAGAACAGACACAGTGTGAAGAAGCCGAGGGAACAGCAGCCTAATCGGAGCTTGTAAAAGAGGCTGGAGGCCCTGCCTGGGGGCGCAGCGGGCTGGAGCTCAGCACCAAGAAGCTAAAGCCACTTCTGCACGAGTTCGATCCCCGCCTGCCCCGGAGGCGACCCACAGGGCGCCGCAGACCTCTCCTGAGCCGCCCGCTGCTCCCCTCAGCAGTGGGCTTTGTCTGAGGGCTGCAGGTGTCGTTGGGGAGATCCTAGGAGTAGGGTAACTCCATGTATAGGATAGTTCCGAGGTAGCTCCATGCTCCGTGTTCCGGTCACCTGGCTTTCCACAGTGGCTGGACCGCTTCGCATGCCCGCCCGTAGGGTAAGAGGGTTCTGTTTTCTTCACATCCTCGCTGGCATTTGTCGTCATCCTTAGTGGTGTGAGGCGGTATCTCATTGTGGTTTTGTTTTGCATTTCCCCGATCATCAGCGATGGGGAGCATTTCTGCACATTCCTGTCGGCCATGGACACTTCCTCTTTGAAGAGGCTCTGGAGTGGACCCGGGAGGGTTCTTGGGAGGGAGTGTCCACTCCTGGCAGGTGCCGTCCAGCTTCCCATTTATCGAAGAGACTGTCCTTGAAAATGGCCTTTTCTCTCCAAAGCCTTCTCCTTAGTACCCGGGGTCCTTCTTCCTCTAGAAAGACCTAGAGACGCCAGATGTGACCTCCTCCCCCCCGCCATCAGGGGCCCAGACAGGCAGAGCTCTGGCCTCCCCTGCTGCTAGCAAGCCTCTTCCCTGGATAAAGACTTTGCCCACCACTTGCAAGACACTTTTTCTCTGTGTCCAGAAAATCTGAAAACCGTGCGTCTGTGGTGAGCCCGTTGCTATGCAAATCAAATCGCTCAAACACATCACCAACATCCTCCCTGTGGAGGAGGGGGGGCACAGGGGATCAGAGGCACACGGGGAGCCCATGTGGGACAGAAGAGCCGCAGGAAGAGGCTGGCTGAGGCGACGGAAGAAAGGAGGGTGGCCGCACTCCAGCGGCCTTTCAGCCAGAGGCTGAGAAGTGAGGCTTGGGAGACTCCCGGGGGTGGCCAGCAGAGTCCAGATGAGCCCTCGGCTGCCCAGACCCGGCATGCCTCGGCTCAGCGTTCTGCACGCTCTATACGAACATGCAGACATCGCCTGTGGGACTCCGGGGTGCTGTTCTTTGACCTTTGCCTTTGATCACCACCTAGGGTGGGCCCAAGGGTCCCCTCGTCGTGCAAAATACACTTAAGGTGGCAAAAAGCACAGCTCCTCAATAAAGCCCCGATTCCCCTCATTCCATGGCCAGAGGTGCAGGGGCGGTGAGAGGATTCGCCAGAGACACAGTGGGGAGCAGAATAGGCAGACTGATGAAGTCCACTGCTGAGGGGAGCAGCGGGCGGGTCAGGAGGGGTCTGCCGCGCCCTGTGGGTCACCTCCGGGGCGGGGATCGAACTCGGGCTGCAGTGGCTTTAGCTTCTTAGTGCTGTGGTTTAACCTGCTGTGCCACCAGGGAGGGCCCCTGCTAACTTCAGGTTTTACCTCATTTTTTTCAGGTGCCACTTTAAGTCTAAAATGTCTTTCAGGGGCCTCCCTGGTGGCAGAAAGGGTTAAGTCTCAGTGCTATCAAGATATCTGCAGCCACTGCAGCACGAGTTCGATCCCCGGCCAGGGAGCGACCCACAGGGCACAGCAGACCCCTCCTGTCTCCCCGCTGCTCCCCTCAGCAGTGGACTTCATTCATCTGCCTGTTCTGTTCCCCGTTCTGTCTCGGGGGAGTCCTCTCACCTCCCTGCACCTCTGGGCTGCACCCCAGTTCTTGTATGAATAAATAAAGATCTTAGAAAATAATAAAATTTAGGGACCTCACTAGTGGTGCAGCGGGTTAAAGCCCAGCACTAAGAAGCAAAAGCCGCTTCAGCACGAGTTCGATCCCCGGCCCCGGAGGGGACCCCCAGGGTGCAACAGACCCCTCCTGTCTCCCCGCTGCTCCCCTCAGCAGTGGACTTCATCGATCCGCCTGTTCTGCTCCCCTCTCTGTCTCTGGTGCGTCCTCTCACCGCCCCTGCCTCTCTGGCTGGTACCCCGGTTCTGTATGCATCAATAAATAAATCTTCAAAAAATATTTAAAAAATCAAATGAAATGTTTTTCAAGCTCCAAACTACTGATTAGTTTTCTGATCAACGGATCACACCCTTTCCGTTTCAGCTTACACATGCAAATACACAGTCAAACAACACAGCCCTAAGTTTATTTACCAATCAACTTAGTTGTCATGTTGGAAAACACTTCAATCCACCTCGTTCGTTTGCATAAACCAAGCTAAAGGAGGGAAATTTTTCTTCTAAAGATTTATGTATTTATGCATACAAGAACTGGGGTGCAGGCCAGAGACTTAAATACTTTCGGCTTCAGCTTATACGTGCAAATAGACACAGTCAAACAACACAGCCTTAAGTTTATTTACCTGGGAAATGGATATTCGTTTTAGAGGTCAAAGGACTTCACTGATGTGCAAGTCCTGAGTCGGAACCCGTCAGGGAAATGCTTACTGTTGCCAACTTGGCTTCCGGCCCTGTGGACACACCAACCCTCTGGCAGCCCAGGAGTGTGCATTCCCGATAAACACTCCAGTGATGCCAACACAGCAGACCCTGTTCCAGCGGACACCCCACTCTCGTGGCGGGGGGGAGGGCTTTTCTCCAGGGGTCTGGTCATGCAGTCTGTGCTGATGCTCAGCCCGCCGGCCAGGCCCGCGGGGACATGGCTTTGGAATGAAAAGTGTGTCCCTGCATGGAGGCAGCTCCTTAAAGTCCTCTTATTACTGGCCCTAAGTTCCTGCCCCAAGCCCACCAGGGCCCCGCACCCCCACAAACAAGCCTTCATCACCCGAGGCCACGGCTTGAGCCGAGGCCCTCCCCGCCTCCACAGCAGCCTGCCAGGCCCGAGCCCTCACAGACCGACCGGGCCGTCAACACCTTCACGCAGGTCACCCGTGCGGTGCTGACTGAGGCCCGCCTTAAGGGGCTCATCGCGTCTTGCAGAGAAAGGACTCAGGTGAGTGAAGAAACTTGCAAAGAGCATGTGAGGATCTACAACTGTGTGCTTCCAAGAAGCAGCAGCTGGCAGCGTGTGCGCAGAAGCACTAGGTATTAGTGAGAGATTCTGACGGAGGACGATGCAAGTTGTGTGTGAAAGACCGAAGGACACGCTTACGCCGACAATTTAGAAGCTGAAAACCCGGCCCTCCCTGGGGGCACAGCGGGTTGAAGAGCAGCACTGGGGAGCGATCTGAAGCCACTGCAGCCCCGTCTGATTCCCCGCCCGGGGAAGTGACTCGCTGAAACGGCAGGGCCCTCCTGTCTCCCCACTGCTCCCCTCGGCAGTATATTTCACTCCATCTGCCTGTTCTGCTCCCCGCTTTATCTCTGGTGAGTCTTCTCAGACCCCCATCTCTGGCCTGTACCCCAGTGACCTCCCTGGCAGGGGATCGAACTTGTGCTGTAGTGGCTTCAGAGAGCTTCATACTGCAGTGCTTTAACCCACTGCACCGCCAATGCAATAAAATAAAACAGGCCCTCCCTGGTGGCACCAGAGTTTAGGACTCAGCTCTGCAAGCTGGCCATGGCCGCCTCAGTGCGAGTTCGATCCCCAGCTGCCCCGGAGGTGACCCACAGGGCACAGCAGACCCCTCCTGACCCGCCCCCTGCTCCCCTCAGCAGTGGACTTCATCCGGCAGCCTGTTCTGCTCCCCGCTCTGTCTCTGGTCAATCTTCTCACTGCCTCTGGCCTGTACCCCAGTTCTGTATACGTAAATAATTCTGTAAAAAAAAATTTAAAGTAAAATAAAGCCTGAAAACTCCAGGTGTGCGAATGGGGTCGAACTTGGCTCCTTCCTAGCATGTCACGGGGTCGGGCTCCCCAAGGACTCTGAAGCCGGGACCCGAATAAAAGGCGCAAGGTGGAGGGTTCGCACAGCCCCCGCCCACCCCACCCCGCCCCCACTCCACACGCAGCCCGCGCCTACTGCACACACCCGCTGCCTGTGATGATCCAAACAGCCGCACAACGCACGCACCTGTTACCAGCAGACACGCTGTTGGGGCTCTCGCCGGCCCTGATGATGGGGTCACTGCGAAGACCTCACGAGACTTCTCCAAGGCAGAGCCTCCAGAGCCTCCCGTCCAACAGCTCAAACCCCGGCCCTGTCAGCGCCGTCCCCCACACCACAGCCACCCCTAGTCACCTGCCAGCCCTCAGGGCCCACGTGTTACGGTGCCTCTTGTCTGGGGACTCGTGCAGGGACGGCTGGGCAGGCCCGCGAGCGGGCCTGATTGCATTCGAGACGCGACACAACTCTTCCAACTGGGGATCACCCCTACCGAGTCCAGCATCGGGGGGACCCCTCGGTGCAGCTGCGCAGATGCAGGCTCTTCTGCTCCCTCTGAAGCCCCCAGGCCCCTCCTCCTAGAACCAGGCACCTACCTGGTGGCCTCCTGCTGAAGCCAGGACACGTTTGGGACGTAGAACATGACGCCGAAGAAAAGCAGAGGCTCGTTAGCGAATTTGTCCAGATGTTTCTTCAGCGGCTTCTCCAGCTCCACCCACCGCGCCTGCTGGCTCTTGCTGAGAAACCACAGGCCGAAGTAGTGTGTCTACCAGAGAGGGCACACGGCGTTAGCTGCTGACCAGGACCAGCCCGCGCCGGACACGGACCGCCGGCCCACGCGAGGCCTGTCCATGCCCACC
>NW_004567151.1:497733-500578 GCF_000260355.1 Condylura cristata | reverse complement strand
GCCCCTCTGCCCACACCCGCGGCCTCTCGGTCCACACAGGACGGCTGCCGCCCCTGCGCGCCACGCGGGGTGGGGCTGAGCCCCTCGGGGCGAGCTTTCCCGAGCCTTGGGCGGCCCTGCCCCCCAATGGGGCAGCTGGCAACGCGGGTCCCGCACCTGCTACGATGCCTCAGGCCGAGGCCGCACCGGGGGGCGCCCACCTGGGGCCAGACTGCGCCCGAACCTGGATTCGGGGGCGCGGAGCTCGGCCAGGCACTTGCAGCCACACCAGGCTCGGCCACGTCGTTAAACGTGACAGCAGCAAATCTCCCCGTTGCGGGCCTGGCGAGAGGAGGAAACCCCGGGCACAGCTGCCCCGCGGCCTGGGGGCTGTTCTTGGCACGCCAAGGTGGGATTTGACAGATGAAAGCGAGACTTTCATCCCTGGACTCGAGACCTCACCCGTTTAGTTTTGAACATGCTAAATGATTGAAACTGGTACTTTTATGCCTCCCATCCCGCCTTTCTATTAACTCACGCTGGGATTTCAGGATTAGCACGATAATCACCAAAAACCAGATCGCTGCTTTTGAACCAGAATTTCGCATTTCAGTGGCAGGCTAGAGAGGCTGCCGGCACGCCTGGGAATCTTTTTTTTCTTTTTTTAAAGATTTATTTATTGATGCATACAACTGGGGTACAGGCCAGAGGGGCGGGGGTGCTGCGTCCTAACTCGGCCCCCCCCAGACGGGCTCCCTGCGTGAGGGCCGACCCGCTGCTCATCCCCAGGGCCGCAGCCCGTCTGAGGCTTCCGAGTGACGTCCACCACCGTCCTCACCATTCCCCCCCAATATGCTCATCACCCCCACCACCATGGCCACCACCCTCACAGGTCCGCGACAGCAGGCCAGTCCTGCCCACCAGCACGACTGAGCCACGGGCTGGACTCCGTAAGGTTAGAACCACGGAATTAGAAGCCAGCGGAAAGGGAAGTTTCAAGGCCTCCACGGAAGAGAACCTAAGAGGGAAGAGACGGGAACCCCAGACCCGTGTCCCCTGGATTTTCTCCTTATAGCTCCTTACAGGGGCACACGGAACTTGGGGACCTGGCTCAGAGGCTGTCCTCGGAGACCTGGGTCCGCAGGGCCGACCTAAAATGGGTGCCCTGAGGACTCGGGGCGGCCTGTGGTGTGGAGTCTCCCTCGGGGCATGGTGTGAGGTGTGAGCGAACCCCCTTCCTCTCCCCTCCCCTGAGGGGTCAGCAGAGCCCTGGTGCAGGCAGGAGTGAGCCCAGAGGAGCTGGTTTTGGGGTAGGAGAGTAACCCGCAAGGGCTCGGGCCGTCTTCACTGGGCCCAGACTTCACTCAAATCAGGACATTGACTTAAAGACATGGCATTCAGATCGTAACGGGGTATGATCTCGGTCACTGGACATCCCACCATGTAATTTATCGATGCATGCAGAACTGGGGTACAGGCAGGAGGGGCAGGGGCGGTGAGAGGCTTCACCAGAGACAGAGCGGGGAGAACAGGCAGATGGACGAAGTCCACGGCTGAGGGGAGCAGCGGGGAGACAGGAGAGGTCTGCTGCGCCCTGGGGGTCACCTCCGGAGCAGGCGGGGATCGAACTCATGCGAAAGTGGCTTTAGCTTCTCAGTGCTGTGCTGTAACCCGCTGCGCCACCAGGGAGGGCCCTCGTGTGGGTTTTTAAATTTTTATTCCAGCAAGATGCTTCCTCTGGAAGATGCTTCCAGAGGACAGAGGGTGTCCAGGGGGCAGTTTACCATGCAGTGACCCAGCAAATAATCACGTGGCTCCTCAAACAAGGGAACTTCCAGGGCAGGGCAGGAATAGGGGCGGAGGGCCAGAGCCAGAACATCCTGCTTCCAAGAGTCGCCAGTGGGAGAGCTCGCGTTCCCCAGAGTGTTGAGACCCCACCGGGCTGTTCATCTTCACTTGCAACTTAAACCCTAGTGAAATAGTGAAATTCTGGAAGCTGCGCCTCGTGTGTATCCTGCCAATTGTGGGGTCAGCGGTAAATGACTGCGCAGAAGCCAGCACTTCCACCAGAGACTCCACGCTTAGCACCAAGCCTGGCTGAGTTCCAGAGTCAAGCCAGCTCAGCTTGAGCCCAGGACACCTCCCGGGGCGGGAGCAATCCCACCCAATTCTCTGGTCTGCCTGAGGACCTAGCTGGTGTCCCGAGCTCGGCAACGCCCTCACAGCCTGGTGAGAAAGGACGACAGCGGCCACACAGGCAGCAGAAACACGCAGAGGACGCGTTTCCATGAGTATTCCTCCCTCTTTGTGGCCCCTCTCTGTCCCCCTTCCCTGCGGGATCTCTCTGGTTTATAGTGGCCTGTTTTTGTTTTGCTTTGTATTGTAATAACAATACATGTTTTCCCCCGTCTTATCTGGTTCTCTTAAATTCCACCTATAAGTGAAGCTATTTGATATTTTTCTTTGTCCTTCCGACTCATGTCACTGAGTGTGATCCCTTCCAGCTTCATCCATATTGCTGCGGATGGCATGAGTTTTATCCTTTTTGACTGCTGAGTAGTATTCCACGTCGTGTATGTGTGTCTACCTATATATTGTTAATTGCTGAGTAGTATTCCACTTTGTGTATATGTCTACGTATATTTTGATTGCTGAGTAGTATTCCACTGTGTGTATATACGTATATCTACCTATATATTTTTGATTGCTGAGTAGTATTCCACCGTGTATATATCTACGTATCTATTTTTGATTGCTGAGTAGTATTCCACTTTTGCGTATGTCTACGTATGTATTTTTTATTGCTGAGTAGTATTCCACTGTGGTAACTATGTGTATATTTTTATTGCTGAGTAGTATTCCACTG
>NW_004567151.1:496999-497253 GCF_000260355.1 Condylura cristata | reverse complement strand
TATTCCACTGTGTATATATTTTTGATCGCTGAGTAGTATTCCACTGTATATATGTTTGTCTATGTATTTTGATTGCTGAGTAGTATTCCACTGTGTGTATGTATATCTACCTATGTATTTTTGATTGCGGAGTAGTATTCCACTGTGTATGTATCTCCGTATATATATTCTTGATCGCTGAGTAGTATTCCACTGTGTGTATATATTTTTATTGCTGAGTAGTATTCCACTGTGTATATATTTTTGATTGCTGA
>NW_004567151.1:493828-496694 GCF_000260355.1 Condylura cristata | reverse complement strand
GTGTGTATTCATATATATATATATATATTTGTGTATATATATACACCCCAGCTTCTTGATCCGGTTCCAGGATTTACCTGTTGTAAGTAGCACTGCCATAAACACAAGGGCTTATGTATCCTTCTGCATGAATGTTGTGTTCTTTGGGTGGATTCCCTAGGCGTGGAATTGCTGACTGGTACTGTAGCTCCAATTTTAGTAGGCTGTGGAATTGCAGGTTTGCATTTTAATCAAAGATGCGCCAGTGGGTGCAGGCCCGGAAAAGCGTGCCGATTTCTTCAGCAGCAGGTTGGGGTGCGGATTCTATCGTGTCACAGTCACTCCTCTGCCGTCACAGAAAGGCTCCGGGGCAAAGGCCTTTAAGAACGGTCTGGGCATCCTGGAGTCCCCGCTGTGTTTCTTTGGAGCTAAGTGCTGTGTGGTCCCCAGCCGCCCACACCGGCCGTCAGGAGGCAAAAGGCTCTCCAGGGTCTCATGTTTCGGGTTCGCGGCAGATAGCACAGCTTTCTTGCTGTAAGCGTGAGACGCAACTATTCGGAACTAAACCCGTGATCTCGTCTCACGTATTCTGAAGACTTACTCACCTAGAAGCGAATGTTCAGACTATCTTGCGGTCCTCCCCGGTGGTGCAGCGGGTTAGAGCACAGCACCGCAAGCCGGCCGCAGCCGCTCAAGTGCGAGTTCGATCCCCGGCCCCGGAGGTGACCTCCAGGGCGGCAGCCCCCTCCTGAATCCCCGCTGCTCCCCTCAGCAGTGTGCTTCTTCAGTCGGCCTGTGCTGTTCCCCACTCTGTCTCTGGGGAGTCCTCTCACCACCCCTGCACCTCCGGCCTGCACCCCAGTTCAGTAGCTGCACAAGCACACAAACTCACACTGAGGCAGGGAATGGGGCCAGGGAGAGCGCCTTCCCTGCCTGCCCGGTCCCTTCCTAAGAGCGCAGGAGGGCTGACGGCAGGGTAACGGGACCCAGGAACAGAGCTCAGCGCCACGGAACTCGCGCTTCCACAGCGACACTGCTCCCTCCAAATACACCAAACCAGGAAGACCCGGATGCCGCCCGCCCGCGGGTTCCACCTTCTCTTCTCTCCAAAGACAAGACGCATCATCCAAAGGCCAGAAATCTCCCGGCCCTCCAGCCTCCAACTGTTTCATCATCAGCGTTGGTTATTTTACTCCTCTGCAAATACCAACAAATGTGCATGCAGTTAGGCTGGTGGCGACAGGACCAGAGAAGGGGGACTCCGTGACGCGCCCAGGATCGAGCTCATGCTGCAGTGACTGCGTTAGCTTGCAGTGCTGAGTTCTAACTCGTTGCACCACCAAGGAGGGCCCCCTCTCTCTTTTTTAAAGATTTATTTATTTTATGCATGCAGAACTGGGCTACCGGCCAGAGGGGCGGGGCGGTGAGAGGCTTCACCAGAGACAGAGCAGGGAGCAGAACAGGCAGATGGATGAAGTCCACTGCTGAGGGAGCCGCAGGGAGACAGGAGGGGTCTGCTGTACCCTGGGGGTCACTCCCTGGCCGGGGGTCGAACTCACACTGAGGCGGCTGAAGCCAGCTTGCAGGGCTGCGTCCTCACCCCCGGTGTCTCATGCTAAGGACGGCTTAAAGTGGTATTTGCAAGCTCCTGAGCTCTCAACATGCGACCAACGTGGAAGTGACCGAGGTGCTGTTCTCACTCTGCCCGGCGCCTGGGGCCGCACAGAAACGCCACGCGCAGGTCACGTGAGCTGCTCCGCGGCGCCCACCAGTCCCCGGGGACAGTGGCAGCACAGCCCACCGTCAGCAGCGACCGTCCACACCGACACCCTTCGCGACTCTGGCTCAGTGTCACACACGCAAAGCGTCAAAGCCATCTGGCGTCGGAGCTTCAGAGCAACAAAAGCCCCCTGGCCCGACAGCCTGACCACTCTGCTCGCTCGAAACGCTTTTGCTGTTTCTGTCCCTCTCCAAGGAGGAACATGCAGAAGTAAACAAACAGAAATAACAGCAGCTGCGAGCCAGCATCCACGCATCCGGCGTGGGCGCTCACCGTGCTGGGCGCGAAAGCCCAGCTTCCCTCCCGCTCACTCAAAGAGAAAATGACGGGGCGAGACTCTCATTTCCATCCCCCCCCCCAGGCCACCTGGCCTGCTGGAAGCAGAGGGAGGCCCCAGTTCCAAGCCAGCTTAAGTGTGGCCCAGCACGCCCAGCAGGGTAGCAAGGGGTCCGCGGGGTCAGGCGGACAGGCCTGAAGGGGGAGACAGCAGGCCTGCCGGACGCCCTCCCTGCCGGACCGACCTCCCTGCCGGGGCACCCTCCCTGGAGACTGACCTCCCTGCCGGACGCCCGCCCTGCCAGACTGACCTCCCGACCGGACTGACGTTCCTGCCGGACTGACCTCACTGCCAGAACGCCCGCCCTGCCGGACGCCCTCCCTGCCGGGACGCCCTCTCCCGGACGCCCTCCCTGCCGGGACGCCCTCTCTCCCGGACGCCTGCCCTGCCAGGACACCCTCCCTGCCAGGACACCCTCCCTGCCGGGACGCCATCTCTCCCAGACGCCCGCCCTGCTGGGATGCCCTCTCTCCCGGACGCCCTCCCTGCCAGGACGCCCTCCCTGCCAGGACGCCCTCTCTCCCGGACGCCCTCCCTGCCAGGACGCCCTCTCTCCCGGACGCCCTCCCTGCCGGGACGCCCTCCCTGCCGGGACGCCCTCTCCTGGACGCCCTCTCCCGGACGCCCTCCCTCCCGGACACCCTCCCTGCCGGGACGCCCTCTCTCCCGGACGCCCTCCCTGCCAGGATGCCCTCTCTCCCGGATGCCCTCCCTGCCGGGACGCCCTCTCCTGGACGCCCTCCCTGCCGGGACGCCCTCTCCCGGACGCC
>NW_004567151.1:484537-493023 GCF_000260355.1 Condylura cristata | reverse complement strand
GGACGCCCTCCCTGCCGGGACGCCCTCTCCCGGACGCCTGTCCTGCCGGGACGCCCTCTCCCGGACGCCCTCCCTGCCGGGACGCCCTCCCCAGCCAGTGCGCTCACCTCCCGCAGCTCCAGCCTCTGCGCCACGGCCTCCAGGCACTCCTGCCCTGTGCTCTCCACCGACAGCGTGCACTCGATGACGTTGCTGTCCAACAGGCGGATGCGCGTGACGAAGCAGTTCTTGCTCAGGACGTTGTAGCGCCGGGTCCGGCGGAGCTTCAGGCCGAAAGGCATGGTGCCGGGCCCCGAGGCGCCGCCCCTCTCCTGGTGCCCTGGTCCCCGAGCTGGCCTCAGCGGGGCTGTGAGGTGCGGACGACGCGCCTGGCCGCGCTCCTCCAGGGGCGGAAGTCAGCATCCATGCCCGGGGGCGCCCGGCGGGGTCACTGCGAGCGGAAAGCAGGGCAAGGTCATTTGCAAGGTCACCGGCTGCAAGGGAAGCCGAGGCTGGAGCTGGTGGCCCATGACTGGGAGGAGTCCACCCACTTCCTCCTATCTTTGGGGTGGAACGATAAAATCCACCTGACAGCTAGAAAGCTGAGGTCCAGAGAAACCCACAGAGCTCATCCTGGCAAAGGCAAGGCCGGAGCACTGACCGCTGGCCATGTAGCCCGGGTCACATTTGGCTCTGCAGGAAGGAGCAGAATCTCCAGCCTCACCATTTGCACTCTGAAATAAATTCTCATTGCAGGGTCATTATCAAGCCTCTGGGGTAGGTTCTACAATCCCTGCTTCACAGAGGGAGAAAGAGGGGCTCAAGGTGGACAGAAGGATCTGAGTCCTCGGTCACTCTGCGACAGGGCTCTCTCCTCCCGGGCCATCGTTTGCTTTTACTACTCTATATTTTTTTATACACAAAGAGACACCCCCCTCGGGCTCTCCCAGGTGGCACAGCAGGTGAACGCACCCCATCATGAGGCTGTTTGAAGCCCCTGCAGCACGAGCTGGATCTCCGGCCAGGGAGTGACCCACGTGGTGCGGCATTGTCTTAACAACTATAAACTGGAGATACGGAGGACCCAGCCGGCCCCCTCTTGGGCTGTCGACCCACAGAGTCTAAAACCCCAGAAACCCAGGCACTCCCAAGGCAGCCCTCGCCCACAGCATCCCCCCGAGTTCCTGCCCCTTGCACAAAGGAACATGAAAACCTGCTCATCGGGATTCTTGATTTAATGAATGAAATCTATGCCCAGCTGCCCCCAACCCACCCTCTCACAGCCCTCCCCACCACACCGCCCCCAGTGCATCAGGCCAGGCCAGGCCGGTGTCTCGCAGGGGACACACACCTGCAGGGATGGGCCCGGTAAGAGACATTTTTGAATCCCCGTGTGTTGGCCAAGGATCCTGTTTCCTGTTAACCTAAGATGGGCTGTGGAGTGTGTGGCAGGTCCCACCCCCTGTGGTGAGCACCCCCAAGGGGTCCAAGCCAGGCAGAGGCCACTACCAGCCCTCCCCCACCCTCACCCCACCCCCACAGAGAGCCTTGAACTGCCAGACCAGAGGAGGGCCTTGCGGGAGCTCCATGCAGCCCTGCTCTGCCCTGGGCGCCGGACCAGGGTGGCTCTGGAGGCCACTCACTCGTGCAGCGAGCGCCCTTCCTGATGGAAATAAACAGCAAAGTGCTTAACAACAGCCAGAAACAAAGGAAACACACCCAGACAGTGGACAAGTGTGCATCTCACTCACATTCCCGAAAACTCTTGCTTTCTAGTTCGGCCATTTCTAAATTGTTCGAGGAGTTTCCAGCTGCCTTATAGGGTTTCTGCCGATGGAAAGGACCTGAGAGCAAGGCAGTTTAGGAGCAAGGGCTTTGGGGGCAGCTTTTAGGAAATCCCCAACTGTTTAAGTGGGTTTGAAAACCTCCAAAGTCTTCCATGGGCAAACTCACCAGATAAGGAAGGTGTCAACAAATTAAACAACAGATCCAGTCCCTGCAAAAGTTAATTAACCGAAACGGAGATGGAGATGACGAGGAGGACTGGGGGAGAAGATACTTGGAAGTTATAAAAACAAAGGCCACAAAAAGTAAACAAAAGATAAAAACAAAGGGCTGCGTGTGAATCTCAGTCAAGTCGGGGCTGGAAAAAGAACAAGCTCTGAAAAGAAAGACCTGGAACTGAACCAGACAATACTGATGTAAGAGGATCCTCTCCTCCACTTTCTGGTGGTGGGACTGGGGTGGGTGGGATGCCTGTAACCTCCAAATTGTAAAGGTAACAACAGCCATCAGCTCACACAGCAGAGAGACTCGCTCCGCTGACTCGAGTGTTGTCCACGTGGGCGGGTGGGCACTGACTTTCTCTTCTCTGTGTACCTGAGCAGTCACCCCGGCTCATCTCCACAGATGAACGGTGGCGAGAGCTAATTCTGATTCTGCCCCTCCAGACTGAAGTCCCGCTCTCCCACTTTTAACACACATCCTTGACCTTGAAGGCAGCTCAGGGCATTCACCCCAGAACTCACTGAGCTGCGGGGAGTACTTGCAGGTGCTCACTGAAGACAGACCTTCAGGAAGGGTCCCCCCCGCCGCCCCCACACACACAGACATCACCCAGACAGTGGACAACAGCCTGGACCCAAAGACTAGGGGAGATCTTTGTCCTTTCCATAGTCTGCGAGTTAATTATCCACCATGTTTAAGTCAAAAGGACCCACAGTTCCCCCACCCCGGCATCCAATGTACAGAGCCCAGCTGCCTCAGTTTACCACTTATTCCTCCGTCCCGTCCATGATCGAGAGAGCAAGTGTTGGACTAAATAAACTGCCCCAGGGGAGGAGATATGCGTCCCCCCCACCACCTGCACCCCAGTTATCCAGTCTGGCTCCCTGCAATCTTCTGCCTCCCCCACCTGTTTCTCTAGGCTCATCATACTTATCACATCAACACAATTAAACCTACAACTGAATGCCAGGTTCTCAGAGAAAGGAGTGTGATAACACTTCAGTTTTTCCTGACGAAGCTTGTTTGTCAAGAGATAAAATTAGGGTGTCACCATTTTAGTTCCGATGCAGCTTTAACTGAAAGCGTTCTTTACGCATGCGATGCGCTTTTATAGTTCACCTGAACGTACAGGGTTAGGGGCTTCCTCCAAGATACCCAGTCAATAACATCCACTCACAGGCTGTATAAAGTGAGGGGATCTGTTAGCAAAGATGATAAACATACGATGCCGACTCTTGATTTCCCCCCCCAAGATTAACAGGAACTCACGAACATGCTCGTCCTCAATCTCTGAGGCGCATCTTAGACAGACAGATAGCGACGGACAAGCAGGTTAACTGCCAGCCTCTTCGCCGCCCTCCGCTGGCACAGGGGTCTGATGGAGGGACGGAGGCCCCACGAGGACCCTCGAGCACAGAGACCCCGGTCAGGGGCAGGGTGTCGCGCCCAGGGGTGACGGCCCCGCAATGGCCTGGTCGCCTCACATCCTGGAAGAAGGCCGGTTTTAGAACATCGCCACCCACGTTCCCCCTTTCCAGTCTAACGGTGCATCTCGGCCGGGGGAGGGGAAAAAGGTTTCATCCTAGCAAAGTTCTTCGCAGGAACAAGAGTGGGCGGGTGGTCAGCGCCCCCAAACGGCTCCCCTGCCCGATCCCACCTGTGCCTCTCGGCTGTGGACTCCCGGTAACCTACATTCCCTCGCCGACCCGTCAACAAAAGCATCTTCGAGGTGGAAAACAACAGCGGAGACAGCTTGCGCTCGCTACAGATTTCTTGCGGTGTGACGGCCCGAAGGAACCTCTCAGCCTGAGCGCGAGATGCGGAGAACGTTCCGTGGCCATCACCCAAATGGCGCAGCCCCACTTGAACTCCCTTGAACTCCCTGCGTTTCGGCCCCCACACCCGCCCAGTGCGCGTGCCCCGTGTTTCCCCCCGAAAGGGAAATCGCCCAAGAAGCTAACTGCTGCTCGCACGCACGCTGTCTTCCTCACACTCCGTCTCGGAATCGCCCAGCTCACCTGTCGGGGCTCCCAAGGGCACCTCCGGGTGACGGGGCCCCACCTGCTGGGCCCGACGCCGCCTCCCCGTGGGGTAGGAGGGAGGGAAAGCAGGACAGGCTGGACAGGCCCCTCTGACCTCCGTGAAGAACAGCAGACAGGAACTGGGTCTTCCTGGGTGAAACGGCGACTGTCCTGGCCCTCCCGGGTGGCCCCCCAAATCGGTGCAGGCCCATCCCGGCCCCAGAGGGGACCCCCAGGGCGCAGCAGACCCCACCTGTCTCCCCGCTGCTCCCCTCAACAGTGGACTTTGTCCAGCTTCCTGTCCCGCTCCCCACTCTGCCTCTGGCGAGTCCTGTCACCCCCCTGCACCTCTGGCCTGCACCCCAGTTCTGTGTGCATCAAGAAATAAACCTTTAAAAAATAGTAAAAATTTAAAAAGCTAAAAATGGAACTGTGCCACCCAGCAGCTCCCCTCCCTGCAACGCCGGACGCCACCGTCTCTTAAAACGCCGGACACAGAAGCTGGACACTGCCCGTGGGCGGGGCTGAGGAGACGCAGCCGGTCCATGCAACATGCCCCGTGACGGGGCAGAGACGAGGGGAGAGGAGGAGGCTGAAACATGCAAATTTTAAAATTTAAAAAAAAAGAGAGAGAGATAAAAAACTAGCAGAGATGCAGGCTTGACCCGGCTGGCCGGGGCTGGCGGGGCGGGAGTGGGGTGGGGGCAACGTCAGGGCTCGTCCGTCTGGTGCAAATTTCCTGTCCAGAAAGTGGTTGTTTTTTTTTTTAATATTTATTTATTGATGCACACAGAACTGGGGTACATGCCAGAGTGCAGGGGCGGTGAGAGGACTCACCAGAGGCAGAGCGGGGAGCAGAACAGGCAGATGGACGAAGTCCTCTGCTGAGGGGAGCAGCGGGGAGACACAGGGATCTGCGTGCCTGGGGGTCCCTCCCTGGCGGGGGAACTCGTGCTGCGGTGGCTGTGGACAGCTTCATGGTGCTGCGCTTTACCCCTGCCCCACCAGGGACGGCCCTGACATAATGATTTGCAATAAGGAACCCTCCCCGAAATGGCGCTTTCTTTGCAAAGTCACCTGAGCAAACAGGCCCCAGCGCCCACCTGCAGGTCTGTGTCCAGAGCACAGGAGTGGGGGAACCTCCCCTCGGGAGATGAGTGGGCACAGCCCACTCGATCGGGACCCCTGAAGCGGCTTCCTTCTGCAGGAAGCCCAGCCTTTCCAGCACGCAGGTAAGATATGGGGAGACCCCGCCTGGGGAGACCCCACCTCGCCCCACCCACAGCTCCCTGGGCAGCGCCTCTGTCCAGGGCAGCACTGAGCCATCAGTCCCCAGAGCCCGGCGCTGTGGGGGGCGGGGGGCGGAGCCTGCAGTGCCGGGGCCATAATAGGGGGGGCGAGCTCCACCCCCCCACCCTCTTCCCCACCCCCCCACCCGCCACTGCGGGCTCAGAGGCCCGGGAAGGTACCCGGGACCCCTGGGCCCCGCCGAGTTCTTACTCAATGAAGCAGCAAGGAGCCATGAAAAGTCACGCCCAGGACAGCAAGCACGGCCACACAATGCCCACCTGGCGGACCTGGGCCCGGGACCGATGGCCCGAGACCGATGGCCCGTGACCTGGCCACGCACGGTCAGTCTGTACAGAGGGGTGATGCCCGCGCATCGCTGCCTTCTCCCCGGCACCTCGTCTGACCATCAGTCACCCCCCAACCGAGAAGCATCCAGCCAGAACTGGGAGCCTGGGAAAGGCGAACCCACCTCCGCCCGCCTCCCTGTCCCCGCGCCCTGAGGGACCAGCCCGGTGAAGAGAGGGGTGCTCTGGGGAGGCGAGGATGGAGCCAGGTCCCCTCCTGCACAGCCTGGTCGCGGCCCTGCCCTGGGCCCCGGGCGGGGGGCTGGCCCTTGTCACCCCTCAGCCACACAGACGTGGCCACGGAGCTCTGGCAGCCCTGTGCCCTGCCCCGGGCCTCCGCGTCCATCCGCAACCCCCACCTGGCTGCTGTGGCAGCGGAGGTGTGTGTGAGGGGGGTGGTTACCGGCCGCCTGGGGCCCTGGGGGCGGGCACGAGATGCCCACTGCCAGCCAGCGCCGGCTAACAGCTGCAGTTATCAGCAGACGCTGCTGTCAGCGGTCAGTGCCTGGAGCCGCAGGGCCACACAGACCCGGCGCCCCGCTCCCCGCTCTCTCTGCACCCACGGTTTGCCCGAGGGAGACAAGACAGGACACAGGAACAGGGAAGGCCTCCCCGGCCGGCCGGGGATGAGACAGGGTGCCGGGGGGGGGGCGGGGTGGCCTTCACTGGGGGGCCCACGCAGAGTCCGGGCGGCCCCAGGGACTCCAGGCGTGAAGCCTGTCGCTGGCCAAGAAGCTGACTCAGAGGGCGAGGGATGGAGCAGGGATGGAGCAGGTATGAACTCGTGTCAGCTGTGGCCGGTTGCACGATGCCAGGTGACGCAACCGGGTGTTAATGTCTGATGGGGGAACGAAGCTGCCAAGCGGGTGGTCGCGGGGCACGTCGGTGGTGACATGCAGGCACACGCGTGCCCTCACCGTGTACACAAGCACACGCGTGCACAGACGCGGGGACACAGGCCCGTGTCCCTCTTCCTCAGGCAGCCGCCGGGGAGCTCAAGCCCCGGGGTGCCGAGCGCTTCCCTGGCCCGGGAGAGACCCAGTGACAAAAGCCGATGTGCAAATTCTACTGACGCAAAAGCCCCAAGTCGAAGCCATGGCCCGCGCCTGACTTTGGGGTCACTGTCATCGTCCTCGGCGGCCGGCGGAGACCCCACCGAGAAGAGGCACGTCGCTGACCTCCCATGTGTCCACCCTGCTGTGTGAAAAGCCGCTGTTCGCCGCTCTCCTGCCTGTCTGTGACCTCAAGCTGAAGGTTCGCCAGCTGCCTGCCTCCCTGCAGAGCGGGCCGGGCCCCGGGGCCTGCCCAGGTAAGCCGACGGGCGTCCGCCCCTGCGCGGGTGTGAGCAGTCACAGGCCAGCTGATGCCAAGAGCTGCAGTTCTCACGTTACAAACTGAGCTTTTCCACCTGCGCGCCGGCTCACAAGCGCCTGTAACAGCGGGCACCACAGAGCGAACGTGGTTCTGGGCTCCCTCTGCCTTCTCAGCCCGGCCCTTGTGTTTACAAATGCTAAGGATGTTTCAGACATCCCTGGAAACGATCACAGCTTGCTGACATCTCTGCACCTTGGCCAAAAGAAACTTCCCTGGAGAACAAAAGCCTCTGTGTTCTCACCTACAGTGGCAGAAGGCAGCAGCCAGCCTGCTTTGCACAGCGCTGGTGACCTCCTGGAGCTGTCACCTACATGGGCTCTGTCTCAGCAAAGGCACTTTCGGGGAGATCTGCTTGGGTAACAAAGCAACACGTGGAGGCTTATAGATAAGGCTGCTGCAGGCTGAGGGGCTGATGTTTCTTTTTCTTTTTTATTTATTTTTTTAATAATATAATAGTTTATTTTTACATCACTTTGTGCCTTTTTCCATCTCGGTTGTCATCCCCGTGGGCTTCCCATCACCAAGTCACCCGTGTGCCATCTCCCATCCCATCCATGCCTGTGAGGTTGGCACATGTTACCAAGGCCCCCCACAAAGGCTGGAGAGGATGCAGGAGAAGGCGCCTCAGACACCGTGTGTGTGGGAAGGCGACTGTTCCACCTTCCGAACTAAACATGGAGCTGTGACACCCACCCAGACTCCTGGACCCCATCCCAGGGGTGTGAAAGCATCCACGCAGAAGCCCACACGTCCACCAGGTTCTCAAGCAGCCTCCATGTCTACCATCGACCAGGAAGTGGGCTGTCTGCACCAGGGGTTACTTGAAGACGGTAACAAAGGGGGGAAACACAGCTGTTTGCAATGAAATGGAGGGAATTCGAGAGAATGACATGTAACCCGAAAATAACTGAGCAAACAAATGCTGTTTGTCCCTATACTATAGGTGGGAGTGGAGATGGGGCCAGGCCCTCAGGATAACAGTCTGGAGGTTTCTGAAAATAGTAAAAACGGACCTAGCATATGGTCCAGCAATTCCGCTCTAGGTATCTGTCTCCTATTTATCTCCTAGCTTTCTGCAAAAACTGTAACTTAGAAGCATATATGCGCTCCTACATTCATGCAACACTATCAACTATAGTGATACAAACAGCCAACGTGACTCAGAACACAGCAGTGGAGCAGAAAAATGCAGTCTTCACACAATGGGATAGTACTCAGCTATTAAAAAGGGAAGGGGTGGGTCAGAAAAATGTGGTCTAGACACAGTGGTATACTACTCAGCTATTAAAAAGGGGAGGGTGGATCAGAAAGTGTGGTCTGGACACAATGGAATAGTACTCAGCTATTAAAAGGGGGTAGATCAGAAAAATGTGGTCTAGACACAATGGGATAGTACTCAGCTATTAAAAGGGGGAGGGTGGATCAGAAAAATGTGGTCTAGACACAATGGAATAGTACTCAGCTATTAAAA
>NW_004567151.1:482364-484437 GCF_000260355.1 Condylura cristata | reverse complement strand
AAAATGTGGTCTAGACACAATGGAATAGTACTCAGCTATTAAAAAGGAGTGGGTGGATGAGAAGACTGTGGTCTAGACACAGTGGAATAGTACTCGGCTATTAAAAAGGGGAGGGGTTGATCAGAAAACTGGTCTAGACACAATGGAATAGTACTCAGCTATTAAAAAGGGGTAGATCAGAAAAATGTGGTCTATACACCGTGGAATAGTACTCAGCTATTAAAAAGGGGTGGATCAGAAAAATGTGGTCTAGACACAATGGAATAGTACTCAGCTGTTAAAAAGGGGGTAGATCAGGAAAATGTGGTCTAGAGACAGTGGAATAGTACTCAGCTATTAAAAAGGGGAGGGTGGATGAGAAAATGTGGTCCAGACACAGGGGAATAGTATTCAGCTATTAAAAGGGGGTAGATCAGAAAACTGGTCTAGACACATTGGAATAGTACTCAGCTATTAAAAAGGGGGTAGGTCAGGATAATGTGGTCTAGACACAGTGGAATAGTACTCAGCTATTAAAAAGGGGTGGGGTGGATGAGAAAACTGTGGTCTAGACACCGTGGAATAGCACTCGGCTATGAAAAAGGGGAGGGGTGGATCAGAAAAATGTGGTCTACACACAATGGAAGCCAGAGAAGGCGGCAGCCAGCATCCTTTACAGAACCTGAGTTGATGAAGACCCTTCGATGCTGGTGCTGACAGACGCTCTCATTTCTCATCCTTTGGAGTGACCAGGGTGAGCAGTATCCTACTTTTTCTACTTTAAACACCTCGGTCTCTTTAATGACTTCCGTTAGGAGGTCACTATGAGAAAGTGGGACAAAACGGAGAAGTGAAGGAGGAAACCATCACCCAGGAGTTTCCATTCTGTGATTCCGACTTTGTTTCCATATTAGTAAGAACTTTCCAGAAACAAGTGTAAGTGGCTGCATACTCAGGGGTGCTTTCCTGTGCTGCAGGGCTGGTTGGTTCTGACCGTGCAAGAGGAGATCCCCGGGAGGAGCGTGAACAAGTCAGCGCTGACATTCTCAGAAACATCCTGCGGGCACCCTGGTGCCACCACAGACCCCTAAGGCTCTGGCAATGCGAGGGCTGTGGCGATGCTGTGTCAGACAACAAGCATTTCAATAAAAGGCTGCATGAGCGAGGATCGTTCCACCCTCCCCCTCTGCAGAGACCCGGGCCCCTTCCCCTGACTGGGCTGCAGGAAACACCTGCCCCCAACACGGCAGAAAAGCTGTAGTGAAGGGCACGTGGCCCCCACAGGGCACAGCCGGGCCCCGAGACCCCGTGTGAGGGGCTGGGTCAGAGGCCGGGCAGACCCAGTCTGCACGCAATGGGAGGCCCGAGAGCTGCGCCTCGCGGGCCTCGCCACGGGTGACCACTGCCCCCCACAAGCCCCTGGCACAGCCACGCGGGTCACAGCACAGCCGCAGAAGCGGACAACGCGCTGACTCGGAAAAAAATGTGCGAGCGTTGGGCACTGCCAGGCTGCAGAGGCCGACGCACCCCTCCAGTGGCCCCCTCCACTAGAGCAAGGACCGGACAGGGGTCCAGGCACCCTTTCCGCGGGCCGGAAATCTCTTCCCTGTATGAGACACTTAAGTTCTAGGTGGACTTGATCTCCCGTCTCAAACTCGTCCATCCTGAAAACAGCACCGGAGCCCGCGGGGGACCCATCAAATCACATCACACCCCCACTCACTGACACTCCCGGGAGGACACTTAAACAAGCAGCTTCCTCGACCGCCCCTGGCCACCCCGGCCTCAACAGCGCCGAAATCTCCTAGTTTTGTCTCCCTAAGTTGCAGGCTTAGAATGAGACACGCTGGCCCTCCCTGGTGGTGCAAGGGGTCAGTCAGGACGCAGCCCTGCAAGCCGGCCGCAGCCGCCTCAGTGCGAGTTCCATCTCTGGCCCCGGAGGGGACCCCCAGGGCGCGGCAGACCCCTCCTGACCCGCCCGCTGCTCCCCTCAACAGTGGACTCATCGGTTGGTTGGCCTGTTCTGCTCCCCGCTCTGTGTCTGGGGAGTCTTTGCGTCCCCACACTTCTGGCCTGCACCCCAGCTCTTCTTTG
>NW_004567151.1:479908-480669 GCF_000260355.1 Condylura cristata | reverse complement strand
GGTGGATAACCTGGAACCTCCCCTTTTCCTGGGGACACCCTGTTACAGTAACAGCCCTGTGGGGTAGGGTTTTCTCCCCATTTTACAGATGCGGAAACTGAGGCTGAGCGGGGCTCAAGAACACAGAGCCCAGGCAGGTGTTCCACCGTGGCCCCCCACACACACAGCCAATGCGACACGTGCACCATCACCCCAAAGGGCAGGAACCCACCTTCCATTTCTAGTCTCCATGCTTCGGAAGCCACTGCGTCTGGGGGCCCCCCACCTCCCTCCAGCGGGGCCCTGTGGGGTTTCAGAATTCACCTCACCTGGACACACCTTCCTACAAGCTTCAGCCAGCTCGTCCGTTCTGAAGCTCCAGGCCTCTCTCTGGCTTTACTCAGCGCTGGGCACGAAGCCCCCATCACTGTCTCCCACTGTCACTCAAGGGCAACCCAAGGTCATGGACCATTCCAGTCAGCCCCGGCGATCCAGGCCATGGGAGATCACTCGTGCACAAAAGCGGCTGATCTAATCGCCAGCTTGAACGAACGAACGAAAAAGGAGAGCACTGAAGCCGAGGGACCATTCCAGAACGGTCCTGGAGTCAGAGGTAATCGGGGCTCAAGGTCGAAGCCCATGTTTTACTAACAGCACCCCTGAAGCTAAACTTTGCAAGCGCTGGTCCCTCTAGGAAATGGAGGTAACAATAAAAACAGAGGCCGGGGGCCCTCCCTGGGGGTGCAGCAGGTTAGAGCACAGCACTGAGAAGCTAAAGCCAC
>NW_004567151.1:474353-478948 GCF_000260355.1 Condylura cristata | reverse complement strand
GGCTGACTCTGGCGGGACCTCCCGTCCAAACCAGCCCGTCCTTTCCAGAGCTAAAAGCTAAAGGTCATTTAGGTTTTTCGGCAAAACGGCGGGGAGCGAAAGTCTCCCACGGAACCCTGAACGCAGCCCTCTCTCCTGAGATAAGCGTTTTCCTGGGAAGGATGCTGGTCACTCTATCGCGTGGATCACTGCAGTGAGGCTCCAAAACCCTCGCTCTTCCCGGGCCGTGTTTATCAAAACATCCTTGGCTCTCAATCAGACAATAGCAGAGCTTCCTGTGTGGTGCAGACGAGCGATAACACCCTCCACGGTGTCGGACTTCGGTTCCAAGGACGCGGCGCCGGGATTAGAAATCACAGCTTGAGCAGGTTGGAAGACTCCATGGACGGCGATCACACAGGGCTCGGGGATGGGTGTTGGGGAGGGGGGGGTTTACAGAAGAGGGGTGAGGGCGGAGCGACAGGGCAGCCCAAGAGCAGAGGGGAGCCCGGACTTTGGGGCCCAGGCTGGTGCACGCAGGTGAAGACGTAGCCCGACATTTATGTCACTTTGGGAAAGCAATGCAAACTGCTGCCTGTTCGTTAAATGTACCCCAGTTCTGCGTGCATCAATAAATAAATCTTAAAAGAAAAAAAAGAAGTCTTTCCCGTAGAAAAGAAGAAAAGCATAAACGCAGGCCTTTTGCGGCAACATGGATGGAGCTGGACGAGATCCTGCTTCGTGAAATAAGCCAGAAGGAAAAGGAAAAGTACCGGATGCTGTCACTCATAGCAGGAGTATAACGGACCAGGCGAGAAAATAATGATAATAATGAACAAGTGTATACCAGAGACATTTTACGGGGGGTGGGGGGGTGGAGAGGGAAATGCCTTGGACTATGGTGACGGCACACGGGTGACTTGGTGATGGGAAGCCCACGGGGATGGCAGCTGAGATGGAAACAGGCACAAACTGACGCAAAAATAAACTATGATATTAGAAGAAGAAGAAGAAAAGCCATTTGCCATTTACACAAGGATTTAATCCACCTGGAGCAGCGGAGGTCGGGGCGGCTTTCTGCGCACGCGCAAGGCACAAGGTCACCGGCAAGGGCGGGTCCCCTGGCCCCGGCCCACCTGCTCACCAGGCGCCCTCTTCTGCGTGGCTGTCACCTGACTCCCAGAAGTCAGAGCCGCCGCGTGTCGCCGCGGGAGCAGGAGAAGCCAGGGGCTGGCAGGACGGCACCGGGGCTCGCCGCAGGCCGGGCCTCGAGGAAAGGTGGCCTCTGCAGGCGTGTGGTGGGCCCGGAGCGGTGGGCGCCCTGGTGGCAGGGGCGCGGGGAGGGTGGGGGTGGGGCTGGTGTCCCTTGACAAGATTCAAGGAGCAAGGATGAGCAAGGTATAATTAGCTACAGACACCACGTGCCTGCTGCACCACCAGCGAACTCAAGCCCGAGAGATGCCTGCAGGATCTGGAATTCCTCTTGCCCAAGTCATGAAGCTAAACAGGTCCCGGCGATGGGGCGGGGCCAGCCCTGGCGGGAGGGGGTGGGGGGACACGCCTCGTCCCAGTCCCAGGCAGGGGGCCCCACGCAGTCACTCACGGGGCCAGTTAGGAAAACACCTGCACCTGCTGTAGAAACGAGCGCTGGGGCTTCGCAGATACGAGTGTCCCGGAGTCCTGAGGTTAAATGCCGAGTTTGAGCTTTCCCCAGCTGTCAGAGGCTGAGCAAACTGTCCTCTCTGGGCCTCAGTTTCCTGCTCTGCAAGAGGAAAACAGCAGGAACTACACTCCATGGAATTATTAGAAAGGTTACACGGGGCTGGCCCTCCCTGGTGGTGGCACAGCGGGTTCAAGCGCAGCACTGAGAAGCCAAAGCCACTGCAGCTCGAGTTCGATCCCCGCCCCGGAGGGGGCCCCCAGGGCGCGGCAGACCCCTCCTGTCTCCCCGCTGCTCCCCTCAGCAGTGGACTTTGTCCGTCAGCCTGTTCTGCTCCCCACTCTGTCTCTGGTGAATCCTCTCACGGCCCCGCCCCTCTGGCCTGCACCCCAGTTCTGTGTGCATCAATAAATAAATCTTTAAAAAAAAAAAACTGCATGGGCTGATGCATGTGAGCGTTATCGGAGCAACTGACGTAAAGATAACGAACAAAAACCAGCAGCTTATCAGTCGTGACAGCGATCTGAGGAAAGGTGGTGGAGATATCGCCCCGCAGAGAATAACAACATTTGCAAAGCGCTGATACTGAGCACTCACTCTTAATTACGCAGGGCCTTCCAGAGGCGAGGTTATAGAGAGAAGTCAGAACGAAAGTATCGAGCAATCTTCAGTCATTCAAGAGAACCCCAGGAAGAAGTCATCACCCAGGAGAAAGTGTATTCGGATGAGCCTGGCGTCCCCAAATGGAGACAGGCAGGAAAAAGGCTTCCAGAAACGATGATCACGTGCTTCTGGGACCCCCCCACAGACCCCTTCATGTCTCTTTCCCAAACATAACAATGAAACTGGCACTTGGAACGTGCTCGGTATTTTTCCATCTCACATCGGAGCGCTCAGAGTTAGCAATGCGCCTCAGTTCTTGAACCGTGTGCTCTGAGGCTTCACAGCAGTAGCGTCACTGGGCCCCAGAGGCCTGCGGGGCCCGGGATCCAGCGGAAATGTGGGAGCTCGGCACAGGTCTGTGCCATGGCGTTCCCACGCCCGCACCCACACCGGGCGCGACCCACCAGGCCGAATCGGGGTTACGTCCTCTCGGCTCCCCGAGCGTCAAGCACGCCAGCATCCGGCTGAAGCAACGGCTTGTTTTTCAGAGGGGACATGACACAGAGAGGCAGGCGGGAATCCCTGCACCCGAGGTGACGAGGAACACGATTTAAAAGACTTCGACTGGAAACGGAAGACCCCGGAAAATAACTGATCTCGAATACGGGCATTTATTTCCCTCGTTGCGTCCGGACGTCATCGCCTATTAGACAGAATAATAATAGGATAATAGGCCCTCCCCGGTGGCGCAGCGGGTTAAAGCACTGCACTGAGAAGCTAAAGCCGCTTCCGCATGAGTTCGATTCCCGCCTGCCCCGGAGGTGACCACATGGCGCGGCAGACCTCTCCTGACCTGCCCGCTGCTCCCCTCAGCCGTGGACTTCGTCCATCTGCCTGTTCTGCTCCCCGCTGTGTCTTGGGGGAAGCCTCTCGCCCCCCAGGCACCCCACCATAGTGCACCTCTCCCTAGTGCCCCGCACCCCTTTAATGCCATAATCGGGGAGGTGCGCTGACGTGCTCCACTCTGCAGTTGTGGTGCGTCAACCCTAACGCTGTGAGCCCCACGTCTGACGTGACTCGGGTCTGAGCGAGGGGTCTCGTGGCACCCCGTGAACCCGTGTGGTCTCCAGCAGCTGCAGCTCCCCAGAGCTGGTCCCTTAGTTCATGGAGTTAAAAGTGACATGTTGTCACCTCCTGAGATGGATTCACCTCCGGTGTCCACCTTAAGGCGTGACATCCACAGCCACCACGAGACAGACCCTCACAGCCACCGCGCACGCTCCCAAGTTCCTTTCTCGGGGTGACATCTGCCCAGACCTACCCTTAGCAACACTGCAGCCTCGTGGCTGCACCCGGAGGCCACCCGCCCTTCTGCAACCCAGGCTCTGCCCCCCCCCAACTTTCTCCTGCCCTGTCCCACCCTGAAGGAGGGAGCAAAGGAGAGAGGAGACTCTGGAGAGGAGGCTGAGGGGGCGGAAGCAGGATGGAGCCAGGAGGAGGCCGGAGGGGCCCAGGGAGCAGAGACGGCGAGGAAGCGGCTCTTGCGTCCTGGCCCTGGACGGGGGACACAGACGGGGGACACAGACGCGGGGGGACCCGCGGGGAGGTGACTGGCAGCGCTGACCATGATGTGGATGTTGCTCTCTCCCTCCCGGACTGTCTGGCCTTGTCTGACCTCTTCTGTGGGTCCCGCCGGAAGCTGCTTTAGACTGTGGGGGGCTCAGGCCTTGCTGTGGTCAGTCCCTCTGGGTGGACTTTTCCCACGAGGGGACGGGTCACGCTGGGGGTCTGATGTAGAAACTCTATTCTTTGTCTTTTCTGTGTTGCACACTCGCTGCATGAATGGTCATGTGTGTTTTGTCTTGATGCGGCGGATGGCAGAACCCATTCAGAGCAGGCAGCTTTGGGGGTTCAGGGGTGCCCCCTCCCTGCCCTGTAACAGGAAGAGGCAAGGGTGAGGCTCTTTCCTGCTGACTCATTCTGCCCGGGAAATGTGAGAGCTTGTGTTATCACCACTGCTCCGTGGACCCCGGGCTTGTCTGTGGGCTTCGGCCATCACAGACAAGGCAGGTGGACAAAGTCCACTGCTGAGGGGAGCACCAACAGAGCGACAGATCGAGCGGAAGGGCCAGCAGGCTGCAGGCTGCTGAGGGGCGTCTGTCGCAGGCCCAGCGGGGAGAGGAGGACAGGGAGGGGGGACCCCGGGTGGGGCCTCCTGGGCCTTCCAGGTTCCACACAGAGCAGCAAACCCAGCTCCCCAGGGGGGAGCAGCCCCAGAGAGGCCGTCTCTGCCAGGCCGTCTCTGCACCAGCTGGGCAGCGGCCTCCTGCCCGCCCGTGCCCACGCGGGTGAC
>NW_004567151.1:470518-472178 GCF_000260355.1 Condylura cristata | reverse complement strand
CCCGCTGCCCACCAGGGAGGACCCGGGTCATCGTCCTTTCTAACTCTCCCCCGAGTGCTGACCAGGGGCTCAGGGCGGCTCCCCCGGACACGTCCAGGCTGCTCGTTCAACACAGGCTCGGGCTGAGAACGCCCGCTGGCCAGGCAGACGGCTCGACCCCTTGCGGTCAGTCGAAGCCCTGAGCTGCCCTTCAAGTCCCCTGTGGGGTGACCCATTAGGGCCGGAGGCTGCCGAGCCTCCAGGGTTTTTCTGACTGAAAAGCCACCAGGGAGAGCATGGGAAAGAGAAGTGAAGGCTCTACACTGGACAGGAGACTCGGGGGGGGGGGCTGGGTTCCCCCCAGGGACCCGATGCTAATGGCCTCCCCCCATTGCCCAAGTCCAAGCATGCCCACGTGTCCACCTCCAAGCGAGCCCACCCCCCATAGCCCAGCTGCGGAGCACAGGCCCGTACTAGGTTCCAAAGACGCCCCCCAAAAGCATCAGCGACCCCCAAGGTCACCGCGAGGACCAGGGCAGTCCTGGTCACTGGTGTCCAGCACGATCTGACAGGAAAGCAGAGACCCTGTCAGCCCTGACCTCGGCTCTGTGCAAGGGGCCACACCCTCCCCAACCTGCAGCCATGACACACCCACAAAACCAGGCCCCCTCACCCCTGCAGCCGTGACCATGACCCATCCACGGGGTGCCCGTCTCACCCCCACAGCTGTGACTTGGAGAGGGAGGAACAGCCAGAGGCCAATCTTCCTCCTGTCCACCCCGACACAGAGGGCACTCCCGGCACCCGTGGGCAGCTCTGTGCAGATGCCAGACCCCCCCCCCAACCCCGGAGGCGACACGGGGGGCGGCCAAGGAGGCAGGCGGCTCCTGGGCACAGGCGGACGGTGGTGTCTCCCCCAAGGTGCTGACTGCTATCCCTGTCTGTGTATTCCCCAAGTTAATTTTAGAACAGGTGATTCATGTGGAGAATGACAAGCTGCAGATTTTACTAAAATTTACCAGCAATATGCTTTATTCACAATAGGAAAGACGTGGAATCCAGCCACGTGCCCAAAAGCGGATGACTGGATTAAAAAGACGTGGTCCATATACGTCGTGGAATATTACTCGGCCGTCAAAAAGATAAGCGCAGGCCTTTTGCAGCAACATGGATGGAGCTGGGAGGGATCGTGCTGAGTGACATAAGCCAAAAAGAAAAGGAAAAATACCGGATGGTTTCGCTCATAGCAGGAGCATAAAGGACCAGGGGGGGAAATAATAATGAACTACTATATACCAGAGACATTTTACGGGGGTGGAGTGGGGAATGGGGTCAAAAATGGGGGAGGGGGGCTGTGCACCCGACTATGGTGATGGTGATGGCACTCGGTGCTTTGGTGATGTTAAAAAAAAAAGCTATTATGTTATTTCCAAACTAAAAAATAAATTTAAAAAAGAAGTTACCAGCAATAAAAATACAAGAAGCCCCTTGCTCAGCCAGCAGGAAAGCAACATTTGGGGAAAACACGGAAGGTCCCCGGGCGACAGGACGGGACTGCCGTGGCCACTGAGGGCCAGCGTCTGCTAGGGACACTTTTCCGGGAAGCTTCTAGAATCTGGACACCGGGATCCCAAGCCCCTTGCTCCCAAACCATGAAGCCCAGGATGCCCCCGCACCACTG
>NW_004567151.1:467668-469078 GCF_000260355.1 Condylura cristata | reverse complement strand
TCTGTCTCGCTCGGACCTACTGAGTTTATGGGGGTCAGTTTGCAAGGAATGGCCTTGGAAAGGGACACAAAACATTTCCCCAGTGCAGCCCGACGTTTTACGGCCTGGCCTTCTGCTAGGGGCTCACCAACGAATGTCACCAGCATTCCCTTCTCCCCACCTGGACCACGCTGTCCCTCCCGAGGGCTGGTGGGTCTCTGGAGGGGTCGAAATGCCAGTTTTTCTTTTTAAAGCACGTGGTGGAGAAGGAAAGGTTCACGCTGACTGGCCAATCCACATGTCATTTCACAGAAGGAATCTCAGTCATGTTTTCCTGAACAGAGAATGAAATTTATCTTCACACGTGTTTTTTTTTTTTTTTTAAGGCAGCTAGTTGCAATTTTAAAAAGTTTTCTGGAAAAGGGTGGAATTGGGCCAGGGCCAGGTACACATAGCGACGTTCACAGCATGGGTAAAAAGACTTCTTCTCTACGTGCTGTGCTCGGGAAAGCATTTGACAATCCCACTGTGGCAAGAACTTCGTAACTAGCCATGTCTAGCTCCAGCACAGGAAAGAGCTTTCTGGAAAAATAACTGATGCAATAGAAACAGCAGATCCCTGCCTTGTGCTGAAAACCTGGATGCATGCGAAGTTGGTAACAGTCCAAATAAGTAGGAATAAGAAAGCAAGAAGGGCCCTCTGGGGGGATCTAATCACGTGGCAAAATCAACAGGAAAAGCAGGGGCAACCGTGACTCGCCAGATGCCCCCCAAATGTTTGTCGGATGCTGAAAACCACGTGTCGTGAGTTTCTGGCTTGGTTTCTGCTTTGAGTTATTTGGAGGAAAATAGAAATCAGACACTGAGGTCTCATCAATCATCATTTTTTCCGCAAAGACAAGATTTCCTGGCGGTCACGTAGCATCACAAAGATGAAAAAAGCAGCTCGAATTGCCTAAGGACTGGCCAGGGTGGGGGGTTGGTGCATCACCGCTGAGATTCGCTTGTGCTGAGTCAGAGCCTACCACGATCCCCCGGCAGAGGCTTCTAGGAAAACTACCCTAAGCTGGGCCCTCCCGGTGGCACAGCGGGTTAAAGCGCAGCCCAGCAAGCAAGCTGACCACAACTACTTCAGCGCGAGTTCAATCCCTGGCCAGGGAGTGAACCCCAGGGTGCAGCAGACCTTCATCCGTCAGCAGACCCCTCCTGTCTCCCCGCTGCTCCCCTCTGCAGTGGACTTCATCCATCGGCCAGTTCTGTTCTGTCTCTGGGGAGTCCTCTCACCACCCCTGCCCCTCTGGCCTGCACCCCAGGTCTGTATGCATCAATAAATAAAGTAAATCTCTATAGACACTATCGAAGGAAAGAACGGTGTGAGAAGGGACTTTGCATGCACCCAGCAAAAGCCTCCCCGCTCACACCCTTTTTTTT
>NW_004567151.1:464981-466933 GCF_000260355.1 Condylura cristata | reverse complement strand
TTCATTAACCATTTCTCTCCATTAACCATGTCTCTGGCCTAGAGAGAGCCCAAACAGCCCGATGCTAAGGAATACTGTGCGAAGAGAACAGAATCTGAAATCTCAGCACATAGCTAAGTACGGAAAACTGTATACACGAACAAAAATTACTGAATGTCTTTTCTAGAACAATATAAAGAGCGGGCAGGGCCCTCCCTGGGGTGCGGCAGCTCAGAGCGCTGCACTGTGAAGCTGAGCCGAGCCGTGGCCACCGCAGCACGAGTTCGATCCAGCCGAGGAGGGGACCCCCAGGGTGTGGCAGACCCCTCCTGTCTCCCTGCTGCTCCCCTCAGCAGTGACCTTTGCCAATCTGCCTGTTCTGCTCCCCACTCTGTCTCTGGTGAAGCTGCTCACCGCCCCTGCACCTCTGGCCTGTACCCCAGTTCCGTATGCATCAGTAAGTAAAATCTTTTTTTAAAAAAAAAGAATCTGCTGACTAAGTCCCTGAGCTCCCCAGACACTGAAAGAGAGAGACAGCTAGTTTCGGTAAGGAATCCGTTATTTGAGGACCGCACAGGGTCTGGGCAAACCAGCTGCGCCCTCCACAGTTCTGCTGACCGCTGACCGGAAGGACCCGTGGCCTAGGGCAATGGTGGGGAGGGGGTCACTGCCACCTGCTGGGGCACCCCAACACTGCTTACATGTTGACACTCCTGCTGCAATGCTCCCGTTACAAATGCCTGTCAGGACAGCAGTGTCTCCTTCCAGCAGGTTCGTCCATCAGTCTAAACAGTCCTGCAGCTAAAAATGGACACATTGCAGCCCTCCGTGGTGATGCAACAGATTAAAGCGCAGCACGACGAAGCCGGCAGCAGCTAACTCACGAGTTCGATCCCCGCCCCGGAGGGGACCCCCAGGGCTCAGAAGACCCCTCCTGTCTCCCCGCTGCTCCCTCAGATGTGGATTTCAGTGGATCTGCCTGTTCTGCTCCCCGCTTTGTCTATGGGGCGTCCTCTCACCAGCCCTGCACCTTTGGCCTGTACCACAGTTCTGCATGCATCAATAAATAAATCTTTTTTTTTAAAAAAAAGGACACAGCAGCACAGAAAAGCAAGACCAAAACAGACCAAATCCCCTGACCAGCGGGCCCCAAGAGGCGGCTTGGGTGTGTGAGCCCAACACAGCCCCACGGCAGTACCTGCTATAAAAGTAACAACCACAGTAGGGTATACAGGTGGGCAGTTACGAGCTAGAAATGCCAGCTGCTGGTGGGAATGTAAACTGGTGCAACCACTATGGAAAACTGTCTGGAGGTTCCTCAACTGCTAAACATGGAGCTTCCACAGGACCCAACAATCCCACTCCTAGGGATCTACCCAAAAGACACAAAAACACTGATTTAAAAAGACACCTGCACCCCCCCATGTTGACTGATGCTTTATTTACAATTGGAAAGACATGGAAGCAGCCCACATGCCCAAAAGTGGATGACTGGATTAAAAAGATGTGATATGATGCACAGTGGAATATTAGTCAGCCATCAAAAAGATAATAAACACCGGCCTTTTGCAGAACATGGATGGAGCTGGAAGGGATCATGCTTAGTGAGTTAAGCCAGAAAGAAAAGGAAAAATACCAGATGGTTTCACTCATAGCAGGAGTTTAATGGACCAGGAGAGAAAATAACAAGAATAATGAACAGCCATATACCAGAGACATTTTGTGGGGGTGGAGTGGGGGATGGGATCAAAAAGGGGGGCGGAAGAAGTGTATGGGACAATGGTGATGGCACATGGGTGAATCGGGGATGACAACTGAGATGGAAAAAGGCACAAAGTGATGTGAAAATAAGCTATCGTATTATTTAAAAAAAAAAAAATGCCGGCTGGGGAGCTCATCTCCCCAGAGCTCCATTCATCAAACGGACCCTGCTGGGGGCCAACAGCAGAGTAGGAATAAAAGTGTAAAACCGC
>NW_004567151.1:460109-463886 GCF_000260355.1 Condylura cristata | reverse complement strand
AGCCCGCCTGCCCCGCGAATATTCCCGTCATTGCTGCAAAATCTCAGCGTCCGGCACCAGGAACCTTCTCAGAGGTTTTATGGGTGTGTCTGGACGGCCCGGTTTCCCAGCAGGTTCAAGCTCACGTGGTGTGTGGCAGGTGTACCCCTGGTGACCAGCAGCGAAGTAAGACAGGGTGCTGGCTGGCGGTGTGGGGACAGTGGGGAAGGCCAGCTCTCAGGTTTCATCAAAGGGTGGTTTCCGCTGCGTGAGCGCGTGGCGACACGTGGGGACACGTGGCTCTATGCCCACGTCAGGCAACCGGCCAGCAGCGGCCGCCGAACACCAGTGCCTTCTGGGGCTCAAAGGGGCAGCCAGAGCTGCCGTCCGGGAGGGCTGAGCCCTCCACGTCCCTGTGCGGGTGACACGCTGACTCAATTCAGAAAAGCCAAGTCTGCTTGTTCTTCCTTTTCTCACCGCTTGGTGTGACTGTCAAGCTGTCTGTAGAAACAGCGGGCGGAGGAAACATCCCAGAATATGAAGGGGGTGAGTGGCAGCAGTTTTTGCAACAGTGATGTTCAGAAACCAGAGGGGGGGAATGACAGGTCGTCTTGGTTTCATTCAATTCACCAGGTGAAAAACACCACCTCCTGTTTCTAAAGTCTTCGGTTAAAATACCATGGTTGGGCCCTCCCTGGAGGCGCAGCGGGTTAAAGCACAATACTGACGAGCTAAAACCACTTCAGCACGAGTTTGATCCCCGCCTGCCCCGAAGGTCACCCAGAGGGCGTGGCAGACCTCTCCTGACCCGCCCGCTGCTCCCCTCAGCAGTGGACTTTGTTCACCTGCCTGTCCTTCTCCTCGTTCTGTCTCTGGTGAAGCCTCTCGCCGCCCCTGCACCTCTGGCCTGTGCCCCAGTTCTATATGCACAAATAAATAAATCTTTAAAACAAATAAATAAATAATACCATAGTTGGCAGATGGCTGGATTAAAAGGATGTGGTCTATACACACAATGGAATATTACTCTGCCGTGAAAAAGATAAACGCAGGCCTTTTGCAGCAACATGGATGGAGCTGGAAGGGATCGTGCTGAGTGACATGAGCCAGACAGAAAAGGAAAAATACCGGTGGTTTCACTCGTAGCAGGAGTATAAAGGACCAGGCGAGAAAATACTAATAACAAACAACTATATACCAGAGACATTTTGTGGGGAGGAGTGGGGAATGGGATATCAAAAACGGGGGGGGGGGGAGCACTGGACTATGGTGATGGCACACAGGTGATCTGGCGACGGGAAGGCCATGGGGATGACAGCTGAGGTGGAAAAAAGCACAAAATGATATAAAAATAAACTATTATTTTTACTAAAAAAAAAAGAACTGGGGTGCAGGCGGCAAGGAGGTATGAGGAGTCACCAGAGACAGAGTGGGGAGCAGAAAGGCGGATTTACAGAAATCCACTGCTGAAGGGAGCAGCTGAGGGGTCTCCTGGGCCCTGTGGTCCCTCCCTGCCTGGGGATCGAACTCGGGTCTCAGCAGTCATAGCCTGAGTTCATCATCCAGGCCACCAGGGAGGCCCCTTAATTCAAATATTACAGTTTTTCATTTTACCTGCCATTCGAGTGCCACCTGCTTAGAAATGCGTTTTTCGATAGTGCCACATAAATGACATTAATAACCAAAGTAGCCTGGGTAATAACCGATATCCAGGCACTCTTTCCTCGGTGGAAGTGATGTGGGGGTTGAGAACATGCTGGCAATGTGCACCCAGGACAAGGCCCTGGGATGCAGAAATTTAGGGCTTCAATGTGGGACTGGGGCACAAAGCAAGAGTCTGGAAACTAAGCCTCAGTGGGAGTTCGGTCCCCAGCCCTAGAGGAGACCCCCAGGGTGCGGCAGACCCCTCCGGTCTCCCCGCGGCTCCCCTCAGCAGTGTGCTTCGTCCATCTACCTGTTCTGCTCCCCGTTCTGACTCTGGTGAATCTTCTCAGTGCCCCTGCACCCCATTTCTGTATGCATAAACAAATCTTTAAAAAAAAAAAAAAGAAAGATTGATTCAAGACTCAGAAAGTGTTCCTCTTATGAAGCAATCTCACTTGTGGAAATTTCTCCTAAATTCAACAACAAAACACAGCACCAGCTATTAACATGAAGATCCTCATTCTTATCTACAAGGAATCGAGTGTGTGCATTTTCAATCACTGAAAAGAGGCAGTGTGGCAATTAGAAAGGAGGTACATGAAAACATGAAGAAACCGGACCTCCCTGGAGGCCTGGGGGTTCAGTCTCCGGCTGTCGCTGCTGCAGCCTGAGTTCGAGCCCCGGCCAGGGGGTGACCCTCAGGGCGCAGCAGACCCCTCCTGTCTCCCCGCTGCTCCCTCAGCAGTGGGTTTCAGTGGGATCTGCCTGTTCTGCTCCCCGCTCTGTCTCTGGGGAGCCCTCTCACTCCATGCACCTCTGGCCTGCACCCCAGTTCTTCTATGGGATCTATAAATAAGTAATTTTTTTAAAAAATTAAGACTGAGTAGCATCGTGTAGAGACGAGAGCAGGTAGAAGTTCAACTATGAAGCTGCATCTGTGTGTGGACGCAGGACACAGGAAAAAAATCGTAGCTGGAAATAGATTTGTGGGTAGACCAAAGTAGCTGAGTGTGTTATTACAGGGAGGCAAAGAGCGAATGCTTGCATCCACCAAATGTGTGTGTCTCAGCTCAAAAGCACCAGAGCCACTGGGGACCCTGTGTCAGCTGGAAGAAAGGGCTCGGTCAGGCCGATCTCTGACTTGTAAATGCAGTAGATGGACCACAAGGGCCTATTTTTGGATAACCTGAGGCCGTTCTGAGCCGTTGGACACAGCTCCTGATTCGGAGACAATTGTGCTGGGGAGAAGTGGGGTGCGTTTCCCGCACTGGCCCCCCACGGCCTGGTGGGGCTGCAGTGTCTGCGCTGGGCTCTCAGACTGACCAGCGGCCGCACCCTCGCCCGGGTCCCCCTTCCCGGGGTGCCGTGGGGCCTGTGTCGTGGCCTTTCGGCCGTGGCTGCAGGATCGGAGCGAACCCACTTAAAGTACTTGACGAAGTACTTGCGTGCGGCCGGAAGGAGACCCAAGCCAGCTTAGCGGGGCCAGGCTGGTCATCCTGCTGGCTCCCCATCTCCACCCACCGCCCCATGCTCTGCGCAGCCAGGGACTGAGGCTCCCCGGAACAGGCTGGGGAGCACCGGGAACTGAGCGACCCGAGGAAACCCAGGGCGATCACAGCACCTCAAAGCCAGCCCCGTGGCTGCTTCCCGGTTCCCGGCGGGCAGACGGCAGGGAAGGCAGAATGGGTGAAATGAGCTTGCTAACAGATTCTGCTTACTTGAATAGAGCAGAAATGTGACAGGTTGCCGATTTTTTTTTTTAAGATTTATTTATGTGTGCACACAGAACTGGGGGACAGGCCAGAGGCTCAAGGGCGGCGAGAGGCTTCCCCAGAGACAGAGCGGGGAGCAGAACAGGCAGATGGACGAAGTCCACTGCTGAGGGGAGCAGCGGGCAGGTCAGGAGGGGTCTGCTGCGCCATGTGGTCACCTCAAGGGCAGGCGGGAATCGAACTCCTGCGGAGGTGACTTTAGCTTCTTAGGGCTGCGCTTTAACCCGCTGCGCCACCAGGGAGGGCCTACAGGTCGCCCGTTTTAAAAAAGGATGCTTTATGGGCCCTCCCCAGGGGCAACAGGTTAAAGCGCAGCACTATGAAGCTATTGCAGCTGCTGCAGCACAACTTCAATCCCCCGCCCCGGAGGGGACCCCCAGGG
>NW_004567151.1:454127-459614 GCF_000260355.1 Condylura cristata | reverse complement strand
AAAAAATATGATGCTTTATAGTCCTTTTTTTTTTTTTAACAACTCTTCAAAGTCTAGGGTGAAGCTGAGACCCAGTACGTCCTCGCTCCACCCGACCACCTCGATGCCAGACGGCCGCCTGTGTCCAGGCGCCCCAGCGCTCGTCCAGGAAGGACACCGCCGCCTTCAAAGACGTCACGGTCACTCGCTTCACCAAGTGGCTCAGGGCTGCGGGAAGAGGGGGTGGAGGAAGGACAGAGGAAGGACAGATCAGAGATGCCCTGAGCGCGCAGAATTGGGGCCCGTGTCCTGGGCGGGGGGAGGAAGCAGCGGGCTGGGGGGCAAAGGCTGGACCCCAGCGCTTCCGGCACTGGCCGAGGGGCCGGCCCTCACCTGCCCCTCCAGGACCACAGCATCTCTCAAGAGCTATGAGCTTGAAGGTGGTGGAGGGAGAGGGGCTTCCAGGCACGACGCACCCCTTGGGGAGTGGGGACCGGTGCAGGGGAGACCGAGCCCAGGCCTGGGGAGGACAGCGGCCGCAGAAGAGCCTGCCTGTCCCAGACCTGCGGTCTCGGTCAGTGCCCAGGGGCACAGAGCCAGGCCCAGGGCGAGGCTGCTGCTGAAGGCTGCAGGCCCACAGTGTAGATGGATGAAGTCCACTGGGGAGGGGAGCAGCGGGCGGGTCAGGAGGGGTCTGCTGCGCCCTGGGGGTACCCTCTGGGGCAGGCCGGGATCAAACTCGCACTGAAGTGGCTGCCGCTAGCTTGCAGCGCTGCATCCTAACCCATTGCGTCACCAGGGAGGGCCCTGAACATTACTCTTCACTGTCCTACAAACATATAAAATGAGCCTGCTTGCTGTCCTTAACGTGGTGCTTAAAAGCTGATTTTTTCATAAATTCCCGGCACTTGATTTTAAACTTGCTCCTGTTCTTTGCTCCCCTCTCCTCCAAAATCCAATTATTTAAAAGAATATAAAGTTAGCTGGGTCTGCAATTGAGGACTTCAACCCTTTACTTCAAAATCCAAGTCATTATGCTCCCTGGCTCACCACACAGTTTCTTTACAGACAAAAAAAACGTAGCTTCGTACCAGCCACCTTCCGAAGCAAATGTTTTCCTGGATACTACATTTGCTGGATACTACTCCGTATATAAATGTCCCGAGATGACACGCTTTGCCTAAAGCAAATTTAAAGAGAGGGCAGATCCTCGCAAAAGTGAATTCAGCTTTGATATCCTTGTGTCTACTGCCAAGGCCTCCTGGATCCTTTCAAAATAATTTTTTATTAAAGCAACAATGCATTGCAACATTATATAATTTGGGGCTGCAGCTTTAGAGTGAGGATGTGTAGACGCTACCTGAGGTTCAACGAAAAGTCTGACTCTATCCTACACCATCCCATTAGTCAATGGTGAGGTTACTTTTGTCCAGTAACTTACCCACCACCCCCTTCTCCTCTGGTGACTACTAATCTGGCCTGAATCTAAACCTTTTTTTTTTTTTTTTGCTTCATTTCATTTGCTGGTTTGGTTTCTCTGTGCACCACATGAGTGAAACCATCCCGCATGGGTGTTTGTCTTTCCTCACCTTACTCCACTACGAACAATACCCTTGAGGTGCATTCTCCCTGCACATGGCAGGATATTGTCTTTTTCATAGCTGAGCAGTCCTCTGTCGTGTACTTAGGTTTCTAGTTCTTACCTACTGCAAAAAAGGTGGCAAGGGAAGCAGGTGCATCTGTTAGGGGAAAGGATGCCCTGAACGAACTACAGGTAACAGTCTGTGTGGACTCCACCCCCACCCAGACACTGGAACTACAAATCCCAGCGTCACCGAAGGGAGGATGCTAGGACCCGAGGTTGGGGTTAAACAGCCATGTTGTCTGGATGGTTATAAAACCGGACAGGTGGGCTTTGGGGGGCTCTCGGCAGTCGTGACTGAGCTCTTGCCTTTTCTCTGGCTTTCAGTGTGCTACTGGAGTTCCAGGTCAGTGGAATTAGTAGAATGTATTAACCAACTTATCTCTCCCTTTCCCCGAGTTATTCATTTCCCTTTCCCTCGTAAACAAGCCCATTGTTAACCCCTCCGACATGCCTGCAGTTCAGTCTCATTATAAGTGCACGAGTGAGAACCCACATTCAGGCCACCCAATTCACAACGGGTTGCCCTGTCACACATCTATTGCTTCAAACAGCATTTTTAGTTTTCTCGTTCATGCAATGATGGATCATAAGGAATTTCTGTTTTTAAATTTTGAGGGAGCCTTTTTTTTAAAAAAAGGTTTATTTATTTTTGCGTACAAGAACTGTGTTTCAGGCCAGAGGTGGGGGGGAGGGCTGGGCTGATTCCCCAGAGACAGAGTGGGGAGCAGAAGCAGCAGATGCGCTCAAACCCACTGCTGAGGGGAGCAGCGGGGAGACAGGAGGGGTCTGCTGCGCCCTGTGAGTCACTCCTGGCCGGGGATCGAACTGAGGCCATAGAGGTGACAGCCTGAGCCTGAACCTTTATGCCACCAGGGAGGCCCCTTTTCTGGCAGCCTTTAAAACACTAGCTTATCACAGATCCCAGCTGTTTTCCTCGGCCATTGCTATTGCTTTATCAGCCTACGGAGGAGAAACTATTGCTGCAAAACAAGCTGAAGTGAAGTGTTTCCAACTGATCACATAAGCAGCAACTAACTTACTAGAATCTTACAATGAAAACGACTTATCACAAGGAAGAAAGGGGGGTGGGAGGGCAAGGCAGGAGGAGGAAACCTTTGGTTAGCTCAGCAGCTGTAAACAGGCCCCCTGCGTGCCTGTGCATGCCCAGGGGAGGCAGGCTAGACCATCGGCCTCACCTACCACTGGGAAAACAAGCCTCATTGTGAAAACACCCACCAGCTGTTCCGCAGAAGAAGCCCAGACTTCCCAGCCTTTATTTCTAGCTGCCTCTTAAGTAAAACAATAATTTTCTGAAGAATAAGACTGGCGGTTTTCATTTGATTCCCATCAGTTATACTTTTTTCCCTAGGAAATACTTTTCTTCCTCAGAATTCATATAGCCATAGGGTCTTCTTGAAGAAATCTGTTGCCTTTGAATCAAAGAATTTACAAGACTTTTTTAAAATGAACATTCTGGGTGGATGATGCACTTTTCAAAGCAGTCCATTGGGGTAACCCATAGACTTCATCACAAAGAGTCCCAAAATCAGCGCCATTTCTCAGGTGGAAACTTGGGTGGAAACTTGGGTGTGTGTAAAATACCGTGCCGTTCACCATCGACAACATACTTTACAACAGAATCATGAAAAGAAAGCTGCTTCATTTTAAAACAACTGGCAACAACAAATGTTGGCGAGGATGTGGAAGAAAAAGGAACTCTCCTGCACTGCTGGTGGGACCGCAAACTGGTACAACCACTATGGAAAACTGTTTGGAGGTTCCTCAAACTGCTAAACATGGAGCTTCCCTACGACCCAGCAATCCTGCTCCTAGGTATCTACCCAAAAGACACAAAAACACTGATTGAAAAACACACCTGCACCCCCATGTTTATTGCTGCTTTATTTACAACAGCAAAGACATGGAACCAACCCAAATGCCCAAAAGTGGATGACTGGATTAAAAAGATGTGGTGTGTGTATATAATACACACACACACACACACACATGCACGTGCATGATGGAATATTGGAATATTACTCAGCAATTAAAAAGGATAAACTCATGCCTTGCAGCAACATGGATGGCCCTGGAAGGGATCGTGCTTAGTGAAATAAGCCAGAAAGAAAAGGCAAAATACCGGATGGTTTCACTCATAGCAGGAGCATAAAGGACCAGGGGGAATAAAAAAAACAACTGTAATAAAGTAAAAACAACAAATAGCTATATACCAGAGGCATTTTACGGGGGCGGAGTGGGGAATGGGATCAAAACCGGTGGGGAGGGGGGACCGGGACTATGGTGATGGCACACGGGTGAAGGGGTGGTAGGAAGCTCACGGGAATGACAACCAAGATGGGAAGATGGGAAAAGGCACAAAATGAAGCATGAGTGAAAATAAAGTTAAATTTTTCTTTTTTTTTTTTTTTAAAGAAGATGCTTGGTAGAGGAGAGGACTTCATTGGCAGAAGCTAATGTGAATTGCTGGCTGGAGCCTTTGATGAAACCCCATCGCTGATGTAGAAAGACAGACCCTAGGACCCTAGGAGTGACCCCCAGCTTTGCACAGGCGCGAAGAAGCCCACAGAGAACCTGTGCACCAGCCACGGCTGCCTCCTTCTACGGACGCGCGTCCCCTCCAGCCCCGAGGCGGCAGGCAGGGGGCAGAAGTCGCCCTTCCGGCCAGCAGACCACTCACCGGATCCGCTTCCAAACCTGGCCCCGCTCACACCTGCAGAGCCCAGGCCAGAGCGCCACACGCACCCCTGGGCGTGGGCAGGGCTGGCAGCTAGGTGCAGTGACCACCACCCACGTGCCTGTCAAGGGGAAAAGCAGGAGAGCGGACCCACAGAATGAATCCTGGGCTTGAACACGGAAACCACCGGTTTGCTGTCTCCGTCTCCACACTGAACTCGGGGCTCCCTCCGCTTGTCTGTGAAGCTGTTTTGTTTTTCTTTTTTGAAAGATTTTTTTTTTTATGCATACAGAACTGGGGTCCAGGCCAGAGGGGCAGGGGCGGTGAGAGGACTCCCCAGAGACAGTGGGGAGCAGAACAGGCAGATGGACAAAGTCCACTGCTGTGGGGAGCAACGGGTGGGTCAGGAGGGGTCTGTTGCACCCTGTGGGTCACCTCAGGGGCAGGTGGGGATCGAACTCGGGCTGAAGCGGCTTTAGCTTCTTAGTGCAGTGCTGTAACCCGCTGCATTCCCAGGGAGGGCCCTGTGAAGCTGTTTGGAAACACTTTATGGAGGAAAAAGAGCGCAAAGCCCGCTTCCACTGAAGTCACTTGGCGCACCCCTCAGTCACCAAGTCCCCACGCATTTACCGAGCAGCTGTTCTACTGTGCAGCAGGGTGGGGACCCCAAGTGGAATCGTTCGCAAGCCTGTCCCCCAACAGCTCACAATCTGGGGGGTCAGAGAAGACCCGAGAATCACCTGATGCTGACGAAGATGACAAGAACAGTCCCCTGGGGGGCCGTCCCTGGCCCAGAGATGGCAAGGGACCCTCCTCCTCTGGGTTGTGCCCTTGAGAGGGACACGGGGAGGTGGCGGGGTGGCTCGCCAGAAGGAGGAGGCAGGTTAAGGGGACACAGCACGGGGTGGGGCCACGGGAAGGCTGGCCTTGCAGCAGCCCGGGGGACAGAGGGACCCCAGACTAGAGACGTCTGACCCCAGGGAGGCCGTTCCGGGGCCCGCTGTCTGACAGGTGCCCTGGCACTGCAGGGCATGACATAGGCAGAGAACCTTAGCCTTGCGCCGGGGCGTGTCTCGGGGGAATACGTCGTTGCCTCAAAGCCACGTTCATGAGCGTGAACTCGTCCTTCGTCCCTTTTCCCTGAGACCCACAGCGATGACAAGAGCCA
>NW_004567151.1:447645-453191 GCF_000260355.1 Condylura cristata | reverse complement strand
GAACTCATGCGCAAGTGGCTTTAGCTTCTCCGTGCTGTGCTTTAACCCGCTGCGCCACCAGGGAGGGCCTAAATCAATCTTTTTTAAAAAGTGAAAAACAAAAAACCTTTTGAGAGAATAGCTGAATGAGGTTCTCGGCTGTGGGTCTGGCATTTATCCTGTTGAGGTGTGTTTCATCTATCTCCCTTTTTTTGAGGGTCGTTACCACCAACGGGTGTTGAGTCGCATCAAATGCATCTACCGCAGGGCCATAAGATTCTTGCCCTCACTTTGTTGATGTGGCCAACGACTCCAAGTGACGTTTGGCTCTTAGGCCATCCTTGAATAAATCCCCCCTGATCGTGGCACGTGATCCCTTCAATGCACCGTTGAGGTGGGCTTGCCAAGACTGTGTTGAGGACCTAAGCATTTATTTTCCTAAGGGGTACTGGCCTGTGGGTCTCTACTGTGGTGACAGCTTTGTCTGGGGTCACAATGACACTCAGTGACAACAAGAACATCAAAGGCAGCCCTTGCTGCTCCTGACCGTCCAACAGGTAGTGGGGAGAGAGCGGGAGGGGCTACCTGAAGATACCACAGGGACCCAAACTCCAAGCAAGTTCAGTTTGAGGCAGGAAAAGTTTGCCACGTGGATCAGATCCCCAGCCAGAGAGAAGCAACGCATCAGCCAAGCTGTTTGGAGCCGCGCAGAGGGACAGGACTAGAGGTGCTAATCGATGCTCCCCAAGGTCCGAGTGCAGGTGAGCCTCGTGGATGACACCGGGCAGCACAGCTCTGAGCTGAAAGGCGGATTCCAGAGAACCGGCACAGTGGAAGAGCCCGGTGACCTGGCGCATTAGACCTGAGGCGGTGGGAGGGGTGGGGGAGGGACAGGGGTGCAGGGAGGGCAGGGGAGAGCACAGGGGTGGTGGAGATGGGGCACAGGAACTCGGGGCTACACCCAGGGGGGATCAAACACTGCAGGAAGAGCATCAACCCAGGAAAGGGAAAAGTACTTTGTCTAAAAATAAACTTTGGAAAAAATGCAAATTCTCATGCCCCGCCCCAGACCTGCTGAGTCAAAGCTGGGGTGGCCAGGGATCCAAGGGCTCCCCAGCTGACCCCAAGCGCCCGGAGTTGGAGGCCCACGGCCTTGGCGAAGGTCCGGCTGCCTTGCAGGGGATACGTGTGGAAGAAGGGATGAATGATGGCGCTCCCGAGGCCTGGGGACTGAGGCTGCCTCAGCTGTGCTCTGGGCTCACCCACAGGCCTGAGGACCTTCGCTAACTTTCTTTTTAAAGACTGGCTTATTATTTATGCAGACAAGAGCTGGGGTACAGGCCACGGGTGCAGGGGTGTCCCCAGAGACAGAGTGGGGAGCAGAACAGGCAGATCCACTGCAATCCACTGCTGAGGGGAGCAGCGGGGAGCCAGGAGAGGTCCGCTGCGCCCTGGGGGCCCCTCCCTGGCCGGGGCTCACACGTGGGCTGCAGCGGCTGCCCATCACCTCCCAGGGCTGTGCGTGACCCCTTGCACCGCCGGGAAGTGTTAGGGGAAAGGGTGTCCTGCAGCGTTTTGTGGACGCCACCCCCGACTCCAGTTATTGAAACTACAACTCCCAGCAGTACCACGGAGAGGACCCGAGGGTGGAGCTAAGCAGGCGTTCGGGGACTCGGGGGATATATGGGGCGCCATGTTACACGCTCTCTCTCTGGACCTGGTAGCTGGCGGCTGCTCGCTCGGCTGTCGATGGGCCGTCAGTGTGCTGTTGGGGTCCAAGTCAGGGGGCTTTGTAGAGTGCTCTGGTTACTTTGGGACTCTCGCTCCTTCCTTTCGCTCCTTCCCTGGGTGGTTCCTTTTCCTTTCCCCTTGTGTAAACAAACCCATCATTGACCCTTCTGGGAGTGCCTGCCCTGCAGCTGAGTTTTGGGCAGGCGGTGAGAACCCACAGACAGACACTCCTGTCCACACTGGGGTGCCCTGTAACAGAAGGGCCCAACTTGGCTAATTTTCACTGAGCACCTTGGAGAGACCACATCTTGGCCAGAGATGACCCCGCCCGTGGCCCAACTAAGGGGCCGGATTCCCGGCAGCCAAGGCCTGAAGCCAGGCCGTCAGATCTGGATGGGAGCTGGGAGCGCAGGGCAAAACCCCGCCAGCAACGCAGCAGCAACAGGAAAAGGGGAGAGGAAATCGGAACAATGTTCCAGGCCACTTGGAACTCAGGCGGGAGCCTGGCCACCCTGGCCACGACAAGGTGCACCTTCCCTGCACCTCCGCGCCCCCTCCCTGCGCCGCCGTCCCCTCAAATTGCATCATATCCTTCCATTCAGAATTATAAATAATCCAGAGGTTATTTTCACAGCGAGCGTGCGTGCGGTGGGGGGCGGGTCCCGCCGGCCGGCGTGTGTCCGACGCTTTCTCGCCGGGCCCCTCCGAGGGGCTCGTGACCTCCTGGCCTGCGTGCGGGATTTCAGCCGCGCTTGGCCTGAACAATGCGTTCTGCTGGGAGATCACACAGCACACGCCCGCCTTCCCCACGTTTTACAAGCCTCTCCTTTCTTCGAACATTTCCTCCCGCTGGGAGGTGGGTTGGAAGATCAAAGAGTTAATGTTGGTGGAATACTTGAGGCTTCTGAGGCGAGGTGCAAGTCTCTCCTGCCATCTGAAAGGACAGCATTCCAGCGGAGCCTTTTGTACCCCCAACTCCAAGTGATGGGGCAATGACAATTCCCTTCCGTGGAAAAAAGCTGTGAGGGGCCCCAGGGCCCCCAAAAAGCACCTACTAGAGCTTCCCCAAGGGCACAGAAGCCTCAAACAATACTGTCATCAGGGGGAGCACAACTGATGGGTGCAGAACCCGAGCTCGCTGCGCGAGCCACCTGCCAGAGCGTCACGCTAGAGGTGTTGTGGCCGTGCCTGGACTTCAAAGAAGGAAATCCCGGCTGCAGAAAGGGCTCCTTTGTGAGGGCGGCTGGCTCCTGCACGCTGGCTCAAGGCAGGCAGCGATTCTGACTTCATTAATTAACTGGATGCCGACATCAGAAAGACGAGGGCTGCGGAGCATGGGTGCCAGCTACCCCGTCCCACTTCCCGCCTGCCTGCGCCTGCCACGCGGGCCCCTCCCCCAGATGAGGGGCCACGTGGCTGCTGCCTGCGAACGCGTTTGCTTTGAGCCAAGAAACCCCCCCAAAAAAATTAAAAATTAAAAAAGGTCAGAGACAAAGCTGGATGTGTATGTTGGCACGCATGTGAATTCAGAGGAAAGAGACACACAAAGAGGACATTCACGGCGCGCAGCAACCCCGATATTTATAGCCATCCTGCCCCAAGGCGCTGCAGGCGGCCCACCGGGTGCAGGGCTGACCCGCAGACGCGGCTCCAGTCTGCCCCGGCCCCCACCCAGCAGCGACTGCCCGCCGCCCGCTCTTGTAGGCACACAAACCGAGACCCCGAAAAGCCACGAGGTTCACCGGTGGCCGTGCAACTGCAGGGGGGGCAGAGCGGAAGCTCAGCCCCAGCTAAGTTCTGCAGCCCCAAGCCTGGACCGCAGCCCCGGCACCCCGAGCCGGCAGAACCGGGCCCAGGGGGCCTCCGCCGGGGAAAGCTGAGTGGAGCAGTCGGGGAAGACCGCAGTCTGGTCTCAGACATTCGTGTCCACTGCCCCGCTACCAAAATGTGTCTGTTTGCCCTTCTTTCATCAACCCAAGCAGCAATAATTTAATTGGCTCATTAAGTATTTCATCGTGACTGTTCCGAGGCTTGGGACACGGGGTGGCCGCGCTGTAAAGAAGCCCGAATGCAGGAAAGCGGGCTGGGAGGCCTCGGAGCGTGCGGATGCACACACGCCCCCCTCACGGGGCCCGGGGAGGGGCTGTACGCTGGACCTCACCCATCCGTTCCATGCAAGGCGTCATTCTCCTAAAAATTGACTTTCCTCTGCATTTGTTGTGGCTCTTCCCTAATCCAGTCGTCTAACTAGCCCCTCCCCCTGTCTGGCCACAGGCCACAAACAAACCTCAGTACCCCAACTGTTAATGGGGTGTGTGTGCAGGGTCTGAGCACGTCACTTGGGCCATTTCTCTCTGGCAAGTCCTATTCCTGCCGGAAAACTGGCGGGTGGTTCTGGGATACGGCCAGGTTGGGGGGGGGGCAGGCTGGAGGAAGACCTGAAACTGCAGAAATTCAGTGTGCTTTTCCACGCAGGCCCACTGGCTGCAGGTGCCAAAAGCAGGCCCCAACGGCTCCAGCCTCTGAGCCACACCCCGGAGGGCTGGGCAAGCCCGAGACCTTTCCCGGGTAGCCTGTCTGAACCCCCAGCCACCGGCCCCACAACCCGCCAGGAGACACCCGGTTTTCCCCACGTTTCAGGAGGTGGAGCCCAGGTCAGAAGCAGAAAACCGTGCAACAGGCACCACAGCAACCGCACCGGGGCCCTCCTGGAGGCCCGCCGAGGCATCTGCCTCACCCGGTGGTGTGCAGGAGAGGTGGCATCCGCCCACCTCTGAGCAGCTGTGTGGGAGGCGATCAGAGGCAGACACCCATGAAGCCAGGCTAGGGCCAGCTAGCCAGTGAAAATGTGGACGGCTGCACAGCTGCTCTGGTGGTCCCCAAACTTCATTAGGAATGGAGGTGCATCTCAAAGGGGAGATGGGTGCTCCCCGGAAGCTGCTTTCCCACCCGTGGGTAACAGCTTCCAGTTCTATGCCCCATGGTTTCAAAAAAAAAAGCAACCCCAGCAACTTGGTCTCCACCGTACCCCACAGCTGGGTCGGGTCAGAACCCCACAGCTGGGTCAGAACCCCAACTTACCCCAACAGACTCAACCCTACAGTTCAGAACACAAGATGCAACACCCCCCACTTCCCCGGCCCCAGGGAACAAGCCTTCCCGGTTTCCCCCTCACAGCCCCCCCTGGCCCTGCTCATGGAGGGGGGACACCGTTCCAGCACCCCGGAGGCTCCCCTCCAAGCAGAGGAAACCGAGGCAGGTTTGTTTGCTGGCTGCATGGAGGAGGCTGGGTTTTAAGAAAGTAACGCTTTGGTGCAAGCCTGTGAAGTACATGCAGCCTGCAATCTAGAGATCTCTCACCCTCACAAAGAGGCGCCAACAGCTGGCCCCAGCGCGGGTGGGGGGCTGACTGAACCCACAATCTTAAAGGGGAGTGGGTGGGGGTGACAGCCCCGAGGATGGTTGGAAAGCCCACTTACTCATCCTGCCAGCAGGGTCAGGGGTCATGCCAGAGCGAGGGCAGGAAGCATTCCCACGCGCCAGGACCTGGTCCCCCTCGAACTCTGCAAGTTGGAGGCTGAGCGCAGTTCTGGAATTCCGCGGCCACGGGTTTTCCCTGAGATCCAATCGGACCGGCCAAGCAGGGGCCCGGACGCCCAGGAGTTTGGGGGCGGGCTGGGGCCTACCGCGAGGGCAGAGGACTCTCCCCCAGCACCCCGATCCTGTCCCGGAGCTGGGCAGAGGCGCCCGGAGTGCGCCCCTCTCCACTCAGAGCCACAGCGCCTCGGCAGTCTTTGCCCTCCCGCCCCACCGCTGGGGGGGCTCCAGCTGCCCCT
>NW_004567151.1:443580-446631 GCF_000260355.1 Condylura cristata | reverse complement strand
GCGGGAGGAGGACAGGGGCCAGCCGGTCCTCCCGGGGGGCAGGGGGTGGTCAGGCCGGGGAGGGGCGAAGGGCCCGCGACCCCCGCCGCCACGACCTGGGAGCGCCCCGGGCGCCCCGAGAAGTGGCAGGAAGGGCAAGTGCCACCGAGATGGCCAGCTGGACTCTCAGAGCAAGGACAGGCCTCCTCAGCGGGGAGCCCTGGCGGCCAGACGCCCCGAGCTGGGCGCCCTCGGCCTCCTCCCCTGCACCCGGAGACGGACCGAAAGAAAGCAAGGCGGACCGGCCGAGGGGTCACCCTCAAAGGCCTTTCTCCGGGACGCCAGGAACCTCGGGGTGCTGGACCTGCGGTTTGCGCAACAACCCCCAACCCTAGCCCTGTACCCCCACTCCCACCCCCACCCCCAGGAATCCAAAAGCAGTGTCTGCCTGCAGGCTGGAAGTTGGCCTAGGTCCTTCTCCAGGTTCTTTCCATGCCACGAAGGCAGACTCAGGGTAGGCCAGGGAGGGAACTCCCAGCACTTCGGAGGGGGAGCTGATGGTCCCCCAGAACCAGCACCAGCCTGGCCAGGGAACCCAGGTTTCAGGCCCTGACCAGCTGGGGTCTGATTAGGTGACTGCAGGTGCCCCCTTCAAAACCTGGGGGGCCGGGGGGCCATGGCTGAACTGCGGCTGTCAACTGAGCGTGTCTGCCCCCCCCCCTTGGGGTCAAAAAGGGTCTGTCCTGCTCGGAAGAACTTGAGGTGGTTTATGTCGCCAGCACTGCCCCCCCCTTCAGACTTTCTAGGGTTGAAGAGCCTTTGAAGATACTGTCCCAAATTAGTTATGCCCCTGGACTCTTACAAACAGGCTGTGTCTCCAGCAAGAGAGCTCGGGGCCCTAGCCCGGATCGTAAACCTGCTGTGGTGAGGACTTTGCCCAGCGGGCCTCCTGGACTGTGAAGTGCCCGTGACCCGCAGCGCCCGGAGGGAGATCAGTTTCTCAACTCACAGGCAAACAACTGCGTACTCACTCTCCCTCTGCGGGATTTCCATAGGGGTGTCCTGCCGAGACACGGGGAGCAGGGGAGCGCCTTGGGGGCACCTGTCATGTTACCCCATGTTCTAGAGCAGAGTGGGACAGGAAAAGAAACTCCCTACCCTGCCAGGGGTGCCGAGCTACTAAATCAGACAGCCAGGCGCTGAGTCTTTTCAAAATTTGACCAAAATAGGACTGAAAATAAGATAAGGAGAAAACAAAACAACGTCTTAGATTTTAACAACAAAATAGCTACGTGGTTATTAAGAGAACAAGGAGGGGGTGGGTGAGGAGATACATTGCTGGAGAAGGAGGAAACTATAGAGTTTGTAGTGTGTGCAGATTACCTTGCTGGACACTAGAAACTTGTACAATGTTATAAACCAGGGTTATATTATTTTTTAAAGATTTATTTTTATTTATTTATGCATAAGAACTGGGGTACAGGCCAGAGGTGTGGGGGTTGGGGTGAAAGGATGTACCAGAGAGAGTGGGGAGCAGAACAGGCAGATCTGCGAAGTACACTGCTGAGGGGAGCAGCAGGGAGACAGGAGAGGTCTGTGCGCCACATGGGTTACTCCCTTAGGGGGGGACGCACTCAGCTGGCAGTGCCTGGAAACAGCTTTATAGCAAGGAGATTTTTACCCCTGAACTGCCAGGAAGGTCCTAAACCAAAGCTATTTTTTTTTTAAGTATAAAATGTTTCTTTGCTTCTTTCTGTTTCACAGAAGAGTGAGCTCATCCCTAAATTGTCTTTCACCTCCTGACTTATTTCACTTAGCATCATCCCATCCAGTGCCATCTATTCTTAGGAATAGTGGGTTATCCTTTTTCATAGCTGAGTAGTATTCCATCAAATGTATGTATGTGTGCGTACACACATACATATATACATACATGTACATATATACATGCATACATTTGATGGAATACTACTCAGCTAGCAAAAGGATATAAGTTTTGATGGAATACTACTCAGCTACGAAAAGGGTATATATTTGATGGAATACTACTCAGCTGTGAAAACAGTATATATTTTTGATGGAATACTACTCAGCTATGAAAAGGGTATATATTTTTGATGGAATACTACTCAGCTATGAAAAGGGTATATATTTTGATGGAATACTACTCAGCTATGAAAAGGGTATATATTTTGGTGGAATACTACTCAGCTGTGAAAAGGGTATATATTTTGGTGGAATACTACTCAGCTGTGAAAAAGGGTGTGTGTGTGTGTGTGTGTGTGTGTGTGTGTGTGTGTTTATGTCACAGCTTCTATCCTTGGACACTTCCTTAGGTCCTTTGCATGACTGGGTTATTCTAAATACCGATAATGCTACAATGAACACAGGGCGGCAGACAGCCCTTTGAATGAATGGTTTTCTCTGCTTCAGGTAGACACCTAGGAGTAGAACTGCTGAGTCGTATATGAAGAAGGACAAACCTGTATCCCCCAAACTTGGACAGTGTTGTAAGCCATTACCTCAATTTAAGATTAATTGAAATGGTACAAACTGAATCTGTGCAAACTCGGGCAGGAGCAGGGCAGCGAGACGCAGAGAATTTAAATGAGGGCACAGAGCTGCACCTACAGCCAGCTGGACACCTTGAGCCAGCCACTTCACCTGGGTTGAACTAGTCCAGCTCAAGGTCTCCCCGGGCTGTTTCCTCCTCCTGACAGATAACCTATCTCTTCAGGGCAACAGGTGATGAAACCCGATGTCTGGGGAGAGAGCTGTTCCTTTGGAAACAATGTGAATGTTGAGAATGTTGCTGAGTTTTCAGTTAAAAAAAGAGAAGCAGGACCCACCCTGGTGGCGCAAGGGGTTAAACACAGCACCATGAAGCTGTCCACAGCCATGGCAGCATGAGATCGATCCCCGAACAGGGAGGGACCCCCAACACGCAGCAGACTTCTCCTGTCCCCCGCTGCTCCCCTCAGCAGTGGATTTCAATGTATCTGCCTGTTCTGCTCCCCACTCTGTCTCTGGGGAATCCTCTCCCCGCCTCACCTCTGGCCTGCACCCCAGTTC
>NW_004567151.1:438807-442419 GCF_000260355.1 Condylura cristata | reverse complement strand
GGATGGGTGAGTGGATGGGTGGATGGATGGATGGTGGATGGATGGATAGATGGATGGTGGATGGATGGATGGGTGGATGGACAGACAGATGGATGGAGGGGCAGACAGACGGAGGGATGGACAGATGGACAGAGGAAAGGATGGACAAATGGAGAGAGGGAGGGACCGATGGAGGGATGGGTGGACGGAGGGGAGGACAGATGGAGGGACAGACGGATGGAAGGATGGACAGATGGAGGGACAGACGGATGGAGGGCTGGACGGAGGGGTGGAGGGACAGACAGATGGGCAGAGAGATGAATGATGGATGGACACATAGATGATAGATAGCAGATGGTAGAGAGAGAGAAGATCGTTGCTGATAATTGCGTGTGTTCTAAGTGTTAACTATGTCTACATTACACATGTAGGTCTTATACATATATAAAAAGTAGCATTTTTTATTGGATTTGGGTTTTTTCCTGTCCTAATTTATGTTATGTGTGTGTGTGTGTGTTTTACATTATTCTTCACTTTGTACATTTCTAGAAGGATAGTTGGCCATTTACAGTAACGCAGTAATGGAGGGAAGGAGAAGTAGGGTTTTCTCTCTCCAAAAACACACCCTCTCTGGACCCCTGGCTCCCCCAGTCTTGTTCAACTTGTCTCAGGTCTGGCACAGACCTGGTCTGATGTAAGCATGTGAGCACATGTTCTATGTTGACACAGTATTTTCTGGAGGTGCAATTCCCACTGGCTAAACTCGGGGTCCAAGAGGAGGCACCTGCCAGGAAGTGTGCCGTGTGAGCAGCGTTGCCATCACCCTCTCCTGCAGAGACTGCCAAAGCTGTCCAGGTTGTATTTTTTTCTAGCTGGGAGAGAAAGATGAAGCCAGCTTCCTCGAACTTGCACCGCTCTTCAGAGTGGGGAGCAGAACAGGCAGATCCACTGAAACCCCCTGCTGAGGGGAGCAGCGGGAAGACAGGAGCGTTCTGCTGCGCCCTGTGAGTCACCTCTGGGGCCGGGGATCGAACTCATGCTGCAGTGGCTGCAGACAGCATCATAGTGCTGTGCTTCAATCGGTTGCGCCACAAAGGAGGAACCAACCCCTTGACAATTAACTGTTGACAATAATAATGCAGACTCAACAACCAGGCAGATGGAAAGAAAAACATGTGGGTCACTCACTCCCTGGCCAGGAATCGAACTTGTGCTGCAGTGGCTTCAGAGAGCTTCATAACGCAGTGCTTTAACCCGTTGCGCCACCAGGGAGGCCCCACAGAAGACCCCATCGCCTACCTGTGTCTCACTGCCTGCTGCCTAGCAGATCCTGAACAAATAGGCATCAACGATTTCAATAAAGAAGTATCGACGTGGTTACTTCCCTGCACTCAGCAATGTGTTGTTATTTCATCTCTGCAATGACACTGTCAGGCAGACGTCACGTCACGGAAAGATGGAGCAGTGGAGCATCGGAGAGAAGCCACTGGTCTGCTTCTGTTAGTTGTCGGTGTGCTCTCTCTGTTTTGCCACGGAGGACCTCTGTCACAACGCACTGAAGCATCCAGACCTACCCACTCCTCACATACTTGCTCCTTCAGGTCAGCCACTCTGAGCTTATTTCGCAAATCCCCCTCTTGATGACCCCTTCTCCAGACTGCAGGCCCCAAGCCCTCAGTCTCTCAGTATGAGTTCCCGTGGGTTTCTCTAATAAATGGACATTGACACTTACCTGATTCTTCACATTTCTTCTCTCTCTCTCTCTCTCTCTCCCCCCTTTTCACCTTACCCTTTCTCCATGACATGTCTGGTTTTATATCCAATATGGCTGCCTAGCTCCACCCTCAGTTCCCAGCATCCTTCCTTTGGTGATGCTGGGATTTGTAGTTCCAGTGTCTGGGGTGGGGGTGGAGTCCCCAAAACCTGTATCTGTAGATTCATAAAGGACATCTTTCCCCCTTACAGTAGGAAATTTAAAGGGTGCCTTGAAAGGATTGATTCCGTATACTCTGAGGAAGAGTCCTCACCATCAAGTTAATAACCGCAGTCATCACCTCAGGGATTTACTCACTTCTGGGGTGGGATTGAGGTGGATGGGGAGAACATTGAAATCTACTCTTGGGGCAAGTTTCAGTTATACAATACCACATTATCTTTTGAAAGACTTCATTCATTTATTTTTATGCAGACGAGCTGGGGTGTAGGCCAGAGGCACGGGGGATGAGAGGGTTCCCCAGAGACAGAGAGGGGAGTAGAACACGTGGATCCATTGAAATCCACTGCTGAGGGGAGGAGCGGGGAGACAGGTGAGGTCTGCTGGGCCCTGGGGGTCACTCCCTGTCCGGGATCACACTCAGGCCATCATGGTGACAGTCTTGAGCCTTAACCCCTAGGCCAGCAGGGAGGCCCCTCAACTTTATTATTTAGGGTCCCATGGAAGTGCCACACAGAATACCCACCTTCCTCTGTCTGGCACGATTCATTCTTAATACCTCTAATGCTTTTACAGAACCCACTTGTTCTCGATCCAGGTTTTCGTCTCTGTCTGTCGCCCTTGGTTTGAAATTCTCTTTCTGCTTTCCATGCGTTGTCTGCTTTCTCTGGTCTACGGTGTTCAGCTTGTTGTTCCTCAGGCTGACAGTGCTCAGAATTTGCTTTCTGAGCTCAGGCTGGTTCTGGGGTGGGGGAGGACCCTTAGTTGTGTTGCCTCGTGAGAGGCATCTGAGGAGGACGCTAGCCAAGACCAGAGGCCTTGTCTCAAGTGCACTGGCAGCGAGGCTCCTCACTGGGCTCCCCTGGGCTCCCCAGAACATCTGCGTAACCTTCCCTTGCGTGAGACCCGAGGTCCTCTCCACGCCAGTTTTCCCACCAGTGGGCGCGTCAACTGGCAGCTTCCTGCTAGTAGCGGTGGCCAGAGCTGTGGCCTTCTCTGGCTTCCCTCCGGGGAGCACAGTCTGGAGGCTTTGCTGGCTGGCCCCAGACCCGAGCCTTGCAAGTGCCCCGGGAACCCCGGGTCTGCATGTGATGAGCTGGGATCCTAACCCTGCTCTTCTTGAGTCCAAAGCCCTGGGCCTTTGACCCCTATCGGAGCCTCGGGAGTTGCTGAGAGACAGGTGGGTCATACAAACCATTGATTCATTCCTGATGGTTCCCACCCCAGCACTTCCGGAATCCCTAGGGAGTGGCCGACTCCAGGGCTGAGGAAAAGAGTGTGCAAGAAGTGTCAGGACCTCCAGTGGCTCAAGATGGGTCAACGCTACCAACACTAAGGATGAACGTGACCATGCATGTACTCTTTTAATTGCACTAAAAGCCATAACCTCCTAACGTTGAAACAAAAACAAAACTCTAGTGGTTCTTGACATCTCTTATCCTGAAAAATGCTAGATGAAGGGACAGCAATGGCATTCCTCTCATCTTGGCTAAGAGACTCTGTGACTGGCAGCTTTGGGTAGAGAAGGGGGTTTTCATGATGGAAACGTCCTACATATTAAATAGAAGGAGTCATAAAATGAGATCATCATGTTGAACCTCTGATAAAATAATGGATGTCGGGGTGAGTTTCAGTGGTTGATGAAATGCAATATGACAGGAATAATCAGACCTTAGACAACCACTTTTTTTTTTTTTTTT
>NW_004567151.1:436551-437662 GCF_000260355.1 Condylura cristata | reverse complement strand
GCGCGGCAGACCTCTCCTGACCCGCCCGCTGCTCCCCTCAGCAGTGGACTTCGTCGATCTGCCTGTTCTGCTCCCCGCTCTGTCCCTGGTGAATTCTCTCACCCTCCGCATCTCTGGCCTGTATCCCAGTTCTGTATGAATAAATAAATATTTAAAAAAAAAATAAAAATACATACTGAACTATTTATAGTTGATATGTTAGATCTAGGTTTTGCTTCCCAATAAAACAGCAAATGGTTGGGACTCCAGAGAAAAACAGGTGGGAAGGATCAACAGAAACCCACTGCTGAGGGGAGCAGCGGGGAGACAGGAGAGGTCTGTTGCGCTCTGTGGGTCACTCCCTGGCCGGGGATCGAACTCAGGCTGCAGCAGCGACAGCCGGAGACTGAAACCACCTAGGCCACGAGAGAGGCCCTCGTTCATTTTGTATAAATAGAAAATAATAAGGTAAAGACCCATGAATAATAAAAAGCTTAAAAAAGAAATAGCAGAAGTAATAGGTTTTAATAGTTTAACAAACTAAACTAAATTATAAACTATATTGGAGAGTATAATTTAGGGGCAACTTGCTTGACGTCTTATTTCCATTTTAATTTTCTTCAGAGGTAATTTAATTCTGCAAACACACACAAACAAAGGTTTTTAAATTTAAGTGCCCGAAAAAGCCAAGGTTAAGCATTAACCGCTCCAAAAAGCTGATTGTGAGTCATTTCGGGTGGGACGTTCGCTGATTTTCTTTGTTAGTCTGGAAGTACATGTTCCAGACTGTTAACAATATAAAGGAGAAAATGACATTCTCATTTTTACTAAAGTTGCAATTGGATCTTAGCAGAGGCAGTTCAAACTCACTTTGGAGAAAAAGCAATGCAAAGATTGCAAACTTAGGAAACCAGTTTGTTTGGGTTAAAAAGGACTCTGCATCCCTGCTCTTCAATTCCGTTTTAGAAATCATTTGCTCTGGCGGAATCATACCATTAAAATAGGTGATATGGGCCCTCCCTAGTGGCGAAGTGGGTTACAGCACAGCACAAAGAAGCTTAAGCCGCTTCCGCATGAGTTCGATCCCCGCCTGCCCCGGAGGTGACCACATGGCATGGCAGACCTCTCCTGA
>NW_004567151.1:434646-435556 GCF_000260355.1 Condylura cristata | reverse complement strand
GTCCGTCAGCCTGTTCTGCTCCCCACTCTGTCTCTGGTGAATGCTCTCAGCCCCTGCACCTCTGGCCTGTACCCCAGTTCTGTCTGCATCAGTAAATAAATCAGGCCCCCAGATTTTGTGTTTCAGTATTAGGTATTCTGTGAAGAGAGTTACATAACTGTGTGTTTTTACAGGCCTGATTGTATGGTAATGCAGCAAACCAAGACATCGATAGCAATTTAGTGTAGAAAGCAAGTCCTCCAGGAAAAAAAGAAATGAGCAAACTCCCTGTATTCTGTTACCAAGAAAGCAAGTACTAATGCATGACTGCACCAAACTTTTAATTTCCCCCAAGAGAGAAATGAGTGAGTTAGAAATGTGGGGTAAATCTCAGCGCTGGCATCACAGGGCCTGAGTTCGATCCCCGGCCGGGGAGTCACCCACAGGGTGCAGCAGACATCTCCTGCCTCCACACTGCCCCCCTCAGCAGTGGACTTCAGGGGATCCGCCTGTTCTGCTCCCCATTCTGTCTCTGGTCAATCCACATGTCTCACATACCTCTGGCTTGCACCCCAGTTCTTCTATGTATACATAAGTAATCTTTAAAAAAAATCGGTGGGCTGAGCACACACGCTCTCTACTAGCAGCTAGGGGCTGGCCAGAGCCTTGGTGCTGAACCCAGGAGTCAGGTCTCCCAAGGGGCACTGCTGAGCTCCCCAGGTCTCAGCAAGAGATCGTCAGGAGACAAAGCGACAATGTCCCATGTCTTAGAATTGAGACTTCATTGGCTAGGTCAGTGGGGCCTCACTTTGGAGAAAGCTTAATACTAAAAGTCCACACTGGGCCCTCCCTGTTGGCGCAACAGATTGAAGCGCAGCACTATGAGGCTGTCTACAGCCACTGCGGCCTGAGTTCGATCCCTGGCCAGGGA
>NW_004567151.1:432889-434306 GCF_000260355.1 Condylura cristata | reverse complement strand
GGGTCCGGAGAGGTCTGCGGCGCCCTGGGGTCACCTCCGGGGCAGGCAGGGATCGAACTCATGCGGAAGTGGCTTTAGACTCTCAGTGCTGTGTTTTAACCAGCTGCGCCACCAGGGAGGGCCTGGGGGGCTTTTTAAAAAATATATTTGTTTATTTCTGCATACAAGAACTGGGGTACAGGCCAGAGGTGCGGGGAGAGGGCTCACCAGAGACACAGTGGGGAGCAGAACAGGCAGATCAATAGGATACACTGCTGAGGGGAGCAGTGGGGAAACAGGAGGGGTCTGCCGCGCCCTGGGGGTCATCCCCTGGCCGGGGACCGATCTTGAGCTAAAGGAGTTGCAGCGAGCTTCACAGTGCTGCGCTTCAACCCTTTGTATACCCACAGGGAGGGCCCATTTTGGGGCTTTTAATGATCTTTCTACACTATTTGGACATTAGGGGCTGGGCAGGCAGGGACCTGCGAGCCAGGAGTCCGACAGGTCTCCCCACACCAGCATTTTCTTACGCTTCCTCCACTGTGCTCTGCCATCTTGTCCCTCCAGCCTGAGGTGCGTCCTTACATCCCATCTCTCGGCCCAGGCACCCCACTTCCACCACCCACACCACACTCCAGGTGTCACCCACAGGCATGAGGCCCCCCCGACCCCCATCCTAAGCACCTCCTGCATTCAAGGTTGTAGGTGATGGCTTTGGAGGCCACAGCGCAAAAGCCCGAGTATCTTCACTTACTCTTGAGCTGCTAGTTATAAACCTGAGCTTAATATTTATTTATTTATTTATCTATGAATACAGAACTGGGGTGCAGACCCGAGGTGCAAGGGTGGTGAGAGGCTTCACCAGAGACAGAGTGGGGAGCAGAACAGGCAGATGGATGAAGTCCACTGCTGAGGGGAACAGTGGGGAGACAGGAGGGGTCTGCCGTGCCCTGTGGGTCACCTCCGGGGTGGGGGATCGAACTCATGCTGCAGTGGCTTTAGCTTCTCAGTGCTGTGCTTTAACCTGCTGTGCCACCAGGGAGGGCTCTGAGCTTACTTAATATTTATGCGTGTCAGGGATCCCTTTCCTTCTAGCCATCCTGGGGATGATGCCACTTCCGATGATGCTGGCTGCTCCTTTCTCACCAGAGCCTGATTATCCCACAGCAATGAGTGCCTGGTGTTCCCCAGATTAGCACCTAGATGTGTTCCTGACTAGGCGTGAGTCTTGCAATGTTCCTTGCAATAAGGTTTCCCCCTTTATTTTGGCTTTTTTTTTTTTAAAGATTTTTTATTTATTTATGCATACAGAAATGGGGTACAGGCCAGAGGTACAGGGGTGGGGAGAGGCTTCACCAGGGACAGAGTGGGGAGCAGAACAGGCAGATTGACAAAGTACACTGCTGAGGGGAGCAGCTGGCGGGTCAGGAGAGGTCTG
>NW_004567151.1:428945-431369 GCF_000260355.1 Condylura cristata | reverse complement strand
CTTGATCCCCGGCCAGGGAGTGACCCACAGGGCCCAGTAGACCTCTCCGGTCTCCCGCTGCTCCCCTCAGCAGTGGACTTCACTGGATCTGCGTTTCTGCTTCCCACTCACACAGAGCCTGTCTTTCCCTAGTCCATCCGACCTCCTTTATTCACGATTCCCAACAGGTCAGCCGGGCCCCACAGAATGCTGCAGGGGTGTTAGCTTATGGCAGTGGGTGCCAGTGGGAAGCTATCTGCCCACCCCCCAGGGGAAAACTTATGTTGGTCCAAGACGCTCATATTCGTCTTTTATTTCCTCTTCATTCCTGAAACTTACCAAGAAGATCCCAAGAAATGATTAGCGTTTTCCAAGTTTGGTTCTCGGTTCTTCTGAAACGCTCCTTCTGGGGCTAAACACAGGTATGTGGATCTTTGTTAGATACGGCCTTTGCCTAGATGTCTGGCTCGGTCTGTTCTGTTATCTTTAGGTGAAATCCAAACCTCTAGGAGGAACTTAAACAAAAGATACCAACATACCTGGTCTGGCACCCGGGACCCGAGGGGCGGGAAGCCAGGTTCGGGATGTAGCCAGAGGTACGGGAGGTGAGTGGACCCCCAGAGACAGAGTGGGGAGCAGAACAGGCAGACCCACTGAAATCCACTGCTGAGGGGAGCAGCAGGGAGACAGGAGGGGTCTGCTGGGTCCTGGGGGTCCCTCCCTGGCCCCGGGATCGAACTCAGGCTGCAGCGGCTGCAGAGAGCTTCATAGATAGTTGAGACTCACCCCTGTGCCACCAGGGAGGGCCAGCGTACCCCTGTTTACAGCCAATCTCATAGGGGAACTAGAGTTGCTAACTAATGTGCTCAAGGACCAGGCTGATTTAGGTTGCTATTTATGACCGAGCAGATCAAACACTCACCCTAAAAGTCCTTAGTGGGCATCTGGCTGCTTTATGGAAACCTCAGCCCGCCCTGCAACGTTTCTCAGGGTCGCCCCCGGGGGCCCTGGTTTGGGGGAGGGTCTGAGAAGGCTGCCAACCATGTCGCTGTGCTTGCTGGCGATCAAATTTAATAGCACATTTCCAAACCCTTCCTGGGAAAAGGAATTCGGGTTACATAATCAGGAGACCGCATCTGTGGCTGCCGGGCGTGAGCAGACACGTCCAGGGCTTTATGGCCGCGGGTTACCAGCCAGCTCCTGCTCCACCGCCCAGGACGCTGGGTAGCGGAAGGCTCTGTCTGCCGCCTTGAGTGTGGCGCTGGGGGCCGTGACCCAGGCAATTGGCCTTTCCTGCTGGGACTGATGCCTTGGCCTTTGGGGGGTGAGTGGGTGTCCGTTCACTGCTGAGGGGGCCGTGGGAGCACCTAGTGTCGATTGGACCAGTCCTTCAGAGGAGCCTCGTTTAGTAAAGAGACCTCATTGGCGACAGAACTCTCCTGTCTCCCCGCTGCTCCCCTCAGCAGTGAACCTCGTCGATCTGCCTGTTCTGCACCCCACTCTGTTTCTGGTGAATCCCCTGCCCCTCTGGCTGTACCCCATTTCTTTGTTTTAAATTTTATTTATTTATGCACACAGAACTGGGGGACAGCCAGAGAGCAGGGACAGTGAGAGGATTCCCCGGAGACAGAGTGGGGAGCAGAACAGGCCAACGGATGAAGCCCACTGCTGTGGGGAGCAGCGGGGTGTCAGGAGAGGTCTGCCGCGCCCTGGGGGTCACCTCTGGTATCTTCAGCGTGGACTCAGGCTTTGGCGTGCGGAACGTGCTTTTCTGCTGAGAACAGGTTGCTGGGTTCCTATGGTGTCTGCAGGATACAGCTTCCACGCCAGCAAGAGGGAGCCGTGAGTGAAGAGAAGCAGGAGCCAGGAGCCCCCACGGCAAAGCATCGTAAGACAAATTGCCATAAGACCTTTGCCTGGGGCTTTTCTGAGTGGAGAGCCCCACAAGTTGCTGTTTCACAGACTAAGGGTAAGGAGCGCCTTTCTCGAGCCTTGGTGCACAGGCTCGGATTTGTGATTTCCTTCCTCTGTATCCTAAGCAGGCCTCATGTGGACAGAAGCAGCCTATGCTTACTCCACGTGGGGACACCCTCAGAGCTGTTCTGTCAGAAGCCTGAACACCCTCATCCTGTAACTGGGGTCCCCAGGAAAGGGGGAGGTTCCAGATTTCCTGGCCCACCCAAGGGAGGGGGAGCTGAGTAGGGAGCAGAAGCTGGAGAGGAGATTGGAAGGAGAGGATGGGGAGCAGGTGAGGGTCTGGGGAGGCCCAGGGAGCAGAAGCCTCTCACGGCCCCTGCACCTCTGGCCTGTGTCCCGCTTCTGTATGCAGCTAAGGCAGCTTACAATGTCACACTCTGTCCTTGTTTTTCCAAAATGACAACAAGCTAACTCCAGCTCCATCCATTTAACATATTCCACTTGATTTTTCCGTAGACATGCATTTAT
>NW_004567151.1:423676-427140 GCF_000260355.1 Condylura cristata | reverse complement strand
CAGTCAGTCTGCTCTGCTCCCCACTCACTTTGGTGAATCCTCTCACCGCCCCTGCACCTCTGGTCTGTACCCCATTTCTGTACGTATCAATAAAGAAATCTTTAAAAAAAAATAACGAAACTTTCGATGGCGTTCTTAGGGCATTCCTTCAGATTTTATTCTAGGGTGTCAAGCCTCTTGGTCATAGATGCTTCGAGAAAGATGCACTTTGCTCCCTGACTAATCTAACACCTGGATCAAAACTCTTATTGAAAGTGAGTTCGTTTGAACTCGATTTCAGTCACGTGATGATAAATGCTGTCATCTCCTTGAGTAAACTTGTCTTGCAAGCTGGGAGATTTATTTTTGGCTCTTTGGGGAAATTTGGATCTGTACCAGCTATGTTCATTTTGGAGGATCAGGTTTCCAACGGAGGAATAGAAAATATAAAGAAACTTGATTTGAAAAGTTAGGAAAAAAATGCCTACTGCTTCTTTCTCCCTGTGGGAGAAATGCTACTGATTAATTTTTATAAGTATGTCAATTATTGTCTCTTGTTCATGAAAATTATTGTTACAAGAGTTACAAGACTCTTGAGTTTGTACAAGGTAATGAATTCCAGAAAGATGAAATCTTATGTGTTTAAATGACTTGATTTCCATTTTGGAAATCTTTGTATCAGTTTTTAGAAATATTTTTTCTCCCAGCCATAAAATGAAGATTTTAGTCCAGCGAATTCCAATGTTGTTTTTGTTGCTTTATTATTTTGCTCCTACGGAAGATTATATAAGCAATAGGATTGTGGACTATTTTTCACTTACTTCCCTGTAAGCGAGCAATTGGTGTTTTAAAAGGGGAGTCAAGGGAATATTAGATAAGACCGCGGAAAGGGAAAGAGGGAAGGAAAAAAGATGACTGAGTCCATGGCTGCCACAGTAGTTATATTTTTTAAAGACTCTCTAAGGTGTAGGGGGTCACCTAGTGGTGGGAATTGAAAAAACTCCGTTTTATTTATTTATTTTTTCAGATCTATGTCTTTATTCATACAGAACTGGGGTATAGGCCAGAGGTGCAGGGGCAGTGAGAGGCTTCACCATAGACAGAGTGGGGAGCAGAAGAGGTAGACTGACTGAAACACACTGCTGAGGGGAGCAGTGGGGAGACAGGAGCATCTGCTGTGCCCTGTGGGTCACCTCCGGGCCCGGGGATCGAACTTGGACTGAAGCGGCTGCGGCCAGCTACCAGCGCTGCATCCTAGCCCGTTGCGCCACCAGGGAGGGCCCTACTTATTTATTTAAAAACATTTTTATATTATTCTTCCGTTTGCACATTTTTTTCCATCTCATTTGCAATCCCTGTGAACTTCCCACCACCATTTTACCCAAAAGCTTCTAACAAGTTTTGGGTTCTTTTTCTTGTGCTTCAGTTCATATCACTGAGTATCCATCTGGTTTGCAATCATTTATTTGAAACATACCAAGATGTTGAATATACATTTTTTTTTGCAGTCAAATTTATTTAAAGCATACTCTTATGTTGGATGTAGAATCTGTACCCTCAAGTTTGTCTTTAGTAGAGAGAAGAAATCCCTTTGCAAGAAACAACATTGGAAAGGCTTTGAGGAGAAGGGAGCCCTCAACCAGCTGTTGGAAGACAGGAATATTCATATAGCCATTCTGAAAAGCAGTGTGGAGATTTCTTAAACAATTAAAAGTAGACATTCCATAAAAGCCCCTTACCCCACTTCTGAATATTGACTTGAAAAACATATGAATGCTGATTCCAAGAGATCTACATGGACATCTGAGTTTATTGCAGCGCTATTCACAGTAGCTAAGATACAGAAACAATCTAAGAGCCCAACAGGAGGTGAATATATAAAGAAAATGTGCTCCATAGACACGGTGGAATATTACTTGGCTATCAAAAAGATGAAAGCCTGCCACTTGTACCAAGGAATATTATCTTTTAAGGATCCCCTAGCATAAAACTTGAAAAAGTTTCTTTTTCCAAAGAAAGAAAGGACCAACATCCTTTGCTCAACATCATGGCTCTTTAGTTAAGAGAAGTCTGGTACTGCACAATACAAGTCTGAAAGTCCTTTCTATCTGAGCACCTGGGCCCAAGACCCAGCCAGCAAAGCCTGTATGATCGTGGAGGCTCCATCCATAAAGCAGAAGCTTCTGAAGCGATTGAAAGACCAAGCCAGATTTCTCACGCATCAAAACTAAAAAATCGTCATATGACATCTCATATTGAATTTGGGTTGTCTCAAAAGCAGACACAAAGATAAAGTTCGGGAAGGAACTTTGGCTACCTGGATGATTCCAGGTAGCCAAGTGAGGAGGAGGGAGAGTGAGATAGGAAAGGAGGACGAGTCAATGGAAGGTGCCACATCACAGTGGTGGCAGGAGAGCCCAGATATGGTCTCTCAGTAGCTCCTGGGTGAAAGAGTCATGCACCCAGTAATCTAAATCCTGACCCATTCATTCAGGGTTGTCCCGGAAGCCTTGACTTGTTCCCCTGCTTCCTAGTCTTTGCTTGAACAACATACCTCTAGATCCATGCTCTTTATTGCAAATGGCAAGATTTCAGCTTTTTCACAGCTTAGTAGTATTCCGGTGTGTTGTCCAAAAATTGTCAATGAACAGCAATAAAAGAGATGTTCTCAGTCTGATGAACACAAGCAATCATTGATATATTTGCAGGAGTGAAAACGTGAATGCTTGTCCTAATATTTTTCCCTAATATTGGAAAGACACTGTCACTCTATCTAGTCAATGGGATACTTGAAGTCCTGAATCACATGGATTGGAAGGAAACCATGTCGCCTCAGATAACATGTACACAATACTAATGAAGCTATAAAAAAAAAAAAAGCTACTTACACTATTAAGAGATGCTGGGTTAAATAAAAATAAAAAAAAAAAAAGCTACTTACACTATTAAGAGATGCTGGGTTAAATTGTATCTCTGCACCCCTCCTGCCCACGACACCCCATTCCCTGTTCAAGAAATGCTGCATCTCTTTACTGTTTTGATTTATTTATAATAATTTTTTCTTTGACGGAGACAGTCCTGTCCTCTGAGGACAGTGTAGTCACTGTCTCCCTTCTGCCTGAAAAGTTCCTTTTCAGTTGGGGGAAGGGAAGGGGAGCCCCAGCTGGGGGGTGGGGGGGAAGGTCTGTGTCCGGGCGCCCTCTTCAGCCTGCGGTCCACGCAGCGCTGCCCGCTGCTCCGTCCGAGGGGCAGCTGCAGACCCTAGGTTGCCTCGCTTGCATGCGCCACGATTCACTTTGAAATGCGCATTTTTGGCGCTGCAGAAGGAACCCCGCAGGGCAGCGCCAGGGGATCGGGCCCGGACCAGGAGGGCGTGGCCCCAGCTGCCCCCTGGCGATAGGCCACACCCCGGCCGGGGCGGGGCCGCCGGGCGGAAGCACGTGGTCGCCGCCGCCACCAAACACTGGGCTCCTGGCGCCGCGCCC
>NW_004567151.1:406467-423136 GCF_000260355.1 Condylura cristata | reverse complement strand
TGGAGGTTCGGGCAGGAGGGTCCCTCGGAGCAGTGAAGTTGCAAAGCGAGCAGCCTCCCTGACACCCCCGGCTTTTATCATTCTGACCCCTAACCCCAAGGAGCCTGAGGCTGCGGTGGCTTTGGGGGGGTCGGCGGGGGGTGAGCTGGAAGGGCAGCCCCCTCCCCCCTCGTTCACCCCATCTCTGCCCTCTCCCTGAATGCCCTGTATTTTGTTGGCTCTGCTTTCTGGAGGTGACTGCTTAGCACATCTGTATTCAGGCCTGGAAGGTGCCAAGGAGTTCAGCAGTTTGGGGGTGAATGGGCTGGAGTTTGAGGGGCTGTGTTAAGTAAACAGGGCTCTGGGCCAGGGAAGGGGAAGGAAGCGGACGGTGAAAACAGCTTTCCAAGTCTTGACGTATATTGTGTGTTTCCCAAGACCGTTACGTCTGTTTCTTAATTTTTTTTTAAGACTTATTGATGCATACAGAACTGGGGTACAGGCCAGAAGTGTGGTGGGCGAGAGGATTCACCCGAGAAAGAGTGGGGAGCAGAACAGGCAGATCCACTGAAATGCACTGCAGAGGGGAGAAGTGGGTGGGCCAGGAGAGGTCTGCTGCGCCCTGTGAGTCATCTGCGGGGCCGGGGATCGAACTTACGGGGCCGGGGATCGAACTCATGCTGCAGTGGCTTTGGAGAGCTTCATAACACAGTGCTTTAACCTGTTGAGCCACGAGGGAGAGCCTGCTTCTTAATTTTTTTCTAAAAAAGATTTACTTCTGGATGCACACAGAACTGGGGTACAGGCCACAGGTGCAGGGACAGTGAGAGGACTCACCAGAGACAGAGCGGGGAGCAGACAGGCAGATGGATGAAGTCCACTGCGGAGGGGAGCAGCGGATGGGTCAGGAGAGGTCTGCCGCGCCCTGTGGTCACCTCCAGGCCTGGAGGCGGGGATCGAACTCTCACTGAAGCGGTTGCTGCCCCCTTGCAGTGCTGCGCTTTGCCCCCCTGAGCCACCAGGGAGGGCCAGTTTCTTGATTCTTGAAAAACAATTTGTTTTTTCTTTCTTGAACAAACATTTTATTGCTATTATTTTCATCAACAATTGACGGATGGAAAAAATTTCATGGGTGAAAATCGATTTAAAGAAAACCTTGACATGGTTGTGGGTTTTATTTACTAAAAGACAAATTTTCACCTTGTTGCTGAAATAACTAGAAAGTGAGTGCTCCCCCTCCCATTTCAGTTCTGAGGCACTTGAGTGATGAACACAGAACAGTTGGCAGACTTTGCTTCCGAGTGGTTTACATGTCTTTAAGATGAGCCTGAGAAGGGAGCGTACCCTTGACCGCCCTCACTGCCTTGTACCATTGGCTCAAGCACACAAATGCAAGTGTCGGCAGGTCTGACTGGCCAGTGGGCATGCACAGAAGCTGACGTGCTCTGAGGCTTTAGGAGGCGGCGTCAGCAGGATTATTCTCGTTTTACAAAGGAGGAAGTCACGGCACGGAGCAGTGAAATAGCATGTCCAAGCTGGGATTTGAGAAACTAAGGTTTTCCTGCCTGTTCCTGTTCTGTCTTGAGCATTTTTTAAAAAGATTTATTTATGCATACAGAATTGGGGTACAAGGGACAGTGAGAGGATTCACTGAGACAGAGTGGGGAGCACGACAGGAACACTGATGAAGCCCACTGCTGAGGGGAGCAGCAGGGAGGGAGACAGGAGGGGTCTGCCGCGCCCTGGGGGTCACCCCCTGGCCGGGGATCGAACTGGTGCTGAAGCGGCTGCCGCCAGCTTCACAGTGCTGCGCTTTAACCCGCTGCGCCACCAGGGAGGGCCCTGTTCAGAGCAGATCTTTACCTAATTCCGTCCCAGTAGGATGCTCACTCTGTCTTTCTGCATTGGTTTATCCAGTAGTAACTGTGGGGGGTGTGGAGTGGGGCTGTGCTTGAGACAGGAACCAGGTTGTAGGTCTCAGAGAAGCCGAGTGGGAAGATAAGAGCATTTGCAAAATAACTTGTCCTGCATCTTTTGCGCGGATAGGACCTGCTTCCTCTGGGAACTTTTAGCAAAAAACAAATTGAACCCTAGAAAGCCGGTCGGCCCGGACAGGAAAGCACTTCACCGCCAGGGCTGCACTTCAGCCACCTCGGTACGCGCGACGCGGGGCCAGCATCGCGAGCCTCGCCCTCTCCTGAGATGTGCTTTGGCCGCTGGCCTTCGCACTCCTCGTCTCTGGCCTTTGCGCTCGCCGAGACCAGGCGTGCGCTTCCTCTTTCAGCTCTGCCTGTCGGGGTGACCCAGGAGCGCAGAATGAGCTGGGCTTTGGAAGAATGGAAGGAAGGCCTGCCCACACGGGCGCTGCAGAAAATTCAGGAGCTCGAAGGACAGCTGGACAAGCTGAAGAAAGAAAGGCAGCAGAGGCAGTTCCAGCTCGAGACGCTGGAAGCGGCGCTGCAGACGCAGAAGCGGAAGGTGCGTCGGGCCCGCGGGTGCTGGGGTGGGACTTGGGGTAACAGGTTCCCCCCAGCCTTTGGAAGATCCCCCCCCGGCCCCTCATGGGTGCTCTGCTTGCCTCCTGCCCGTTCTGGCTAGGTGGAGAATGAGAAAACCGAGGGCATCAACTTGAAGAGGGAGAACCAGAGCTTGGTGGAGATATGCGAGAGCCTGGAGAAGGCGAAGCAGAAGATCTCTCACGACCTGCAGGTCAAGGAGTCCCAGGTGAATTTCCAGGAAGGCCAGCTCAGTGCCAGCAGGAAGCAAATCGAGAAACTGGAGCAAGAGCTCAAGAGGTAACTGTTGGGGTGGGGGGGGCGTGGCCCGCGCATCCACCAGCGGCTTTTCCTTTGCTCTCACGCTCCGCCGACGCCCCCTGCGCCCTTGCCGGCTGCGGAGCAGCGCTGCCTGAGCGGCGGCCTCCGTTCAGTCGCGCCTGGCGCCCGTGCGACTGCCCGTTCACTGCTTGCTAACGGCAGCGTAGCCCGGAGAAACGCAGGAATTACTCAAGGCCCAGGAGCACACGGCTCCGATCTGCTGGGGGAGCAGGGCGGCCCAGCGGGGTCCGCAGGGTGTCAGGGGTTTACTGTCTCACCTTCTGGGATGCGGAGACGGAGGCCAGGCTTGATTTCGGGCTTGAGTTTAGCCACGGTCACGGGGTCTTAGATAGCGGATCGCTGGGGAGAGGCTGGGCAGACCCTGTGCTGTGAAGCCCAGGCCGGAAGGGGAGAAAGTGAAGGCTGTGGGGGCCCCCGCTGACACCCTGTGTTCCATCAGCGTCACAGAGCCATCAGAGCCATGCCGCCTTTCAGCTGAAGTAGGCTTGGTTATGGGCTGCTGCGGAGATGCTTATGAAACGATAGCTCTTCCTTCCCCCTCGGTCTTCTCTCCAGCTTCTCCTCCCTGATCGGCTCCAACCTCCTTGGGGAGGGGGGCACCTGGCACCTCCCCCTTTCCGGGGGACCCCCCCCTTACAGCATTACCCCTGCCGCGATTTCAGCAGGTGCTTCAGCGGCACACATCGTCTCTGTGTTTCTGAAATCCTGGATTCTTTCCTGGCTCCGTGTCTTTCTTTGCTTCACACTGCACAGTTCGCTCAGACGTGTCCTTAACTCCCAGCTCTTCTTTCCTAACGGGGTTGACTAGAACCCTTAGAACACGGTACCATTTGATGGACATCCTTTCCTAACTTGCTTGAGCCCCTCTGAAGGTGGGGCTGAATTTGCCCGTCCTTAAGGAACTGCTTATTAAATGTCTTGAAGCATGACAGGCCGAGGGCCCTCAGGCTGACGTACTGTCTTCTGGGGAGCCGGGGTCGGAATTCTGTAGTGTTGGTCTGATGTGGCCCCTTTCTCCTAATAGGTGTAAGTCTGAACTTGAAAGAAGCCAACAGGCCGTCCACTCTGCAGATGTCTCCCTGAATCCATGCAGTACACCCCAAAAAATGTTTGCAACTCCACTGACGCCCAGTCATTATTATAGCGGTAAGGGTTTCCTGCTTGGCTCACATAGCTCTTGTGCTGAGATTTTTGTTCTGTCCACTCGTAAATTAATCCAACTTTGAACTCAGGTCCTCATTTGGGCCCCCCCAAAACGCCCTCACCTGTAAGCCAGGCACTTGGGTGTCTGTTCCGCGGCCAGGTTAAGCCTGGAGCTGCTTTTCACGTCGCCTCTGCAGTGTGTTTTAGCGCCTCAGAGTAGCTCTGTGAGTCTCAGCGCTGTGACGGCCGCGTGTCTGGTCTGCATCGGTCGCCCTACACAAAATGTTGTGTTAGCTGCGCCAACACACTTCCTTCACGACGTCAGTGACGGACGTGAAACTGTAAGTCCCTGCCTTTGTCCAGGTTCCAAATATGAAGAGCTGAAAGAAAAATATGACAAAGAAGTTGAAGAACGAAAAAGACTGGAGGCAGAAGTGAAAGTCTTGCAGGCTAAAGTAAGTTCCCGTGGGCCTCGGACCAGCACATAACACGGCAGGGGCCTGTGGGGGCGGCCGGAGTGCCACGGGGGTCTCCCACCAGAACCCATACGTTTTCCCGTTTCCTCCCCTGGGAGAATAACGGTCCTGGCTCCTGGGCGATGATGGTGCTTGGCCTTACAAACGAGTGGACTGAGTGGTAGTGGGGGCAGGTGCTTGGCCCCAGTATTCAGTGTTCGTCGAAGCCCCTCACTGTCCCGTCGTTCCCCACTGAGGCCTGTGACGCGAGCAGGCGGCGAGACGCCGGGGAGCGCCCCGATGATCAGCGGCCTTGCCCTGGTTTGCTCTGTCCTGCTCAGGGTCACGGGCTTCACAGCTGTTTTTTTTTTAAAGACTTATTTATTCATACAGAACTGGGGTACAGGCCAGAGATGCGGAGGGTGAGAGGATTCACCAGGGACAGAGTGGGGAGCAGAACAGGCAGATCAAGAATTACACTGCTGAGGGGAGCAGCGGGTGGGTCAGGCGAGGTCTGCCGCGCCATGGGGTCACCTCCAGGGCAGGCGGGGATCGAACTCATGCGGACGTGGCGTAAGCTTCTTAGTCTGTGCTTGAACCCGCTGCGCCACCAGGGAGGGCCCCACAGCTGGTTTTTAGGAGCTGTTTATTTCAGTATCATCTCCCAGTTCAGATGAGTTGTGGCAAGGCTTTAAACTCGATTTTGTTCTGGGCGAACAAGCAGAGAGGTGGAGAAAGAGAACTCAAGTCAGCCGGGCTCAAAGCTCCTCTCTAGCACTCAGTGTCGGTACCAGCTCTGCCCCGTCCTGGGTCTCCCGTCATTTGGTGGAGGAACGCGAGTCTCTGTGAAAGTTAAACCTGCCCGTGGCTATAAAAAATGTAACAGCACTAACACGCAGAGATTTGACCGAATGGAGGCAGAGAGAACACAAAGAGCAACTCAGATCAGTGGCGGATGTGCAGGCGTGTGTTCCGCCACAGTGATTTTCGGGGAGTGGCATGGCGGGACGTGAGATTCCTTGAAAGTTCTTTCTTTTGGGGTCCTATTTAGCTTCCATTTCAGGACAAAGGGAAGGCCGACCTCAGAATTCGGCATGGCCTGAATGCTCACGTGTTTCATGGAGGGTGTGAGTGGTGCAGCTGAAATACAAAAGCTGAGCCCACTTTACACAGACGCGTCCGCAGAGGGTGCACGTCTGACCTTCCAGACTGAGGTCTGGTCACTAGGAAACCCCCTGCCTGGGGGTTGGGCTCGACAGGGCTCCCGTGGGCTCGGAGAATCTCGGGCACAGTGAAGCCTTCCCTTGGCATTTTGGTTCATGCTCTGCTTGAGAGCAAATTGCCTCCGCTGTGGAGATTCCTAAGAGCTTCTGTGCTTGCAGCGAGTGAGCCAGCCGCCCCCCCAAAGCACCATGAATCACCGCGACATTGCCCGGCACCAGGCGTCCTCGACCGTGTTCTCCTGGCAGTGGGAAGACACCCCCAGCCGCCTCTCCTCCAGCGCCCTGAAAACGCCCGGCAGGAGAGAGCTCTCCGCGGCTCACGCGCCAGGGGAGGGCGAGGGGACTCCGGGCAGGTGGACTCCCCAAGCAGGCGTGAGAAATGCCGGCGGTGGCGCCTGTGATAACGCCAGCAATTCTCAGCTGCCGGATCAACTGAAGGCCCAGAATCAAGGTAACTTCCTGAGCTGATGGAGCTTAAACTTCCCCGGGGTCATCTCAGAGGGTAAATGCCACGGACTCCTGGTGGCTGGCAGGGGTGGTGTGTTCTAGTAGCGAGCAGCCTTGCCGCTGGGGGATGTGTCTGCCTGCTGAAGAGCTGGACGGGAGGTTGGGGCTCCCCATCTTCTCGGGCCCTCGAGCTTGGGGAACCGGCCTGCGGCTTGGCCCGGCCCGGCCCGGTGGAGGGGGGGGTCTGGCCCTGCGCGCCGGGCAGCCGTGAGGGAGCCAGCCTGTCGCCTTGTCTGCTGCCCCGACGGCCAAGAGAACCAGGTGGCGTCTGGATCCTCTCCGCAGACTGGTAATTTCCAGCGTGTGATGGATTGAAAACCCGCCTCTGTATGCACTGCCGAGGCCCCGCTCGTTCCCGCGCCACTGTATGCGGGGGGAGGGGAAACACGGCTGTCGGTCTTGGCGCTGTGGGCGCTCACACTGCCTTGACCTTTAGTGGAGGGCAGCTCCCAGGGAATGCGGAGGTTTAGTGTGTCCCTGCCCAGCTCTCACTGGCATCGATACGGGTGCAAAACAGATCGCAGCTTGCCGGCCGACAAACCCAGGCAGCGATCTTAACGAAGAGTGTGAGCAGCGCTGCATGTTTTTGCAGTCTCTGTAAGGTGCACGACTTCAGGAAAGCATCTTTCTCCGCAAGTTATCTGTGAAAACAGGAAAATATCTCCTGTTTCGGTAGACTGTTGGAATACAAATGACAAAAGACCGAATGTTGGCATGCAGCCTGCTTCAAGTAGCTTGCGTTTAACGTGTCTTGGTGATTTTTTTAAAAAGGTTTATTTATGCAGACAAGAGCTGGGGTGCAGGCCAGAGGGGTGGCAGGGGAGAGGGTTCTCTGGGGACAGTGGGGAGCAGAACAGGCAGATCGACTGCCTACACTGCCGAGGGGGGCAGCGGGTGAGGTAGGAGGGGTCTGATACGCCGTGTGGGTCACCCCCTGGAGGGGGGGATCGAACTCATGCTGAGGGGCTGCAGAGAGCTTCACAGTGCTGCGCTTTAACCCCTGCGCCAGCAGGGCGATGTTTGCCTCCCTGGTGGTGTTTATCTCGCCCAGCACATCAGAGCTGGTCCGGGTTTGAACGTAGTTGTGCCTGTTTTGCAAAGAGCATGCATTCATCCAAGACTGTCTTGTTTGTGGCTGAAGAGCTGAGGAGCAAGATTCACGAGCTGGAGCAACGTCTGCAAGGACAGGAAAAAGAGCTCAAAGGCCAGGGGGCCAGATTCCAAGAGCTCCGCCTCCAGCTGGAGAAAGCGACCACGGAGCTGGCTGACAAGGAGAAAGTCTTGAATAAAAGCAGGGATGAGCTGGTGAGAACCACCGCGCAGTCCGACCAGGCCTCCGCTAAGGTACGCAGCTCCTCGCATCCCCGGCCGTGCCTGGGGAAAGGCTCTGGCCGCTCCCGGGCACCTGAGTGCGGGAGCGGGCGGGCAGTTCACCGGGGAAGTTCCTGGAGTCTGTCCCGGGTCAGGTGCGGGCGGCCTTCAGCTGCGGACGGAGCGTTTGTGTCGCCGCGGCCCGAGTCGCTCTCTCCTGACCCGGTGCGGGGTTGCTCTGTGCCTTCTCTCTGGCTCAGCCCCTCGACGCCTCCTCCCTCGGGCAGTAGGGGCCGCCCGGGTCTGCCGTTAGAATCACCTATTAAATAAAACGGGGATAATTTGACCAAAATCAGCGCTGTATTCTTTAGTGGACATATGCCGTTTCTGGTTCTTTCCTTTGCCAAGTGTTTGCTGGCTGTGCGGCCCACGATTCTTGGCCTCGGGCGGAAGTGGGGCGGAGGGGGCTGGCTGCTCGCTGAGTGCAGCGGCTGAGTGCCATTCTCCCAAGGTCGGGAGCCCCGGACGCATCTTGGAAGTATTCTGGAACATTCCTGACACCTAGTGGTCGTGTTCCCCGGTTCGTCTCTTCCAGAGTGTCTGTAGGAAAAATTAAAAAAAAAAAAATTGGAGCAGCGCCCGTGGCTCTTTTTGCCAGTCTCTCAGACACCTCGCGCCGCCCCCTGCGCGACCGTGTGGCTCCTGGGAGGGCAGGGCCGTCTCCGGCTCTCTGGCCTGCGGGGCTGCCCGTCTGCGGCCGCCCCGCCCGGCACAGGGCTGGCCGCAGAGGGCTCCCGGCGCAGACTTGCTGGACACGTCCGTCTTGAGATTCCTCGGGAATCTCAAACCCCAAGTCCGTGGAGACTGACAAAGCCCCCCGCGGGCTCAGAGCGGGTTCCGGACAGCCTGTGGCTCAGTGTTTTACTTTCTGGGCTTGGCGTTTTTGATGTCTGGATAGCTGCAGATTCACTCACGCCGGGATGCTCGCTTTGCTCTCTCGCCCTGGTCGCTTCCAAGTTACCAGCCTTGGGCTGCTCGTCCTCCACGGTCTCTCGTGCTGTGTGCTTTTTCCAGGTTCTAGTACTGCTGACAGCTCTAGAGGAGACAGATCCAGGGTCAGACGTCAGAAGGGAGAGCTGCCACGCCGGGGCCCTTCTTCCTGGCCCAGAGTCCTCTTGGCCGGCCTCTGGGTCCTTCCTGTCCCCAGACGCAGGGTGGGACCCAGGGCTGGGCGGCCGGGAGACCCCGTGCCTCAGGCTGTCTCAGTGCCACTTGATCCCAAGGGTGCCCAGTTTTTTGTTTTTTGTTTTAAATAATATAATAGCTTATTTTTACACCACTTTGTGCCTTTGTCCATCTCAGCTGCAGTCCCCGTGGGCTTCCCATCGCCAAGTCACCCGTGTGCCCTCACCATAGTCCAGTGCACTCTCCCCGCCCTATTTTTGACCCCATCCCCCAGTCCACCCCCGTAAGATGACTCTGGTCTGTAGTTGTTCATTATTATTATTATTTTCTCACCTGGTCCTTTATGCTCCTGCTATGAGTGAAACTATCGGTATTTTTCCTTTTCTTTCTGGCTTATTTCACTCAGCAGGATCCCTTCCAGTTCCATCCATGTTCTGCAAAAGGCAGGTGTTTATTATCTTTTTGATGACTGCGTAATATTCCATTGTGCATCATATCACATCTTTTGAATCCAGTCATCCACTTTTGGGCATGTGGGCTGTTTCCAGGTCTTTCCTGTTGTAAATAAAGCAGCAATCAACATGGGGTTTTTTTTTTTTTTAATCCGTGTTTTTGTGTCTTTTTTTAGTCCAAGGGTGCCCAGTTTTATTGTTAAAGATTTTATTTATTTTGATTTAGAAGGACTGGAATGTAGGCCAGCAATGTGAGGGGTAAGGGGGCTCACAAACAGAGTGGGGAGCAGAACCAGCGGGCCCACTGAAACCCACTGCTGAGGGGAGCAGCAGGACACAGGAGAGGCTGCTGCGCCTGTGGTTACTCCCTGGCCGGGGATTGGACTCAGATTGCAGAGACGATGGCCTGAGACTCGCCCCTCGCCACCAGGGAGGCTCCAAACCCCCTAAATTTTGACAAGGTCCATATTTTAAGACTTATTTTAAAAATAACCGGCTATGCTAAAAGAAAAAAAAAAGGCAAAATGATATTCTTTGCTTTGCTTCTGGAACTCTGGTTAAAATCCTTGCTGATTATTTTTGAAAATTTAAGGTGTCATCGTGGCCATGCCATTCGAAGAGGTATTTCAGTACTTAAAATTGGCACCAAATTTCTATTGTGCTTGAAGCGAACCATACTTGGGGGCGGGGGGCGGGGTTCCCACATAGTCACACCCTGCACAGGAGGCCCTTGGTGTCCAGGACGCCCTCAGAGTCGCGCGCGGTGGGCTCCGGCCCCCCCACCCCCCCAGTCCCACAGCGCAGGCTGGGGGGGGGCCCGAATCCGCGGCTTTGCACTTTGGCTAATGGTTTTAAAGCAGCTGTTTGTGGAGTGGCGACATCAAAACGCACTGGCCGTCTGGACCCAGGGGCAGGCGGTGTCCGGGCCGCGGCGGCTGGCTGTTCCTCACTGTCCCGTGTGCTCTGTCGCAGTGCGCCGCCCTGGAGCAGAAGCTGAAACGGCTGACCGAAGATCTGAGCTGTCAGCGCCAGAACGCGGAGAGCGCCCGCTGCTCCCTGGAGCAGAGAAGCAAGGAGAAAGAGAAGGAGTTTCAGGAGGTGGGCGAGGGGAGCCCCCGGCCACTGGCCCCGAACGTGCCCTCCCTCTGCAGCTCCCCTGTCCCAGGGACCCCGCTCGCCCTGCGGGGCACGTGTCTGCCCCGGGTGGGGGGTGGGGGGGCGCGTTGGGGTGAGCTGCGTTGAGACCGTCAGCTCAGCTCTGTCCTCTTCTGCCCTCCCCGCCTCCCTGAGCCTTCACATCGGGGAGCTGGAGTGGTGCTGTTGGCCTGGCGGGGGGCTGCGGCTCGCCTGGGCTCTGCTGTGGTGTCTGCTCTGACGGGGCCCCTTGCTTTCCAGGAGCTGTGCCGGCAGCAGCGGGCCTTGCAGGCGCTGGAGCAGGAGGGCGCCCAGGTGAAGGCCAGGCTGACGCAGGAGCTGCAGCAAGCCAGGAGCGCCCAGGGCAGCCTGCAGGCCGAGCTGGACCGAGTGAGTGAGCCTCCCGGCCCCTCCCTGGGCTCCTCCTGTCCGCTGCCCTGTGTGGGTGCCCCCACCCACTCGTGGGGTGGAGCCAGGCAGGCGCTTGCTGGGCCTGGTCTGCTTCTTGAGAGAGCGGGGTGAGGTCTGTGAGGCCGCTGCCCCAGATGCGGCCGAGGACTGACTCACCCCAGATGCGGCCAGCTCTCGTGTGGGGGCTCCCCTGCGGCCCAGGCCCTGCCGCGGCCTCGACCTCTCCCTCGTCACACAGGTCCCGTCTCAGGGCCCAGCAGCAGCTGCTCTTCCTGCCGCTCTGGCCCCTGGGCGTCGTCGCTCGCACCGCAGAGTGTCCAGGAGGCCGCCCGTGTGTGTTTGATTTTCAGGGGCTCCTTTCCCTAGTGGGGGCGCCGGTGGCTCTCGGCCTGTGGGCTCGGGGCGTGTCCCGCTCCCCAGGGAGGTTCAGCTGCCCCTTTTGACACTTGTGCAACGCCCCACATCTCCGGGGAACAAATGTGCCGCAGAGACTCACTCTAGGTGGGCTCTCTGGCACACTCCGTCCGAGCAGGGGCTCTGGGCTCGAGTTGCTCGGTCCGCAGCGCTCCCTCCGGCCCGCCTCGCCGGCCCCTCGCGCCCGCTGGCAGGCCGCCCCGCTCTGCACTGGCGGCCGCTGGCCTCTTCACCCAGCGGCGGGGGTGAGACGCTAGATGCGTCCAGGCCGCCCGTCTCGGGTCACTGACCCGCCTGCCCTTGGGTGGGGGCCGGGCCTTCCCGCGGGGCTGCAGCACACGGCCTGGCCGGCTGTGCGCTTGCTCGCCTGAGGTGGCCACAGGGCCTCCTGCTGGCCCGGCGGGACGCGAGGCCCCTGGCGCTCCGGGGTGCCCGCCTCGCTCGCCCTCACTTTCTGGAGCTTCCCGTGCATGTGCCAGCGATGTCTTCCCGGGCACTTCGTGGTCCGCACCTCCAGTTTCCTCGCTGGGGCCCGCTGATGACAGAAGTGCCATCACGTCCGCCCCGTCGTCGCTGGCCCTGCCCTGAGGACAGAGGCCCGCGGGTGGCAGCGCGTGGAGCCGGCGCCCCGGCTCAGACGGCGCCGGGCCGCTCTGCGGCGGACTCGGCCCTTCTGCTGAAGGGTGACACTGTTTGGGGTGCACCTTGAGCCCCGAGGCGGACCGGCTAGAGGGTCAGCTGTGTTCTCAGCGCCTGCCTTTCGCCTGCTCTGTAACACGGAGGATTCCCCACCCAGGCGGGGCCTCTTATGCAGAACAGCGCTGAAACCCAAGTTGCAGGTGTGGGGGACCAGGGCTGCCGCCTCTGGGGCTCTGCCTGGGGGGTGGGGGGCTGGGGCACAGCAGCCCCGCGCCCGCCGGCCCCGCCCATCTGTCCGAGCTGGGTCGGAGGGAAAACGCCTCCTCTCCTGGGTGCACGGTGACCTCTGATGGGTAACCTCCAGGGTCTTTTACTGGCCGCGCTGCACGTTATCGGACCACGGCCCCGAGGGTGACCGTTAGGTCCTGCCCGTTGCAGTCCCCTTAACTGCTGCACCCCTAGGCTGTGTTTGGTGGGCACCTCCGCGGGAAACAATGGCCTCAGGGGTCTGGCCTGAGGTGGAGAGACGCACCAGATACAGCCAGAGGCAGCAGCCTCACCCCCGCCCGTGCACGGGCCTCTCCGCGCTTCTTCCCGGCCCAGATCTGGCTGAAAGATGCCGTCGTTGGGTGAACAGTCGCCCCGTTTTAATTCACTCCCCCTCGATTACCCTTGAGGCCCTCCTTCCGAGTTGACTTGCCACCTGCAGTTTGGCCTGAGAGTTTCTGTTCTGCTCTTTGTTCTTTTTCAGAGCTGGTTTGCCTTTTTGTAAGTGGAATCAGAGACGGGCTTTGGTACAGACACCTCATGTTTAAAAAGAATTAATTATGCACACACGAGCTGGGGGTAGGCCAGCAGTGGGGGGGGGGGGTGAGAGGACTCCCCAGAGACAGAGCGGGGAGCAGGACAGGCGGATCCACTGAAACCCAGGAGGGGTCTGCCGCGCCCTGGGGTCCCTCCCTGGCCGGGGGTGGGACTCGCGCTGCGGAGCTGCGGACCACCCCCAGCGCTGCGCTTGGCCCGCGCCACCGGCAGGCCCGCGGCTCGTCCTCCTCGCTCTGCTGCGTGTGAGGCAGGCGCACCCCACCTCCCCGTCTGCTTCTGATTTCAGTTTACTACTAATGTCGCCCCGTCGCTCATCACCCTTTAGCTGTTTCACTTTTCACGGCTGCATAGTTTTCCTTGGCCTCGTGGTTTCCTCCCCGGCCACCTCGTGCCCCATAATCTGTTGCCAGGCGAAACCATGGGCCGGCATGCGGCGTTTATGTCAAGCCCCGAGCGCCGCTGTGTCTCAGCCAGAAGAGACGGCTCCGTCTTTTCTCTTTCCTAAGAAGTAAAGAGCGATCAGCTTAAGATGAAGCGTTGTCTTCTGCCTGCAGGTCACAGCAGCAAAACACCAGCTCGAAAAGAGCTTGGACGAGTTCAAGCACAAGTTCTGCAGAGCCGAACAGGCCTTGCAGGCGAGTCAGACCCAGGAAGACGCGCTGAGGAGGAGCGTGGAGGTGAGTGGGGCGGAGGGCAGGCTCTGCCGGCGCCTGTGGCCGTGGGGGGCACCGCGCTGCTGTGCCCACACCTGGCTCTCAGCCGGGTCGGGTCTCCGCAGTTCTGGCGACTGCACAAAGCTCCCCAAAGCCAGCGTTAGGCTGACGTAGCTGGTGCTGAGACCTGCGTGCGTGTCCGCTTTCGCTTCTGTGGAATCCGGATAAGCCTCGATCCAGTAGTGGGAGCGTGGCACACTGCCGCCCACCTCTCAGCCCCCAAAGCTTGCTTTGACCCACCTGGGAGGTGGGCGGTTGGGAGGGAGGAAGGAAGCGAACTTCTGGATGGAAGGAAACAAAAGTGCGGATAAATCCATTTCGCGGGAGCGGTGAGTCAGCGAATAGAGAGGCTTGCGGAAGGCAGAGATTTAAGTAAGCAAAAGCCACGACTGGCGAGGTGCTGGCAGCTTTAAGAGTGATGACATTGTCCAGTCATTCGAAACGGTGCCACTCTGGCCCCAAAGGCAGCCGAGGCCGGGGTTTATTCACGGAGCCGCGGCCGTCACTCGGGGAGCCCCGAGACCCCGGCGGTGTCTCGGCTCTTCGTCCCCTCTTAGTTCGCCTCTTCTCGGAATGGAATCACCGGCCTGGAGTTTATCTTAACGGGCTCAATCGAGAACCACTCAGGGACCGTTACTAGAGCGAACAACACGCGTCGCGGTGCGGTCAGAAGCCCAGCGGAACACAAGCGCTTCTCCATCAAAAGGCGGGTGGGGGCGTGGAGGGGGAACTTCTCCCCACTTGACCCTTAAGTACTTTGCAGTTGCTCACCAGACTGCGCAGGTGCTTTTCTTTCTCCTAAGTTCTGTGTGGAAAGCTGGCGTCTGTCCGGGTGCCCAGAGTCCAGCGCGCGTCCCAGCGGCGGGCGCGTCTAGCCGAGCAGCTGCCGCAGCCGAGGGGGCTGGCTGACGCGGCTCCAGGGGCCCGTTCTCCGGGCCAGGAGGCCCCGCCCGCCCGCAGCTCCCATTCGCGTGATGGCTTCATCAGCCGGCAGTTGCAAATGGAAATGTTGGTTTCAGCAAAACAAATGTTTGCCTTTGGCCAGCGAAGCCCACCAGCAGATGCTTCTGCACACATGCGCGCTGGCACCGGGCTCTGCCCTCCGCGCCGCCCTCTGCAGCTTCCCGCTCCCGGCTGCCGGCTGGACTCGCTGTGTCGGAGCCGGAGCCTGGCTCGCTGGCCGGGTGCCGTGCCTGGCCTGCGGGGGATCCTGCAGCCCGTCCTGTCGCACCTGGGCTTCCCGGCTTCTAGATCGCGGAAGGTGTCTTGGGCCGAGCCTCGCCCAGGGTGGCGGGCGCTCTCATTTTGCTCTTAGTTTATGTTGGTGTGGGGCGGCTTTTGAGGATGATGTCAAGAAGGCGGAGGGTTGCGCCGGGCCTGGCTGCACCGGGATCAGGACGGTGAATTACGCTACCGGAACACCCTGACACTTCAGGGACGCTGGCTGCCCGCCCGGGGCGGGGAGTGCCTGCCCCCGGCCTGCTGGCCAGTGTCTCTGGGCGCAGTGGCCCCGACGGCTGACGGCTCCCGCCCAGCCTGGTGGGCTGCTGGGCTCCCCCGCAGTGGCCTCTCGTGTCTCCTGTTCCTCATCACCCGTGGGGGTGTGGTCACCCAGAGGACCGCGCTTTGGAGATTTTGCGCGTTAACAGCCCTGCCTGCTCTGTCACCCTGGGTGTGACCCCGTGCGTGGTGGTGAGGCCGCAGTCGCGTGCTGGCTCCTAGGTGTGGGAGGCCAGAAGGAAAGTTAGAGCGTCTCTACAGTTCCCGAGTCTGGGCTGCAGACACGAAAGTGCTGCTGGGTGCAGCGAGATCGAGATCGCTGCTCCTGGCCATCTGGGGGCGAGGTCACCCGGGAGCCGTGGCCATCCAGGGCACGGGGCTGCAGGCTAAAGCAGCTGGTGCCTTGGGACCCTCTCAGGGCGTGGCGTGGCCTGGTCTGGCCTGTGCCGCATCTGGCCTCACGTCCATGCCCTGTTCACCACAGAGGCGTCGTTGGGCACGGGTCCAGCCCCACCCCCTGCCGGCTGGGGGACCAGCTGGGCGGCCACGCCGAGATCTGCTTGGTCCGGCCTAGGACACGCTGCCCCCAGCCCTAGCTGGCCTGGGTGGAATCGCTTCCCGAGTTCTGAAGCTGGCATGTGGTGATCGAGAGTTTTGTTGTGTTTTTCCAGACTAGTGCCCAATTTTGCAAATCGTGTGTGCCTGCAGGACGTGCCGGGAGAACATATCCTTGTGTGCTTAACTCATTGTTGATAATGAGCCACCCAATCAGGTCGTAAGTGGCCGCGGCCTCTCGGAAAGCTAATTGCTGATGGACGGCGGCCGCCAGATCCCTTCTCAGATGTTGGTTTTCCGAATTCTGGCCTTTTAAAACTCTTGGGTTGGGCGCAGCCGTAGGCTGATAAGCCTGTTGGGTCCCGGGATTGGCTGAACATCTATTTGTGGAGCAAATGCCAGCGTGGACAGACATGCTAATCTTCCCATTGAGCTTGCTTTTTGTTTAAATGTCTCCAGTTACGGACAGACGGACGGAGACCCACAGAAGCAGAAACATTCCCCCCTCTCTCCCCGCGCCCCCAGCACCAGCTTCGCCATGGCTTCCGGCTTCCTCCTCAGGCCTCCAGGGGAGGTGCTGTGCCATTTCATTGAATTCTGTTTTTTACGGTAGGAAGATATTTTTATAAAGTTGCAAAGTAAAAAATGCGAAGCCGTCCCCAGTGATTAAATTCTAGTGGTTCTTTTACGTTGAACCCATTCTGCTGCTCTTAGCACTGATCGTGCGCCTGGCAGCTGGCAAATTTGGGAAGGAAATACTCCTAATAATGCTCCATTACCCTCGTGCCAGCGCTGAAGGTGCTTTCCTTTTCGCATCTGTGATCGCATCCGAGCGGTGATTATTCTGAGCCGAGAGCGAGCAGGCGGCGCCTCGTCTGTGGTTTAACGACGCCAGCGGACGTCGGCCGGACGTGGCCGCTCGCCCCTGAGGTCCGTGGAGCGCCCCGAGGCCCTGGGGCTCGCGTGGTTGCAAAGGGCATCGGCCTGGCTTGTCCGCAGGGCGGAGAGCGTTGGGACGGAGGGCGGCGGCGCCTCCCTGCCGTAGGCTCGGCCGTGTTTGTTGAGAAGTGAACGTCGCCGCAGAGGCCGCCAGCAAGTTTTCGAGTCCTTTCTCCCAGCCAGCTTCTCGCTCTTCTTGAACTTGGCTGTGCCGCTCCAGTGCGCATCTGCTGGTAGTAACCAGACTGCTAATTGCAGGCAGCCTCCCAGCCCGGCGCTGCCAGGCCATCTGTTTCCTCGCCGTGCAGCAGCGCGTTGGAGGCTGGGTCTTAATTGTTTCTTTAAGATTCAAAATGTCCCCATTTTTCACAGGGCTGTGTGAGGAGAACGGTTAAAAAAAGTCATCGCTCCCAGGAGGCCGCGGCGTAGCGCTGCGTGCCGGCAGCG
>NW_004567151.1:399474-404807 GCF_000260355.1 Condylura cristata | reverse complement strand
GTTCCGGCCCTGGGCATTCTCGGCCACGCCGGGAGTTACTGGGCGGAAGCCTGCGCAGGCTTGCGGCGGGGGAGAGGTGGCCAGATGGCCTCACACTCCCTGACTCGCCCGTGGGCTGCCCCGCCCTGCCCCTCGCTGGCCCCAGAGTCCTGCGGCCGCGGGTCTGACCAGCTCGGCGGGCAGTCGGCTTCCGCCACGTCAGTGCTCCTGCGCACTTTTCTCTCTTTGCATAGAGGAAAATACAGACGTAAGTATATGCAGAGAGAAGGAAAGGAACGCCGAGGCGTTTTCTAGCACTTGCGAAGAAGCGAAGCCCCTGCAGGTGCGGTTTTCTCGCTGCCTTGAGGCGGATGTGCGTGCGGCCGGCGCCCTCCCTTCCGGGTGGCACCGCGCAGTTCGGCTGGGTCTCGCAGGGCCTAAGCACTGAGTTTGGGCTCTTCTTTTGAGAGTTTACAATACATGTAGACAACAATCAGTTAAGGCATAACAATGAGATCTTTTTACATTTGCAGCAAAGGCGGTGTCTCAGGAGGGCCTGTTAAGAGACCTTCAAGAAAAGATAAGTCAGCAGGAGAATCCCCTGCTGCTGGAGAAGCTGAGGCGGGCCGTGGCTGACCTGGAGCAGCAGCGGGACTGCTCCCAGGACCTCCTCAAGAAGAGGGAGCACCACATCGAGCAGCTGAACGAGAAGTTAAGCAGGACTGAGCAGGAGTCCCGGGCCGTCCTGAGCGCGCTGGAGTGCAAGAGCAAAGAGTGCGAGGAGCTGAGCCAGGAGAAGACCCAGTTTTCTCTCTGGAAGCAGGAAAACGAGCAGCGACTGCATCAGGTGGCGGCAGAACGGGAAAGCCTGCAGGGCCAGGTCAGCCACCTGGAGACCTGTCTGAGGACGCAGCAGGCGAGGAGCCTGGAGTGCAGCGAGCGCCTCGCCGCCCTGGAGCTGGAGCTGGAGCTGGATCAGAAGCGGCGCGCGGAAATGGACAGCGTGTGCTCAGAGGTGGCGCGGCTCCAGGGGCAGGTGGCCGACCTTGAGCGCGAGCTTCAGGTGCTGTCCGGCGAGCTGGCGGACCGAGAGCAGCGCTGCCAGGACCTGAGTGCCCAGTGCGAGAGCCTCCGGGGCGCGGGCCGCTCCGGGGGCCCCCCGCTGGGGGCAGGCCCGGCCCAGCAGGCCCACGGCGGAAGTGTTCCGGCTTTCGAGCAGCAGCCGGCCGGGCATGATCCCTTGGCAAGCCTCGCGGGGCAACAGGAGGGCCTGCCTTCCGAGAGGAGCCACGCCGCCCCGAGCCCCTCAGGCTCAGGCATCTTGCATGATAAAGTCGCCGCACTGGAATGTTCCCTCGAGTCCCAGAAGCAGCGGAACTCAGATCTGCAAAGGCAGTGCGAAGAGTTGGTGCAAGTGAGAGCAGAAACAGAAGAAAATCTCAGGCAGGCAGAGCAGCTGCATCAGGACTTCGTGGCTGCGACCAGTCAGCGTATCAGTAAGCTGCAGGAAGACAATTCTCTCCATCAGCAGGTCGTTGCCGAGACGGTCGGTGCCCTCAAGGACAAAGAAAAGGAGCTGCAGCTGCTGACCGAACAGCTCGAGGCTCAACAGGCCGAGACGCGAGAGGCTGAAGTGAGGAGCCGCTCGCTGGAAGCCGCTGTCAAGGAGCTGCAACTTCTGTCAGAAACCCTGAGCTCGGAGAAGAAGGAAATGAGCGCGGTCATTTCTCTCCGGGCAGAGGAAATCCACGAACTGGCCCAGGAGAATGGGAGGCTGAAGGAAGTGAATGCAAGCTTGGGTCAGGAGAAGAGGGACTTACTCCAGAAAAGCGAGAGGCTCTCACTGCTCGTGGAGGAGAAGGAGAGGAGCTTGTCAGAGCTATCCAGCCAGCACCAGCAGGAAAGGCTGGCTCTCCTGCAGAGGTGCGCGGAAGCCCGAAGCGCCCTTGAGGAGCTCAGCGCAAAGTACGAGGCAGGCCAAGAACAGAGCTCGCAGCTGGAATGCTTGCTCAGCCGGTGCACCGGTGTCTGTGAAAACAGGGAGAGGGAGTTGGAGCGGCTGCGGGAGGCCTTTGCAAGGGAACACCAGGCGTGTGTGGCAGAACTGGCTCTAGCGGAAGAGCGAAACCAGCGCCTGGAGCGGGAGCTGGAGGCCGCGCAGCGCCGCGCGGCTGAGCCCCCGAGCCGGCCCCAGGGCGAGGCTGAGGCCCCGGAGCAGGCCATCAGGGCGTTAGAGGAAGAGCAGACGGCGGCGCAAAGGCAAGTCCAGGCTTTATCCCAAGAGAGCCCCCACCTGCGGGAGTCAGCGCAGACACAGAGCGAGCGCCCCGACCCGCAGCCGCGCCCCGCTGAGGAACACGCCGGCTGCGCGACCGAGTGCGGCCACGCGCCCCTGCAGGCGGCTCTGGCCGCGTCAGACCCTTCTCCAGACCGGCGCGGTGAGCTGAGGCGCTCAGAAGCTCAGGCAGGAAACCTGGAGTTGAGGCTTCAGGGGCGCGAGCTGGACAAGGAGCGCCTGCGGCCAGAGTCTCCGGCCGCCAAGGACCCGGCTTCGGCCCGGGACCCTCGGCCTGCAGAAGCCAGTGCCCCTCAGGACGCCCCTCAGGACTGTGACATGGACGCGGAAGGAGAGTGCGCCTCGCCGCACGGCGAGTGGCCGGCAGGCGGCCCTCTGCAGGCGGCCCTGAGCAAGCTGGCGGAGCTGGAGGCCCTGTGCGGCTCCCTGCGGGCGGAGAAGCTGGAGCTGCTGTCCGAGCTCGATGCGGCCAGGTCGGAATGTGTCGAAGCAACCAGCAAGATGGCAGCGGAGGTCGAGAAGCTGGTGGGCGAAGTGAGGACCCTGAACCATGCAGGCAGCCTCCTCCACAGCGAGCTCGTGACAGAAGCGACAGAAGTGCCAGCAGCCACGTTTGGGGCTGAGCACACGCCCGCGTCCCCAGCACCCCCGGGCGACAGCAGCTTCAGCGAGCGCCTGGCGTCGTCGGGCAGGGAGGTGCAGGCACACTTCGCCGAGCTGCAGGCGCGGGTCACCTCGCTGCAGCGCGAACACAGGGCTTTGCACCATCAGCACTGCCAGGTGCGCTCCCGGATGGCCGCGCTGCAGGCCTACGTGGGCACGTTGCAGGCCAACACCTCAGCATCATACGTGGACCCGAGGGACGCCGAGGGCGACGCGGCGAAGGAGGTGACACCGGGGCCCAGGGAGGGGCGCTGTCTGTGGGACAGCCCCTGCCCCGCAGGCCTTCGAGAACTCACGGCAGAGACATCCCTTTTGAGCCATTCAGAGGGGGACGATGTGACAGACCAGTCCAGGGCCGATGACACCCTGAGCAGCAGCCTGGGGGAGGAGGCTCTGGCCCCGGGGGGCCCCCCACCTCCCCCCGGGGAGCGTGTGGAGGCGCTGGAGGCGAGGTGCCAGACGTACCTGCAGTCCCTGCGGCAGCTGGAGGAGAAGATGGAGCGTGAGGGCCTGCTGAGAAATGAGGAAATGCAGGCACTGCGGCAGCTGCTGGGCTCCGGGAGGGACGCGCTCGACGGCCTCCGGCGGGAGTACCTGTCGGAAAGGCAGCAGTGGGAGCAGCGGCTGGCCCGCGTGACCGCGGACATGGAGTGCAGGCTGGCGGCCGAGAAGCAGCAGACGGAGCAGCTGGCCCGGGAGCTCGAGGTGGCGCGGCTGCAGCTGCAGGGCCTGGACCTGAGCTCGCGCTCGCTGCTGGGCGCCGACCTGGAGGACGTGAGTACCCGGGGCGCGGCCGCTTCCCGCCACAGGCCTCCAGAATCAAAGCCTGTGGCTCCCGTGAGGGCTGGGCGTGCGCCCCGGCCCCCGGAGACAGCGGGGCGTCGCGGACGCCGGCCCCCCGTCTGCGTGAGCTCACCCTGCGGCCGTAGCCGAGAGCTCGCGTGCGGCGACGTGACCGGGTTTCAGCCTTGCCCTTCCCGGGCTGCTCGCCAGGCCAGCCGGTCGTGAGGACGAGAGCCGGCGTTTACTGCATTGCTGAGGACTCCCTGGCAGCGTGCTCGCACGAGCCTGTGACTTGGGGCCACAAACAGACAGTTGTTCCGGGGATGGGACGTGGTTCGGTTTCCGGTACCGGTGGCCTGTGAGCTGGGTGTGCTGTGCCAGGAGTCTCCTGGGGCGGGGTGTCAGAGGCAGGGCACCCGTCCCGGTGAGGGGAAGGTGGGGCTCGCGTCTGACTTACCCACCAGTATGGCGCACGGGTGCCGGGCTGTGACTTTGGTCACGCACCCCGCCACCTGCATTTGTGGGAGAATATCAGAAATGCCCGCACATGCTGCCGTTAGCTTCAAACGGGGCTCCATACCTAGAGGCCCAGCGTGGGCCTGGCAAAAAAGAAGTAGGGACTTAATAGGCCGTGGCTTAGCCGGGGCTGCCTAGAGAGCTCGCCCAAGCCCTTCCCTCCCCGCAGACGGGCCTGACCGGGTGCGGGGTGTGTTGCATTCTTGGGCCGGGGGCTGTATTTATCAGCAGGGGCCCATTGCCGTTTTGGTAAAGGAGTAACTCCGCTTGTTTATCCTTGAAAAGTAAATTCTCATTTCTGTGTTACAGCCTGCTCCGGGAAGCGAGAGCTGTGACTCAAAAGAACCAGAAGGAAATACCTCAGGAAGCGGGGAGGGCGCGCACGGGCGAGGCCCCCACGCGCCCTGTGACGACCAGCCCGGCCTGCCCCAGTCGCAGGGAGGAGCCCAGCCCCAGACCCCCCGGCGGCAGCGCGACAGCCTCGGAGGCCGCCCCCCAGCGGGCAGCCCTGAGCCGTCCCCCGCCGGCCCCGGCGCCCCGGATCTCCTGGACTTCCCGGGGAGTCCAGTGACCGGCGAGAAGCTCCGAGCGCGGGTCCAGGAGATGTCGCGTGAGAACGCGAGACTGCGGCAGGCCGTCGAGGAACGCGACCGGAGAGTGGAAGGCTTGCTCGGCGAGGTGGAAGAGTTGGGCTCCAAACTCGAGCTCCAGGAAGCCCAGGTCGCCGCCCAGACCGCGGCGTGCCTGCAACTGGAGGGGGTAGTGGGGCGACTTGAGGAAGAAAAATCAGCCTTCAGTGAGCAGTCGGACCCCCCTGCCGACGCAGAGCAGCGGCCGCCCGCGGGGGCGGGCGCCGCGCCCGCGAATGCCGGCTGGAGGGAGCGGTTTCTCTCCGTGGAGAAGGAGCTGGAGCGGTTGAGCGCGCAGCACGCCGGCCTGGAGCGCCAGGCCCTCTCCCTGGGCGCGGCCTTGGAGAGAGCCCAGAGGGAGAAGCTGTCGCTGGCAGAGGACAGCGCCAGGAAGGGCCAAGTCATAGCCCGTCTGGAGCGGCAGCTCTCCGGGGGCGCCCCGCTGCCGGGGGGCGCAGTGCCGGGCC
>NW_004567151.1:395745-397490 GCF_000260355.1 Condylura cristata | reverse complement strand
GGCCCGGGGCTTTCACTCCCCGCTCCTGCTCCCAGTATACCTCCCACCCCCTCCCCAGGTCTCCCGCCCTCTGAGGGCGCTGTAGCGAACAGGCCCCGGGGTAGGGCCGGAAGGGGCCCCCCTGCCCTGCCTGAAAAACCCTTTGGGGCAAGAACCGGTAAAGGTGCTGGGCCTGGGCCTCTCCTCCCGGCCAGCTGATGCCGGAGGCGGGCTGGGCTCACCTGGCAAACGAGAAGGCGCTTTGCTCCCTGGGTACTTCTGAAGCAGAAACGCGGTTCCTTCACGGTGTCAGTTTCACTGGACAGATACTTAGAGAAAGGACTGCCGGGAAAAGCCATCCACCCCACTGCTTTCCCCAAGAATTTCAGCTTTTCCTGCAGCTCTCCACGGGGTGCTCTGGAGCAGTGATCAGGCAGCCTCACCAGCGGCTCCGGCCCCAGCAGATGCGGACGCCATTGCTTGGCCGCATTAGCGCGGGCGGGCGGGTTGTCTCCGACTCGATGCCAGGGAGGATTAGCGGGGCCGAGACCGATGAGAACCTTCCACGCTGCCTCAGTCCCTCCTCTCTGCTGTCTAATTCACCTTAATACCCGTCTGCGGGATGTGCAGCTTGCATTTCGCTGCCTGTCCGTCCTTCCCTGGTCGCTGTCTGTCATTAAATCTGCCCTGAGAGGAGAGGGCGCGCTTCCCAGTGAGCCCGGAGAATGTCAGCTGAGTGGATTAGTGGAGGGGGATTAGCCGGCTTCCATTTTGTTCTGGAAGACCAAAGTGGATGCCAGGGGCCTGCGGACTCAGGGTGATTGGTTGGGACCGACACCCCCCTCACGCAAAATTTCATTCCAGGTGAGCACCCTGGCGCGGAGGGAGTCGGGGCTGCAGAGGGACGTGCAGGAGCTGGCGCAGAAAATGGCAGCAATGGAGGAAGACCTGAGCGGGGAGAAGAGCAGGCTCACGGAGGAGCTGAGACTCAAGTCGGAAGAAATAAAGAGCAGCGATGTAAGTGGGCCTCGACGGACTCCCAGCCCCCCGGGGCCCCTGCCGGGGCCGCCGCCTCTCAGGGTCCTCACAGTCAGACTTGGCGTAGCCTGGCCCCGGCCTGTGCCCGGAGGTGGCCCCAGCGTCCTGTCTGGAGGACAAGCGCAGTCACGGCCGGCGTGTGAAGCTGGCACGTTCTCGGGGTGCGGCTGGAGGCCCGGGCTGGCCCTCTCAGGCTCAGGCCTGAGCCTCTCTTGCTGCTGGCACGGTGCAAGATGGCAGCCCCGGGTCACAGTCCGGCAGATGCAGAAAGCCCTGGCTGAAGGCGGGGCCCGTGCGAGGCTTTTCCGCGAGGGCGCCTGGTCCTGCCTGCCGGGCCTCTGCCCGGGCGCGTCCCCCGGGGACGGCCTGTCCCGCCCGCTCACGGGGCGCAGGCAGTGCCGCGTGGCCTCGCGTCTGCCCCGCTGGGGGCTGCCCACGGCTGCGGCTCCGGCCTCGTGGGCTCAGTGTCTGCCCCGTCAGATGGGACGCGCACACACAGAAGTGCAGAAGGTGGGCGTGCTGGGGACACCCCAGTTCAGACGGGGGTGCAGAGGAAAGAGCTTTCCCAGTCTGGAGAGCAGAGGGAAGCCAGGGGCTGCAAGGCCCGTTGGTCAGAGCGGGAGGGGCCTCGGGTTTCTGCAGCCTAAAGGGGTGGAGCGGCTGGGCGACTCCCCCTGCTGCTGCGGAGCCCGAGGCACCCGGGAGGGCGGGAGGCCTGGAGGGGCCGG
>NW_004567151.1:392865-393779 GCF_000260355.1 Condylura cristata | reverse complement strand
GCTTGGCGTGTTTCTTAGGGGGACCCCTGGCAGCTGCGGGTTTGACCTGGCCGCCCCAGGGCAAGTGAGGCCCCTGTCCACCGGCACTGGACGGTGCGCTTCGGGGAGCCTTCTCCAGTGAAGAGCAGCCTGACAGCCAGCCGTCTTGCCCTCAGGGTTTGCTGATATCCCGACCGGAAAGACGAGCCCCTACATCCTTCGGAGAACCACCCTGGCCACCAGGACCAGCCCCCGCCTGGCTGCCCAGAAGTTAGCGCCCTCCCCCCTCAGTCTCGACAAAGAGAATCAAGCCGAGCCCTCCAAGCCAGCAGCCGGGGGCAGCAGATCACAGAAGGTAAGTGCCGGGCACATCAAAGGGCAGGTGGATAAAGATGTGGTCGGAATACTATACAGCCGTGAAAAGGTCAGTTTTTCAGCCAGTTGTGACAGCGTGGGTGGACCATGGAGGCGCTGTGCTTAGCGACGTGAGTCAGACGGGGACAAGCACTGCCCCTTTTACGAGCAGGTAGTGTAGAGAAGCCCAGCACCCCGACTTTGGACCATAAGATGAGTGGCTAGCAGGGGAAGCGGTCAGCAGGGCAGAGAACCAAGCGTGAAGAGAGAATGAGGGTTGATTCTCAGCGCTGCACCCCTGAAGCCAACATAATGTTAACATGCAGTGGAAAAACGGAACACGCACGCGTCTCTAGCCGTCCCTGGAGGAGGCCTCTGGCCGGCGGCCTCCGTCTCGGCTGTTGGGCGCAGGCTGGGACGTCGGGTAGAGAATCTGCCGCATGTCTTCAGGCCGCGGCCCCGCCGGCCCCTCCTGGCTGGGCGAGAGTGAGTGTCTGAATTCTTCCCAGTGTCCCTCAGCTGGGCAGCGCGGACTGTTGCTGGAAGTTGCTGGAGCAGCTTCAGGAGTTCAGGCTCTGATT
>NW_004567151.1:388865-390995 GCF_000260355.1 Condylura cristata | reverse complement strand
CTGTCTGGCCGCCCTGCCTTCTGGAGGTGCCCTCGGGCCTCCCGTCACCATCACAGAGCTGTGCGCGCCCCAGAAGTGAACGGCCACGGCCGTGGACCTTCTCCCCCAGCTGATGGCGCCTGTGCACCGTGGGCCGAGCTGTGCACGGCCACTGGACATGCTGCAGCCCGACTCGAGTCCCCGACCAGTGAGGTCCCCGAGCCCCGGCTGACGCCCCGTGGGAAGCAGACCGCGCCCGGACACCGGGAGGCCGTGTCGCCCGCCCCAGGGCCTGGGGGCCCGGCTGCCTGCGTGTTCTGGGGGGCTGGGTGGTGCTTTGTGTTCAGGGAGGCCCGAGTGTCCGCGGGGATCACGTCTTCGGGAAGGCAGTGAGCCCCCGCAGAACTGACCCCCCGTCACCCCCCGCAGCTCCCGCTGCTAAAGACCCACGTGTTTGCTCCTACTCTGTGGAACTAGCAAGTTCTCACGGGTTTGCTTTCCAGAAAGCATCAGGGCCCCTGGCTCTGGAGGGGCCCATCCCCCCCCCGGGTGTGGGCCCACGACGCCTCCTGACCACTGTCCGGGCTCGGATGCGACACCTCCGATGTCCAGGCAGCTCTTCCCAAGGCCCCTGGGCTGTGGCAGGATGTGGGCTGGCGCTGCATGTCGGCCTGCCCCTTGGCTTCTGTCCTTAAGTTTTCTCATGGCTGACAGGGGGCGTCCCTGCTCCCTCAGGAGGACCTGCACACCTGGACGCGCCAGCATGGCGGGGTGCTGCTCCCCGCTTCTGTCCCCCAGCGCCTCACCTTCACGGGAAGGGGCTTTCCGGCAGGTTCACCGACTGGTATAACCCTGAAAGGACACAGTTGAGAACAGGCCTCCCAGCCTGCCTCCAGCCCAAGGACCCAGAGCCAGCACCCCCAGCTGCACATTTCAGTATCTTAAAACGGGAACCGCTCAGTGTATCCAAATGATTTCCTTAAATGAAAGAAAATCCCGTTAAAGAGTCTGCCGGGGGGAGCCTCAGGAAATGTGGAGGTACTCGGGCCTCAGAGTCACTGTGTCCGATGCACGCAAGGTGACGGAGCCGGGCGCCCGCGGGGCCTTGGGAAGTCACCGAGTTCACCTTGCTGCGATGGGGAGAAGGCGAGGCAGGACAGCTCTGCACCTAACCCCCGGTGAGCGCGAAGCTCCCCAGCTTTGGCTTCGCAGCTGCGGCCTTTGCAAGGGCTCCAGAGCAGGAGGGGCCGTCCTGCCAGGCCGGAAGGCCGAGGCAGGTGTGTCCGGAGGGTGGGACGTGTCAAACACGGCACTCCTGGGCTCCATCCCCACCTGCTCAACACGGGTTGAAAGCGCCTGGGCACAGGTGTGCGGGCGCGCACGTCGGCACCCAGTGCCCGAGTCTGCACCCCGCGCCAGGCAGCCGGGGCCCTCCCTGGCAATACACCGTCACCCCAGCGCTAAGAACGGGAGGCCGCCACTGCCCTCGTGTGTACAATGAGCTCTCGGAAGCCCGGGCCACACGGGACACGCCAGAAGGCCCTGGATTCTCGCTGCCTCCCGTTTTTGCGGAGCTTTATGGAGGCGCCATCCCACCTGCTGTGAGGGCCCTAACCCTCAGGCGATCTAAAGCGCAATCGCCGTGAGCCCCCCGTCCCGTGCTAGTTCGATCCCCCACCAGGGAGGGACCCCCAGGGCGCGGCAGACCCCTCCTGTCTCCCCGCTGCTCCCCTCAGCAGTGGACTGCATCCACCTGCCTGCTCTGCTCCCCACTCTGTCTCTGGGGAGTCTTCTCACCCTCCACACCTCTGGCCTGCACCCCAGTTCTTGTCTGCATCAGTAAATAGATGTTAAGAAAAGGAAAAAAGGGGGACCCGGTGCTGTGATAGGCGGGACAACTCGTCTACCCTGGCCTTGGACTAAGGGGTGATCGACACCCTGACACTCAGGACCCAGTGGGGGGCCACGACCAGGTCACTGGCCTGGGGCAGGGACAGGCCCCTGGCCCACGGCCACCACGCGTCTGCTGTAACGCAAACGTGGCAGTCGCGCCTTGACGCAGTCGGGGGTTTGATCTTTAAAACTGGCGGCGTCCGACCTCCCTCCTCACCCTGGGTTAGGGTCCGCTTCTGGGAAGCAGCCGTTGCCACA
>NW_004567151.1:381479-387181 GCF_000260355.1 Condylura cristata | reverse complement strand
CCTCTCCCTCCTCCTCTTCCTTCTCTCCCTCCTTACCATTTTGCTTCTGCAATACCTGGCAAATTCTTTATATTAAATTCAGAAGAGCGGGCTGCGGCTAGATAAAGCAGGCAAACGGGGATAATTACAGGGTGGCGTATAGAACTGAACTTTCAGTGGTGAACTTGATGCAGCATAGAAATAGTTTGATTTTTTATTGATGCACCTGAAACTTATATAACATGCTCCTACAACGTGACACCAATAAAAAAATTTAAATAAGAAAGAATTCACTTCAAATAACTGTTGTCATCTCTGCGATTGCTCCCCGGCTGATCCAGGCCCTGTACCCTGTTTTCTGTATCTGGGAGCCAGAAAAATATTTGAAGTCAGTGATTTGATCCCTATTTCTCACCTTTCCAAATGTCTGCCGAAGGCATCGGCATGAAGGAATATTCCAGAAGCCGTGCACCCCCTCGGCAATCACCTGCTTCTCAGACTTCATGCTCACACGGCAAGAATTTTTCAAAACCTCCCAGGCTCCAATTCCACCAAGTGGGAGCTGACTCGTCCTTGGGGTGCCCTGTCCCCCACACCCCGAGGGAGGGCAGCATCCGGGTCAGCCCTCCCGGTGACAGGTGACACCTTCCAAAGCAAAGGCGGAGAAGTCTGGACACAGCAGGGGCATCCTCCTGGCTCTGAAGATGCCTGTCAGGGGGAGGAGAAGCCCCAGAGGGAGCAACAGGGTCACGTAGACGTCCCCTGAGGATTTCTTCTAGAAGGGTTACAGGTGTGAGTTCACTTTTGTGAAAGGTGGACGGTGTCTTGATTCTTATTTTTGTTTTTTAAAGATTTTATTATCTATGCATACAGAACTGGGGTACAGGCCAGAGGTACAGGGGGTGAGAGGCTTCACCAGAGACAGAGTGGGGAGCAGAACAGGCAGATGGATGAAGTCCACTGCTGAGGGGAGACGGGAGGGGTCTGCTGCGCCCTGGGGGTCCCCTCCAGGGCTGGGGAGCAAACTCACCCTGAAGTATCCATGACTTCGCTTAGCTTCACAGTCCAGCGCTCCAACCCATTGCGTCATCAGGGAGCTCCCTACTCTGGTGGACAAAACTCTCCCTTGAGATCGGCCTGCGTCCCCCGCCGGAGAGCAGCCGGCTCCATTTCTACAACTCTTCTCAGCCCTTTGTCCTGATCAGCTTCATTCAGTTTTCAGATTTACGCAGCCATCGTCGAGGGGAGCGTGAGCTTAGACACAGATGAAGGCCGTATCCGGCCTCTGCAGCGCTCTGTCCTGGGCCTCAGGGTGGCGGTTCACAGAGCACGGGGGTGAGGGGGTGGGGGTGGGAGCCTAGGAGCGCCCAGCCTGGGGCCCCAGGCTCAGGGCACAGTGCCGGACACGGTCCGCACCCATCGGGACGTCCACCACCATTCCTGGGGTCCCACCCCTGGGGTCTCCATCTGCGCTGGCCTTTCCTTTAAAGAAGGTGCGAGAATGTTCCTCTGCTCTGAGGCTCCAGTGGACCCACTTCTGCTTAGAGGCACGTCCTCGCAAGGACGTGCTGGACACTTCGTGTCCCCTCGCCTTCTGTGCTGACCCTTCTGGCATTCTTGCTCTCCTGTCTTGGGCTTTTACATTTGCTTCACTCTGCTGGAATGACCTGGCCAGATACCTGTAGCCTGTTACCCCAATTTCTCCAGGTTGGTACAATTGCATCCATATCTGCTCAGTATTTTAGTGCTTCCTCTCCCTCCTCTTCCTCTTCTCTGAAACCATCCCTCTCTCCTTACTAAGATCTGTGAAGCGATGGCATTTCTGTCCCTCATCTTTCCTCCTCCTCAGTGCTTCCACGAGCTGTGCTTTTAACCTTTTGTACCACCAGGGAGATCCCTCATATTTCTTATTAGAGTCTCCACCTCCACCACCCTATACTTTGTTCCATTCTTTGTGCATTTTCCCTGGGGCACTCTCGTCTCCCCAGCACACCCTCCTCCAGGGGGCGCCACCTGTAACAGTCTTTGGCTGTTCACCTGTGGCTAAAGCCACCCGTAGGAGCGTGAGACCGTCAAAGAATAAACAATTCAAAGCAAGAGGCACCGGTAAGGCTCAGGTTCCCAGCGCTGGGCCTGCCTGACGTAAATGTGAAAGGAGAGAATGAGAACCAGCCTGCTCTTCTGTGGGACACAGAGGCATGAACCCCTGGGGATCAGGCCCTCCTATCCCCAGCCCCTGGGGTGGCAGACATGGGAATCCAGACATGGGTATTCAGCTCTACGTGGTGGTGGGTGGGGGAATTACTTTACCACTATGTAACTAGCATTTTCATGATGAGTTTTCTTAAGAATTTTTACTTGACCAGCTCTCCCACACATAGATTTTGTTCTCTGGCAGCCTTTACTATAGATCGTTCCTCTTCATGGCTGCATAGTATTCCACTATTTGCACCGCCTCTTCCTGATCCTGTTCTCTCTCACTGGTCTGAGGGCAGCTCACATCCTAGTTGTCTGGGTCTTCATTGAAACTTGCTTTCAGAATTTCAGAAGCTTGATGAACTGGATTTATTTGTCAATAAAGTACAATCAAGAGAAGGAAACTTGGTTGATTGACATCTGCTCTATAATGTGATACTTTTCTTACCTGTTATGAGAGACAATAGCTCCCCTCACATCCCACATCAAACCTCCTCAGGCAATATTTCCACTCCTGGTACTTCAGGGGGTCAGGGGTGGAAAGAGCAATTTAATTTCCACCCTCAGTCCGACAGCATTCAGATTTCCTTTGCGCATGGCTATATTTTTTGTAGTGACAAGAAAAAAGGGAAATTGTAGATTGTGCAAAAATGAAGGCTGATGAATAAATAGATTTAAAGACATTTAAAAATGAGGAAAAATAGGGCAATAACAGAGCCATGCTCTTAATGTTAATAAGGATGATATCAATACACAGAATGTTCGAGGTGAGCCCTTCTGGATGAGATGGAGCAAGATTTCAGCAGAGACAACGAGACTTAAGTCCTTGGCCTGGTGCAATAACTCATAACCAATATGGGACTGACATTGACCCAGCAGTATAGACCCTGGTCTAAGGGGAGGAACAGAGCAAGTTCCAGTAGGTTCCTTGGGCCGTGTGGGACCTCTCCTTGATGTCCTGGATCTTGGGGGGTCTCTGGAGGATCATGGTTTGGGAGACTGGACAGGCAGGGATATATTTAGAAAGAGAGGAAAATACTGATTCACCAAATAATGAAGTATTTCAAACGATTCATCTGGATGTACACTCTGGTGCATTATTTCCTTTCTATAAAGTGGATTCTGCAAAGAGACGATAGGGAGTGGTGTGGACTGCGGCAAACCTGGATCTAGTAGGCACTAACCCAGTAGATCCAGCACGTGGCTGCAGGGTGCTCACAGGCATGGATCACCAGATGAGACGCATTTTCGGGTGTTGGCAGGTACCTGGTGCACTTAACGCCCCTGTCTCAGGTAAGACACCTCGGTTGTTTTTGGCCATCTTCATTTGTTTCCACGTCATCACTATTTCTTCACAGGGCCTGTTCCTGTGTCATGTTCTGTCATTTACTTGCTTTTGAAACATTTGTTTCCGACTGTCTCTGCTGAAGCCTTCATCCGCGTAGGCCTTCATCCCCACCTCTGTGACCTTGTTAGCCATGCATCTGGTGGTCATCACTGAAACGCAGTCATCAGGGTGGGTCTAACCCAATATGGCCAGCGTCCTCACAGGGTCAGGTGAGGACAGAGGGGGGTGGTTGCACAAGTCAGAATTGCCAGCTGCCAGGAAGGATGCCCGGGAGCCCTGCTGTGGCGTCAGCCCCCCAAAGAGGAGGGGTCTCGGGGTCTCGCCCGCCCAGCTCGGGCAGCCCTGGGAACAAGGCCCCGTCCAGGGCGTCACAGCCACAGTCACGTTCGCAGGAGAGCGATGGAATGAATCCACAGCCAGCTCGTGGCCCGAAGAAAGAATGAGAAGCAGCTTCATGAGCTGGCCTGACCCAGCCCCTCGCAGCCTGAGGAGACAGAGCTGCCTGGAGATGTTCCGAGGCGAGAGCCAGCCGGCCGCTCGCAGGCCGTGGGTGGGCGAGCGGAGAGCCGGTGGGTCCAGGCCAAATAAATCAGCGTTCGCCGTCTCAACAGTTGCCCTCTGACGTGAAGCTAAGCAAGCCGGGAGTTATTCAGGGATGTGGGGAGGTGTGAGGCCTGGCTCCGGCGGCCCGTGTGACCCAGGCATGCTGCATTGGGCGCTGGGAGTGTCTCCTGTGCCTGCTGGCGTACCCCAGTGTTTCCTGAACCCCAGTCACTCAGGGCCCCTGGCTTGTTCAGGCCGAAGAGCCAAGGCTCGGCACCAGGGCCCCTGCTTCCGGCAACGAGACCCCCTTCACTGAGGGCAGCCAACGCTTGAGGTCACCTTCCAGGGGTTCGCGCCCAGCCCCCTCACTTTTCAGAATGGGGTTTTTACGTTCTTTGCAGACCTCTGGGCCGCGGCCACCTCTCGCCCGGCCCTCTGACCTCCAGCTGTGATTTTCTCCGCGCTACAGACTAAACTTCCCTTTCGGCCATGGTCAAGCGTTTGCCAAGGAGCAGTGTGGCCCCGACTCTAAACTGAGGAGACTAAGGCGCACTGTCTCCAAGACCGTTCCCCACCACCCACTTCCGACAAACGGATTCCGTTTGCTGGGGAGGGCAGGCAGTGTTTGGGTTTGAGGCTGGTCGCCAGGGAGGCCCTCACCCGCCTCGGCAGGGTGCGAAATCTCTTCCTCAGCCCCACAGCCTCAGCCATTTAAGTCTGGCTTTTCTTTCCCTCCGCTACAAACACGTCTGGGCATCGTCCAGGCTGCCCAGGAACCACGAGGGTCTGTTGTCTCCACAACGAGGCGGCCAGGCAGAAGCTCTGGCTGTCCTCTCCGGTGGCCTGTGGTCTCCTGAGAAGCCAGGAGGCCGGCGAACACCCCCTTTCCCAAGGCATCTGATTATGTGACGCTTCTGTCAGCCAAGAGGACAGATGAAGACATGACAGGAGAGGAAGTCCCCAGGGCGAACGTTTAATTTTTCCTGTTTCTGATGCAACAGTGGTTTACAAAACTGTAGACCATTTGGGGGAATCAAGTCACACCTCCTCGGACGAACGTCATCCCTCGCACTGGCCAAGCTTCCACCACTGTCCTCTGGGCCCTCCCTCTTGGGTTCCTCCTCTACAGTCATATTTCTAAGGTTCGCTTTGATTCTGTCAGGTCCTTTGTCTCGTTTCTTGACATTCCACACATGAGTGGAATCACCTGGTACCTGCCTTTCTCCTGATATATTTTGCTCAGTGCATCTTTCCTTCCAGCACCACCTGCATCCTCACAAATGGCAAGGCCTCATCTTTTATATGGCTGTGTAGTATTCCACATGCATAGAATGGTATCTTCTCAGTCTACTCCACTGTCGGCACTTAGATTGTTTCCAGTATTGGCGATTGTGGGCCCTCCTGGGTGGCACAGCAGGTTAGGACGCAGCTCTGTAAGCTGGCCACAGCTGCTTCAGTGTGAGTTCGATCCCCAGCCACGGAGTGACCCCCAGGGCACAGCACACCTCTCCTGTCTCCCTGCTGCCCCCCTCAGCAGTGGACTTCATCCATCTGCCTGTTCTGCTCCCCACTCTGTCTCTGGGGAAGCCTCTCACCGCTCCTGCACCGCTGGTCTGTACCCCAGTTCTGTGTGCAT
>NW_004567151.1:368637-378874 GCF_000260355.1 Condylura cristata | reverse complement strand
CCTCTCACTGCCCCTGCACCTCTGACCTACACTGTAGTTCTGTGCGCATCAATAAATAAATCTTTAAAAAAAAGAGAAATCTAACCACGTATGTGTACTGGGCTGCATTCATGACGCCCTAAGTTCTGGTCTCTCCACAAGGTAACCCACTTAGACGTGGCTGTCCAAACCCATGTTGTTGAAAGGTCTGCCACTTCTGTGTGACACAGAGACTCAGGAAGGACCTCCACTGATAACCGATACTGGAGACAGAGGCCAAAGCCCAGGAACACAAGCCAGACTCTTCAGAGGTCAACTTAGAATTTCACAGAGTGGTGTTTTGCCTCTGGAGGTGCGACTCTCAGGTCTTTGTCAGATGTGGCGGCAGCACGAAGAGGCAAAGACAGAAACACAAGCGAAGCTCAGGGCGAGACTATGGGGTGGAGAAACCGGGCTCAGGCCTGGACAGTGAGGTGCAGGGCATACCTGGGCTTTGGCGGTGACACGAGCTGAGTACAGACACATGTTGATGTTCAGTGACACCTGGAATCTGTATATTGTAGCTGACACAGTCATGTGACATCAATAGAAACAAAAGAGGATAAAATATACTTCGTTTTCTGTTAAGTTGAAGGGATGTTCACTGCAAGTAGTTTCTAGTTGGCGACATGAATCAGGTGCACAGGTGAGGTTTGGTTTGATTCTCACCAGTTTCGAGATTTCCAGTTATGCAGACACTTCTGCTTCTCCGTGATAAGATATCGTCAGCCGAGGCTGCCGATATTATTTCATCCAAACCCAACTCCCGGAATATTCTCTTCTTACACAAACAAATGTCTTAGTTTAAAATTGGCAAAAGAGCAACATCACATGTTGGTGAGGGTGTGTTGGAAAAGGAACTCTCCTCCATTGCTGGTGGGAGTGAAATCTGGTACAACCACTATGGAAAACTGTATGGAGTTTCCTCAGACTATTAAGAATGGAGCTATCATATGAATAGTTCCTCAGGAGCTATTCAAAGGACACAAAAACATTAACGCAAAAGAATACATGTACCCCTATGTTTATTGCAGCAGTATTTATAATAGGAACTATGTGTCATCAACCCAAATTTCCAAAAAGAGACTACTGGATCAGGAGGATGTGGTACATATACACAATGGAATATTACTCAGCCATCAAAAAGATAACTCATGCCATCTGCAGCAACATGGATGGAGCTGGAAGGGATCATGCTCAGTGGAATAAGGAAAAAAGAAAAATACAGGTGTTTTCACTTGTAGGAGGAATAGAGAGGATCTGAGAAAAAAACACAAAATAAGCAATTATAAATCAGAGATATTCTGCAAGAAGGGGAGGGAAAGGGATCAAAGGGAGGGTGGGAAGATCATATGGGACTATGGAGAGGGCACACGGGTGAATTGGTGGTGGGAATTCTATGGGGAATTCTCTACCTGAGAAAAGAAAGCAAACAGTGTACAAAAATGAAAAATGATGTAAAATACCAATTAATCAATCAATTGTATATTTACTTGTAAAAAGCCTAAAAAATAAAACCTGGGCCCTCCTTGGGGGTGCAGCGGGTTAAAGCGCAGCACTGAGAAGCTAAAGGCACTTCAGCATGAGTTCGATCCCCGCCCTGGAGGGGACCCCCAGGGCGCAGCAGACCCCTCCTGTCTCCCCGCTGCTCCCCTCAGCAGTGGACTTCATCAGTCGGCCTGTTCTGCTCCCCACTCTGTCTCTGGTGAAGCCTCTCATCGCCCCTGTACTCTGGCCTGAACTCCAGTTCTGTGTGCATCAATAAATAAGTCTTTTTTTTTTAAAAAAAGAAGACATAATAAATGAGCGAGGATTTTTTTTTTCCTGGGCAGTGTATACGGGACCTAGCAGGGTTCCAAGCCTGTAGTCACTGGTGTAAGCGGCTTGGGCCTGTGGCGATTGTACTTACTTTGATCTCCCCGGGCTGCCCTTTGGAACAGTCCCCTGTAGACTGTCAGAGAACTGTGTTCCAGATGGCAGGGAGACCACAGGTCTTGCCTCTCTGCCCTGCACTGTGACCCCTTTTCCCTTTGTATTTGGAGACAGGGAGGTCTTTCTTTCCAAATCTGTGGTGTCTGTCGACTAGGTCTTGGTCTTCTGTCCTCCATTCTGATTGCTTTTCTTCTCCTTTAAAGATTTGGTTTATTTATTTCTGTGTAGAAGAACTGGGGTGTAGGCCAGAGTTGGGGGGCGGGTGAGCGGACTCCCCAGAGGCAGAGTGGGGAGCAGAACAGGCCGACCCACTGAAATGTACTGCTGAGGGGAGCAGCAGGGAGACAGGAAAGGCCTGCTGCGCCCCGGGGGTCACTCCCTGGCCAGGGGTCACAGTCAGGCCATGCGATGGTAGCTCTGAGCCTTAACCCCTAGGCCACAAGGAGGCCCTGACTTTCTTTAACTTTTCCTGTTCGCCCGAAAGATTTTCTTCTATAGCTGATTAGGGTCGCTAGCCTGGAGGTCACCTGGTCACCGGTGAGTGGACCTTACAGGGTGTGGTCGGGTCCCCCTGGGCGTTTGGGGCTGTAGCTGCTTCAGGCATGACACCCAGGGAACTTAGCTTCATTGGTCTTTGGGTCCCAAGTCCTTATCCAATCTTCCCTCTCTGTAACTGTCAGATTTTTTCTCTGCTTGTTTCACATAAAATGACCTGGATGTTTACTAGGTTCTGGTGAGAGGAATAGGGAAAAAGTACATCTATTTCATCTTTCCAGTGCAGAAATATCCCTCCTTGATTTTCAGGATTTCTTCTCATCTCCAAATCCTATAATTTTTTCTGTTAATTACATGGCCAGTTTTTTGTTTTTTAGCCATGTCGTTTTTTCAGTTGTGTTTATTTTGCTTTAGAAGTCTTTCGCCATTTTGGAATTTTTAAGTAGCTAAACATTTTAATGGCCAACTGAAAAACAGATCCTTGAAATAGAAAAAAAATGCAACTAGTATGTGAAATTTGATATCACTGAGTTCAATTTGAAGGGGAAGTGTGGAGTGAGGGCGGAGTGACAAAGTCTAAGGTTCAGAATGTCAAAGCCTTGATGAATAAATGAGCGAAATATCAACTCAGTGTCCCTTGGGTACCAGGAACTTAAAAAAATATATGCACTTCACAAGAGAATTTTTTTTTTTTTTTTGCTGTGATGAGTGTAGTGGTAAGAAAAAGCACTTCCATTCACCAGGCCTTTCTTCATTTATTTCCAGTAAGTTCCATGAATGTTCATGGTAGCAACTACAGGTATTCAATTTCCAGGAATACCATGGGGTGAGAAGGATTCCTTTAAAACCAGAGGTGAGGAAGCCTGCCTTATTTAGTATGGTACACTGAAAAGATGTGAAATTAAAACCCTGAAAGTACTTAGGTAAGAATTCCTTTCAGAGACAGAGAATTCTGGGTAACCTGCCGGTTAAAATGGTCCCGTGAGAGAGCACTGATCTTTTTAGGATATAATGGACCTAAACTATAATTTATTAAGTGCATCAAATCACGAGGGCCCACTAACGGGGGAAATATTGTCTAAATATCAGTTTCATTTCAGGGTAAAAGCTTACTTTTCCTGTTTTCCAAGATGCCTTGAAGCACTCATGTGCTTCTTATACATGGGATTAATTTTGTCACACAATACTCCTGAGAATTCCCAGCATCTCTGGTTTCCTCAGAAATGCATTCTGGAGGATTACATTGCTGGGCTCTGTGTGATCGGCCTCCCATAAACATAAAATATATTTGATGGAGAGGAAGTCAAGGAGAAAGGGATAGCAAAGGGGAACCACGTGACCCAGCAGCCGAGAGCATCAAGTCTTGGGGACATGAGACACTTGCAAACACCCCAAACCTTCCTTCCAGGCCACCCGGCCAACCTCCCCGGCCCCACCCAAGGCCCTCTCTGCCCTGGGTGTCCCGGCCCTTCCCAGCACCATGGGAACCTGCCTTGGTGCTGAAACAGTGTGGAAAAGTCACACCGAAAACAAAAATGAGTCATGGAAAGTTACCCAGCAGTACCTGAACTCCATTCTTGCCCCCCGTATGTGACTTGTTATTTTTTTTTGGAGCTTCATTGACTAATTCCCGGAAAGCCTGCTTCCCCCTCATGCGAGATCCGGGTGTTGTCCTCCCTGAGCCTCTTGAGACCTGGCTTGGGTCGATGAAGCCACAAGCTTCAGCAGGGAGCGGGGCCACTCTTCTCTGCTTGAAATGTTGCTGGGTTTCCAGAATGAACTGTTCCCTGGCACAAGCAAGACTCAGCGATCAGGCAACCTTCTGGGTCTAAACTTCTGCTAACTGTGCTTTGCCAAAGCCCTCTCTGGGGTGGCACCCAGAGAGACGGAGCCACACGGAGCTCTGGAAATATTCTCCAGGGGCTTTCTTTGTTCAGGGGTGAACATATCTGCTCAGCAATGACTGCACACAGCAAACAAAATAAAGACTCACCATCCAGGTATAAAGCTGAGACAGCCCAGGTGGGAAATGCTGAACAGGCCTGTCGGAACTGCAGCACCGAACCTCTGGAGCTAGAACAATCTGGAACGCTGAGCAAGAGGCACCGGTCAGACAAAAGCCTTAGCTCCTGGAGGGAGGAGGCTAAAAGCCCCATTCAAATGCAACGTGCCTGCCATGGCCTTCTCCCTGCCTGATGGGCTGATCTTGCCTGGCTCGAGGGCATCTAGTGCTCTCTGGTGAATTCTTTCCCTCAAGGACAAAGGATTCAGTCTTCTGGGTTAGGGCCTGTAACCACCCCCCCCCAGCCCCACCCACCCAAGTGGAGTAGAAAGGGGTTCCCTTGGTCAACTCTGGGTGATTGCAAGGTAACTCCTGGAGTAGAATGAATAAATACTCACTCAGCTACAGTCTGGAACAGGAGCTTCAGAAAAGGGGGAGATGTTCCTGAGGGAAGGTCTGGGGTGGGGGTCAGGGATCGCGGCTGTGTTCATTTCTTTCTACAGAGTTCCTTTTCTGTCAAGGAGATGAGCTAATTTTAAAAGATTTCAAGTCTTTTTTTCTTGGGAGATTGTTCGCTGCCTACTAGATGTCATTCAAAGGAAGATGGGAACAGCCACTGATGTTTCATCAGGCTTAGAAGCTCTGGATTGCGAACCTCCAGAGAGTGGGAAGTTCTCGGAGGACTCGAGCCAAGCACATCGATACAATCACAGCATTGTTACAGGCACCCAGTGTGAACTGGGTGGCTTGATTCTGGGTCCTCACCCATGCACTGAAACGGCCTAATAATAAGGTTCAACTGAATCACACACACAAAGGTTAATCATGGGTTTATTTACAAGAGAAAGGGAAATGAATAACTCAGGGAACAAGAAAGAGAGCCATCATTCGCTGAATGGGTCCTACCAGTTTCGCTCTGGAACCCCAAGAGCATGCTGAGAGCCAGCAAAAAGCCAAGAAGCCAGCCAAGAGCCCCCCAAACCCACATGTCTGGTTTTATATCCAAACATGGCTGCTTCACTCCACCCGCAGGTCCCAACATCTTTCCTTTGGTGATGCTGGGACTTGTAGTTCTGGTTCTGAGGTGGCGGTGGAGTCCGCAAAGCTTCTATCTGCGGAGCTCGTTCGGGACTCCCTTTCCTCCTAACGGTATGAGTATGTGTGTGGGGAAGTTGATGTTAAAATAGAAGCACCCAATTAAGTTGGCAACAAAAAACGGGGGCCCTCCCTGGTGGCTCAGTGGGTTAGGACGCAGCACAGCAAGCTGGCCTCAGTGGCTTCGGTGCGAGTTCAATCCTCGGCCCCAGAGGTGACCCACAGGGCGCAGCAGACCCGTCCTGTCTCCCTGCTGCTCCCCTCAGCATTGGACTTTGTTGGTCTGCCAACTCTGGTCCCCACTCTGTTTCTGGTGAGTCCTCTCACCCCTGCACCTGTGGCCTGCACCCCAGTTCTGTATGCATAAATGAATATATCTTATATAAAAAAAGCAAAACAAGGGAAGGTCACTCTTGGAAGAGCTTGGGAGAGGGCATGGAGTGGTGGGCACTGGGGTGAGCACTCCAGGATTGCCCCCTCCTCACCCCCGGGAGTCGCTTCTCAGGGCCAAAGACCCTGGTCCAGCTCTTGACACCACTGGGAAGCCTTCAGTATCAAAGCAGAACCCAAGAGCATCTCGAATCGCTTCAACCTGGTGCCTGTATTTATACCACTTCAGAGATGGTAACCGGACCACCTGTTTGCCTGTTCATGTTGGTCTGGGGGCCTCTCAGCTGATAATCCCAGTGACTGTGAGTGCCCCCCCCAACCCCTCCACATTTGGGGTTATAAAAGTCTGAACATACCGGCGGACTTTAGACACCACTTCTATACAGACCCAGGGGGTTTGCATTGAATACGCTTTCAAATGTGCAGCTCCTGACTCACTTTCCGGGCATTGTGCATGCCCACGTGATGATTATGTCAAGGCACAGAGACCCAGACATCAGGTACTGACAATGGGCTTGATGAGATAATGCCAGAAACATAAATGTCTGGCAAATCTTGGAACAATTTAGTTCAACCTGATTCCTCCAGCATTTGAGTGACTTTCAGAGATGTTTTCTGCCTCTCATTTGGTTAGCAGAAACCAGTTAAACGCACAAATACGGAGAGGAAAATGTTAGGAAAGCTCCCTGTTATGACTCGGATACATTATTTTTTATTATTTTTGATAGTCAACTGGGAAATGTGCAGATATATCTCCCCCTCAGGCTAGATTTCTGGGTGGTTTCTCAGGAGTCTCATCCTTGGGGTACAGGCCAGAGGTGCAGGGTCGTGAGAGGATTCCCCAGAGACAGAGTGGGGAGCAGAGTTGGCAGATGGATGAAGCCCACTGCTGAGGGGAGCAGCGGGCGGGTCAGGAGACGTCTGCTGCGCCCTGTGGGTCACCTCTGGGGCCGGGGATCGAACTAGCATTGAGGTGGCTGCAGCCAGCTTGCAGTGCTGCTAGGCTACCTCCTGGCCCCTTCTAAAGTCCTCACATTCACTAGACCTTTGTTCAGTTCTTTTCTAGGTTAAAAAAAAAACCTCTCAGGCCCTCCGTGGTGGCGTGGTGGGTTAAAGCGCAGCACTGTGAAGCTGACCGCAGCTGCTTTGGTGCGAGTTTGATCCCCACCTCGGAAGTGACCTACATGGCGTGGCAGACCTCGCCTGACCCGCCTGCTGCTCCCCTCAGCAGTGGATTTCAGTACAGCTGCCTGTTCTGCTCCCCACTCTGTCTCTGGTGAGGCCTCTCACCGCCCCTGCAACTCTGGCCTGTATCCCAGTTCTGTGTGCATAAATAAATCAATCTTAAATATAAAAAAAATCTCTTGTGCTTGCTACATCCACTGTGGTAGTGGTGAGTGTATTTTAGATTAAATTTGTCAAGTGTCCCCTTCAAATCTTGCTCTATGTTCATCAAACTACTTGACTGGATAAGGTAATTTGGGAAGAACTGATCCCATCACACTATTAAGTCATTCCATCTGGGAACACGTTTAACGTTTTCTCCGTAAAGTTCTTGAGATCCGTGAACACTGTGTGCCAGACATGATTGCGTGTATGATTCCAACATGATCTCCCCACCTCATATAGCTACTAGACGAGTTCCTGGCCAGAGGCCCACAGAGACTCTCCTGCAATGAGGTGTGAGCTGTCGCTTAGTGTCTGAAGTTCTCCGAGAACCAGGGAAAACCAAGCTGACCCCTTTTCGTTCTGCCTGTAATGCAGACGCAATGTCCGGGCCACAGCAGCCACCACGGGTCCACGAGGAAAAGGCAGAATGCTCCAGAGACAAGACACCCCACAGAATTGTGTCCACACGGGAAAGAACCCCTTCACTTTCAGGTGTGTGAGCAACATCAGCTCCTTCTTGCTTCAGTTGCTGCCACTGAGTTTTTCGATGTGCGCAGTTGAACAGAAACTTCCATGGGTGGGCGGTTTACCGGCCACTGTGTTTTCTAACTCGATATAACCAGCACTGGATTAATTTATGTGTATTGATAGATCTTGTGTCTCATAAGCCTGCGGAATTTCCTTATGAGTTCTATGGAAACATTAGGCCGGCCCGTTGACTTAATTAGCTTGAGTTTTTCATGTAATGAATCAGACGACACACAGCAATGTTCCATTTTCTCTTTCCTCCCAGACACCACAGGAACTGTTGTTTCCTATTTATAAATATGTTACATCACTGTACATTTTTCATTCTTTAAAAGATTTATTTGTTGATGCCTACAGAACTGGGGTGCAAGCCAGAGGTGCAGGGGCGGTGAGAGGCTTCCCCAGAGACAGAGCGGGGAGCAGAACAGGCAGATCGACAAAGTCCACTGCTGAGGGGAGCAGCGGGCGGGTCAGGAGAGGTCTGCCAGCCATGTGGGTCACCTCTGGGGTTAGGAATTGAACTTGCACTGAAGTGGCTATAACCAGCTTGCAATGCTGTGTCCTAACCCACTGTGCCACCAGGGAGGGCCACGTGGCTTTCTTTTCTCAGGTGTAGTCTCCACAGAATTCCCACCACTTCCCTCCCCAACCCCCCCCCCACCCCAGGTCATTTCCCATGGTGGTGGTGCTGATATTTTACAGGGCATCAGGGTATCTATGTGTCATAGATTATTGTTCTCCCACAGCCAGCAAGTCCTTCTGCACCAAGCACATACTTTTCTTTCCTTAATCTTAGAGAGAATGCATCTAGGGTTTCTCTTTAGTCAAGACATGTACTGCAGATTTTTGTAAACAGCCTTTCTAACACCAAAGGAATTTTAATATATTTCGAAGGTCAGTAATGAGCAATTAGTTAAATTGTTTCAGCACATTTTCTAAGCTCCCCATGGTGATCATAGGACCCCCTAACACCCCCTGAAACTGATCAGTGTGAAGAGGCTTCCTTCATAACAGAACTGGAAACCTGTGAAGTAGCTAAGAGTGCATCTGAAGAGTTCTCCTCACACAGAAAAAAAACAAACAAAACCCACAAGACTATCTATGGCAAAGAAAGTTAACTGGACTCTTGAGATTCCTCTGCCCTGTGTACAAATATCAAGTAGCTAACATAACCTGGTATGTCAGCGGCACCTCCATCAACAAGCCTGGAGTTTGCCTTGCAGGCTGTTAGCTCGTGGCTGGTCCCCTGGGTGGGCGGCAGAGAAGCCTGGGTGTGCTCATCACCCCTGTGACCAAGTCCCACAGACACACAAAAAGCCCAAGAACTTCAAGGTGGAACCAACAGGAAACACAACAGGAGATGCTTTCCAGAGCTGAGGAGCTGAGGAGATGCCCTCAGTAGTACCAGACAGGTGACACTCAAAACAGCAGCTATAGCAGCCACATAACCTGACAGGTGGCCTCACTGTCTGCTCAGGGAGGTACCTGCTACCTGGGGTGCCATCCTCATCCATCCCCTCGAGGGGGCGCTACCTGTAACATCATGGCTTCAGCCACCGGTTACAAAGGGACACTGGACACTGCTTCTTTCTCCCACCTGTTGGGAAGAACTGTTGCATGGGCTTCGCCTTGGACTCTACCTGTGATCAGATATTTCTGTGTCCTTTGGGGTTCTGTGCCCACTTCTCAGAGGGGCTCCTGGTTATTATGAACCGCACGGGGAAGGTGGGGGGCCCTTCCCCGGTTCTCATTCCCCTGTCCTGTGCTCAGTCCACACCTGCTCAGGATAGGACTCCTCTGGGCATAGGTTCTTCCCCTGCAGGGTGAGTGCCTGGGGGTTCTCGCTCAGGGGGGTTGGGATGGCAACATCTGGTGGGCACAGAGCCCCAGTCTTTGAGGGGAGCAAACACAGGCATCAGGCATCTCCTGTTGGTCTGAGCCTCACAGGGAGGCTCCTGACCGGGGAGTGACCGGCCTGCTGCTCCCCTCAGCAGAGTGCTTTGTCCGTCTGCCTGTTCTGCTCCCCACTCTGTCTCTGGTGAGTTCTTTCACCCACCACACCTCTGGCTGTCCCTCAGTTCTGTGAGCATAAATAAATAAATCTTTAAAAAAAAAGGTATCAATCTTTTATTTCACTTTCTTCTGTTCCACATTTCTCAAAGTAACACTGAATGCTTTTTGCATTACAAATCAACCAGCTCCTTTCTACCCTAAGGTGGCCTCTGCCTGAAATCTCTAGCTGAGGCTGTGGGTCTCTTTAATGCTATTAGGGCTGAAAAGAATGCTCAGACTATGTCCAGCAATCTCTTATGTAGGATTTACAACTCTTATCTTTGGTGGGGTTATCCATCACCTAGCCTCCTGGAAAAGGACTGTGAAAACTTTTGT
>NW_004567151.1:366180-367937 GCF_000260355.1 Condylura cristata | reverse complement strand
GGTGAAGCCTCTCACCACCCCTGAACCTCTGGCCTGTACTCCAGTTCAGTATGCATCAATCAATAAATCTTTAAAAATAAATAAATAAAAGCAAATGCTTTCATGCGTTTCTCTAGGAGGAATGAATTGTCTCCACACCAGCTTCCCTTGTTTCCCAGATATTTCAGCGATTTCTACACTATTAATACTTACAGGAATCAATGTTAGGTCAGACTGGACAATGTGAAAAACTCAGTGTCTTTTAATTTCTAATGCATAGACTCCGGTGAAGGCCAGAAGAGTTCTGACACTTATCCAATACACTAAACCCTGCACATTTCCCCCTCATTTCCTGGAAGTCAGTGGAGTTACCTGAAGCCAGACTTGGAGACTTCAATTACTACAGATACTGCTTCAGGCAGAATCTGCACCTTGCACACTTCCAGTGGCCCTGTAGATGTGTAATGTGCTGTAGAATTTTCTAGAAGACTCCTTGTCCCGCTCCACCCAGCAGAAAAGTGAGCAAAGCCATTGGTGTGTCTGAAACAGCTACAAAAAAATCTGATGCCTGCTGGAAAAGTCAGCCCTTTCCGTGAGAACCAAGGAACCCGATTAAAAAAAAAAAAAAGATTTGGCTATGGAAAGACTTAAGTTTGCATCTCTGCAGTGCCGTCTTCAGAAAAGAAGAGATTAAATGCTGCATTGCATTTCTCTAGCACTAGCCATGTTTAGGTGAGAACAGCTGAAAAAACCCCTTTTCCAGGAACAACGAGACCCTGAATGTCAGCGCTGTTTCTAGCTCTATATAAGCCAAATTCAAACTTGTGTTTTCTGGAGGGGCCCTCACTGAGTAAACTCTCAGGCCAGCTTCCTCGGCTCAGAGCCTTTCATTATCTAACAAGCTCTTTGTCTAACTATCACCCAGACTGCATTCCCTGGTAACAAATGTCTCTGATGGAGGATAACAGAAACTAAATGAAGGAGTGGAAGGAAATCAGGTCTTCCAACGTCACCAGCGAAAAATTGAGGCCTTGTGGGCTGTTGATGGAGCCAGACACCAACCACTTACAAGCAGAATATTTTAGGTTGCGTTGCTAGGCAGGTAATGGGAATAAACTCTCGCAAGGGGGATGGTTTGTCTGGCACCTGAGTGGACAATCCTAACCCAGAAATTAAGGGTTTGTGTATCTGTTATGCAGCAAAGTCTCAATGATGCCACTAGGGTTTGGGGGAAACAAAGAACTTCAATGCAGAGCCCACTTCGGTGAGGAAACAGGCGTCCTGGCCCAAGGGGGCATGGAAAAAAATAAAGGTGCTGGAGCGTGGTCCCAAGATGGTTGTCTCTGCACCCCTGCGCGCCCCGAGATTGTCGGCCACATCTTTGTCTCAGCGCGCCAACCCTTCTGTAAAGACAAGCTGTGCCAACAGAGTTCTAGTGGGAAGCTCACTACAACTCTTAGGGTTTTTCCCCACGTAGGGAAAATGCTCAGAGGGACTCGCACAGAAACAGAGTAAACAAACAGGAAACGGAAGAGGTGGGCTGTATCTAGTTCTTCCCTCCCCTCCCCTCTTCTTCCCAACCTCCCCTCCCCCTTCCCTTCCCACCCTCCCTTCCTCTCTCCCCCTCCCCTTCCCTTCCCCCTCCCGTCCTCCCTTCCCTTTCCCTCCCCTTCCCTCCCCTTTCCTCCCTTCCCTTCCCCTTCCCTCCCCTTCCCTTCTCTTCCTTCTTTTTTTCCCATTTAAGGACTGTAAATTTATAAGAGCCAAATTTTACCTTA
>NW_004567151.1:360954-361807 GCF_000260355.1 Condylura cristata | reverse complement strand
TTAACAACCTCATGAGGTGTCTCTCGAGGTTCTGACGGGATTTCCCAATTTGTGCTTTCCCTCTTCCCTTCTCACCCTCTTGGCCTCTTTTCTCTTTCACACCTCTGTTTTCCTGGATAATGGTAAGAACTGCAGCTGCTTACTAAAAACACCACAAGGCGGACTTAGGAGCGACTGCGCCAGGGTTCAATCCTCCTCCCTCTGACTCCCAAGCCCTTCACCCCGTTGCTTCTCTGTGGAAATCCAAAGGAAAGAAATGGAGATGGCAACAGTTCTTGTGATGGTTCCTTGCTCTTGGCTTGACAGGCCAAGCTTTCTGACATCTCCCTCCTGCTGTCCTGGCCTGATCTGTCTGTCAAGCAACAGGAAAGCCAAGCCCACCGTCTTCTGTCCCCCCAGTTTTTCCAGTGTCTAGTGGCATCTCGAGAGGGCAAATTCAGGTACCGGCCTTCCAGTTAATGCAGACAAAGCCAAGACACCACGTACCTCAGCTCCTGAAGACAAACGCAGGCCCATAAACCCCAAAGCATTTGCACTCCTGTTTCTGAACTGAGCTCACTCACTAGACACACAGGTCCTCATCTTCCTCTGAGTAAGAATAGGAGAAATTTCTCTCTCGTGGTGGTGGCACTGTTGAATTAAAAAAAAAAAAAAGCAACTTGTGGGCCCTCCTGGTGGCACAATGTACTGCAAAGTAGCAGCAGCTGCTTAGATGCGAGTTCGATCCCCAGCCCGGAGGGGACCCCCAGGGCGCAGCTGACCCCTCCTGTCTCCCCGCTGCTCCCCTCAGCAGTGGACTTCGTCCATCTGCCTGTTCTGCTCCCCACTGTGTCTCTGGGGAAGCCTCTCACCG
>NW_004567151.1:348001-359659 GCF_000260355.1 Condylura cristata | reverse complement strand
GCTCCATGTCTCTCAGGAGGACACTATTCCTATTGAGTGATGGCTCTCTCTCATTTACCTCAACTTCTGTCTTAGACTCCTGTCTTCAAATATTCGGACATGGCGGTTAGGGGTTTGCACCTGAATTGGGGGGTTCCAATTCAGTGTGAGGAACAATCCACTATTTTTCTTGTCTAGAGTGTAAGCACCTTTGAAGAGAGAAGTCATGATTTCCCCCTCTTTTGCTTACCTGCATCCTATACGTCTCTTCTAGAAATGACCCAGGAGGTCCTTCGGTGTGTGTGTGTATGTGTGTGCATGCACACGCGTGTACATGCATATGGGAGCTTTCCTGTTTCTCCTGGCATGTTAAATGATCACCTGGAATAAAGCAAGGGATTCATGGTTCTCTGAGACTATGTGAAGCGTCATCTCAAGTGAAGGACTTCCAAGGAGGCACCATCAACCTTGCAGTGAAATCCATCGACTCTGCTCTGGACCCAGAAGCATCACACAGGGTCAACCAGTAGGCAGGAACGGCCCTACGCAGCCCTCCAGTCATGGCTTCTTCCAAGGAAGCGCTTCCAAGTGCAGCTAACCTGTCAGCAGGTCACCCCATTGCTAATTCAGTCACCCCGGTTTACCAGAAAGAGCATTAAGAAGCATGAGGGGACATAACTTTGCATATCAAAACTTGGTAGCTACTCAGCTTTTAGCTGACCTTTGACTAGCTCTGGACCCTGAAGGAAACAAACTTGGGTCCCATCTGGATTTTAAATTTGGTATGCTAGTGGGAGACAACTTTAGAAAAAACATTCCATTTCAGTATGCTTATTTTTCTGAAGTGGGGGACTCGATCATTTCAGAATTTAACACTTACCATTCATTTCTCTGGTTTCCAAACAAAAATGAACAAAGAAAATACTCTCTGTATCATCTCAGTCCCCCCCCCCCCCCCCGCCCCATCCCAGTCCTATCCGCCTGGGGTGGGTGAGATCATTCTGGAAAGGTCAAGTGACTTGGAAGTCCACAGCAGCCCGGAGTTTCCAGCCGTCCCCAGCTCTTCTGACTGAGCAGGCCTCGGCTCAGGAGCTCTGTGGAAAGCAAGGGAAGGAGTCGGATGGGCCTAGAATAGGGAGGAGAAAGACATTCGATGTGAGTCCTGAACACACGGTATTTTTAGCAACATCCCGAGAATCAAAGTGACATAAAAATTGGAGAACAAGAGTGTGTAATTAAGAGCTCAATCATGCGGTGAACTCTGCAAGCATTGAGGAGGCAGAAAAAAGCGACGTGAGAGTCTTAGTGGGAGTTTAGAGCAACAGGAGACACGAGTGTTGGGGTGTCCCTGCCGCAAGGAGGCAGAGTGTCCGGAAGCCCCGAGGACAGGAGAGCACCGTGGCCATGTGGATGGGCAGCCGCTGGCAGGCCCAGGAGGTGACTGAGGCGCCATTTTGAAAACATCCGCACAAGGGTTGTGAGGAAGTTGAGGGCGCCTTGGGGGGTGTGCTGTGCTTACAGCACCCAACGGGGGGCCCCCCCGGACCTCTAAATCAGGTGCCACTTCAACCAGTCACCTCAGTAAAACACATAAAAATGACATAAAAATATGCTCTCTGGGCCCTCCTTGGTGGTGCAGTGGGTTGAAGCGCAGCACTGCAGGATGGCTCCAGCCCTTCAGCGCGAGTTCGATCCCTGCCTGCCCGGGAGGTGACCCACAGGGCACGGGCAGACCCCTCCTGTCTCCCCGCTGCTCCCCTCAGCAGTGGACTTCCTCCATCTGCCTGTTCGGCTCCCCGCTCTGTCTCTGGTGAGTCCTCTCACCGGCCCTGCACCTCTGGCCTGTACCCCAGTTCTGTATAAATAAATAAATAAATACATCATGAAAGAAATACCCTGTTTGTAGCATCTTGATGAAGTTGGAGGACTCCGCTGGGGGAGCCTGGGGTGGAGGGAGACTCACTCTTGTTTATAATCCGTTTTCATAACAGTGACCGTGAGGTAATATTGAACCGAGAGAAAGTTCTCCGTGTTCATTGGCTAAGTCCTCGTTGATATTTCTGAATTTTTGGGGGGAGGGTGTTGGGGGCTTACTTTGAAATCTGAGGGTTGTTAAAGTCAAATTAGAAATTTTAGGGGCCACGAAGTCGCCATACTCATGGCAGTTTTCATTGCCATTCCTTCGGGAGATGGCCCCCTGCAGATATTGTAGAAAGTCAGGGCATGAGACCCAGGAGAGAGAGCCGGGAGACATATAATCACAACAACAAAATGTACTTATAGAATGTTTCTCACAAATAACTTCCCACTTGTTAGTTTGATCATTTGAGGGACATCAGGACCCAGCTGTGTTTTTCTCCTCATGGAATTTTATATTTTCACTTATAGGCGCCCTCAACAGTCTCTTAATGGAATTTATTGTAGTTTAATGTTTCTTCTTCCTAGAGCGAGCTTGGGAAATGATCACATTTTAAAAATAATCACCACCACCCGTCCTAAAGTGCCAACTCTGAGGCATTTATAGTAAAAAAAAAAAATCAAATTTTTGCTAGTAACACTATCATCAGTATGTAGATGATTATCATCAACTCCGAAAATTGCTCACATCTGAATTGCTAACACAAACTTGAGGCATTTTTATTTACGGATGTAGGTGCCTCGTAACCCGGTAGCTAGAAACATCTTAATTAGAAGTTGAGTTTCAGAATAATACCCATATCTCTTTGAATGTGTATTTGCTGAAGATTTACAAGGTTTTTAAAATCCAGGAAATTAAAATAATTTTGCTCCTTTATGTGAGTTGCTAAATTCTTCTTAAGACGCTTATTAGAACAAATGTCGCTAATTAGACTCAAGTTCCTGGTGTGACTTTAACCACCGGAGCAAATGGATGTATTTTCCTTCTGGTAGCATTTCACGCTTCAAATACGGTTTCCATAGGTATGTTATTCCTAAGAAATCCCAGTGGTATGTAAGTTAAGTGGTTCAAAAGGATAGGATGTCAAAGAAATTTACCATTTAAGCTGGTCTCCCAGTCACCCCCCTTTCTGATTCAAATGTCACCAGGCCATGACACCCCCTTTCAGAGACTCTGTGCTAACAGCTGCATGCATATACACGTCCATGTTTTTTTGCGAAGTGTACAAGGCGGTTGTCCTTTTTGGGGGTAATGAACATAAGGCGTGATTGTAGACTGTTCAGAACTCGGAGCTGCACTGCTTAGCGCCTTTTATTAACCTTCTCTGGGGCTGCACAGAGACCCATTTCCCTTGATCCAATACCCAGACGTAAGGTTGCTGGAGCACGCAACTGCTCTAGAGGTAACTTTTGGAGGGCCGCCATATTGTTTCTTGCAATGGTGGTACCAGTTTATGGCCAATGGTTTCCAAGTGTCTAAGGTGGTTTGGTTGACGAAGGGGTTCCCCTGAATGGTGCACACAAGAGCTGGGGTATTGGCCAGAGCTGGCGGGGTCGGTGAGGGGATTCCCCAGAGACAGAGTGGGGAGCAGGACAGGCAGATGGGCAAAGTGCTGCTGTGCTTCTGAGAGCTTCATAATGTGGTGCTTTAACCCATTGCACCACCAGGAAGGACCCTTGCTGTACTTTTTAATGGTTCCCAAGAGCTGAGGTTCAAAAGTGAAGGGATCTATCCCCCAAATATTTCCCGGGATTCTCCGGGTGATAATCTGAGGGAGTGGCAAGAGGGAGCCAACGATAACCTGATAACCTCTCCCTTTCCTTGACAGTCTTTTCTTTTTAAAAGCCAAACATTCTCAACTTTGCAGGGTGCTTTTTCCTCCTTAGGCAGACACCATTAAAATTTCTCTTTTATGGATGTGGTCCATATACACCGCGGAATATTACTCAGCCGTCAAAAAGGATAAACACGTGCCTTTTGCAGCAACATGGATGGAGCTGGAAGGGATCATGCTGAGTGAGATAAGCCAGAAAGAAAAGGAAAGATACCGATAGTTTCACTCATAGCGGGAGCATAAAGGGCCAGGGGAGAAATAACAATGAACAACTATATACCAGAGACATTTTATGGGGGTGGGAAATGGGGTAAAAAATGGGATGGCGGGGAAGTGCAAAATTCTTCTGTCATAAAAACAGATTTTGAGGATTCCGTATATGTCAGACTTTAGAACAATGCTGTTAAAGAAATGGAGTGAATCCACAAGACCGGTTTTAGGGCTCAGCAGCACGGGATGGGGGTAGGGTCCCCCCAGTTCCTGAGACTGGAGACATCATGGCTGGGGGCTTTCTCCTGGGTCCCTGGGCACCTCTGTGAACAGGGACATCCAGTGAGGGCGAGTCAGAGCCTGGGCGCGATTCCCCAGTGGCTCTTGGTGGGGGCAGGGAGGGGGCAGGCTGGGGCCACCCATATTGTTGGGGTAACCACTAGAGTGCTCTTGTGTCTGTAACTGAGACGGGTATGCACCCTGTAGCCAATTCTTTTGGGGACATTTGGGTCACATAATCTGATGTTTCTGAGTCCGTCTATACACGGTAGGAGATGAGGGTTCTCTTGGGTCTGGAGAGGGTCTCCTGCAGACAGGGTGAGAACGGCAGGATTCTGCTGCCTGTTTCCATCGTCTGGTCTCTATTTTTCACTTTTTCTGCCTTGTACTTCATGCCGGTGGCCTTAAAAGCCTACTGAAGAGTCACAATATTTGATATGCACAAATCCAAGAGTCCCCGACTCTGTGTCTGCTCATGGACTAACGTGAAGCCTGGGAGTGCATTAAAATTCTCTGGTTTCTGAACCCGAAATTGCCTGGTCTCATCATATTATTTCCTGAAACTCTGGGCCAGGAGAGCAAATGTTCTTTCTCTACCAGGAAATGAATTAACTGTCATAATTTCTAGAAACAAATTTAATAGAGTTCCTGATGGGCAAGTGAAAAATAATTCCCTTTCACTGGGAGGTAACCAGGGCTGGACTGAATGCCCCAACTGACTCTTAAATGGATTATTACAAACTTGATTTCTTCCTCTGGCCATCACTACGCCAAGGTACCGCGAATAAGTAAAAGAACATTAATTTAAACATCCACCCATGTTTTCAGGCTTGAATAAGAGGGGAAGAAATATTAGTTTTATCAATAAACCTTGGGTAACTGAACTGTATTTGGGTGCAAAATGACAAGAAGTTTGCATTCTTTGATATTCTTATCTTTCCAATTAAACGATGTTTATGCCACTGACTTTTTTTCTCCATTTAAAATTCTGTGGCAGGGCCCTCCCTGGTGGCGCAGCGGGTTAAAGCACAGCACTAAGAAGCTAAAGCCACTTCAGCGCGAGTTCGATCCCCTCCTGCCCTGGAGGGGACCGGAATAATCCTGCAGTACTCCATAGGAAGTTAATTCACAGACTACGCTGGCTAATTTACTATGCATACACAATAAAAGAGTCTTAGCAAGATAGTTAACCATGAAAGAGGCTGTTTTGCACAGATGGTCACTGAGCATTTACCATCCATGAGGGGTTCTTGTTGATTATTGTTTTTTACTTTCTTTAAAGTTTTATTTATTTGTGCATACAAGAACTGGGGTACAGGCCAGAGGTACGGGGGTGGGGAGAGAGAGAGGACTCCCCAGAGACAGAGTGGGGAGCAGAACAGACAGATCCACTGAAATCCACTGCTGAGGGAGCAGTGGGGAGACAGGAGGGGTCTGCCGTGCCTGGGGGTCCCTCCCTGGCCGGGGATCGAACTCGTGCTGCAGCGACTGAGATTTAACCTCTTGCGCCCCCAGGGAGAGCCCTCCTTTTATTTATTTATTTTTTAAAATCAGCTTAGGGGGTTCATAAAGGTGTGAGATATAGTTGTTGGTCTACAAAATACTTTGCAATTTTTTATCTTGTCTTTTTAAATGTCTAAATCGATTTGCCACTCTATTATTGATTCACTTAGCAAACTACAAGTGTAAATGATGAAGCAATATACGCTTGGTGCTGAAAACTGGAAAAGATGGTAAGCAGGTATAACAAGCCGAGACGAAGCAAGAACCCCACCATCTGGATGGTTTCCTCATCCCCACTGTCTTGGCGTATTTCGGTCCAGGCGTAGCGTTTTTACTAGACATGAATCTAAATCATTGGTGAGGTCCACATTTCTGCCTTGGGAGGAGATTCATGACAGAAAAGAAGACAAAGTTCAAGAGTTCAAAAGTGAATATGGATATAGCAAAGTAAAAGGAATCACAGAAACGGCAAATTTAATCAATTTGAAAACGACTGCAGAACTCACATCATCCCCCTAATGACAAGTGATCGCCTTTGGTATTTTTCTTTTAGGTAACCCCCTTACATTTGGGGCTGAATACGAATGTGTTGCTTCTTCATGAGCTGGTGACTTCGAATTTTCATTTTCTAGAGTGTTTCTAAGAAAACAACTGGAGTTTGCGGCGTGATTTTGTACTGCTCGACTGTAAGCTCGTTCCAGACGGTGATAGTGTGAGCCAGGCTGTGCTCAACTTTATTATGGGCACGTCTGATGCCATTTTTCATGGTACAATTTCTTAGGATCCATTTCCAGGCAGATGTAGCCATTTGGTGTTATTTTTGCAGGATATTTCAGATAATTCCAAATTTAAACTTGTAGGCTATTTTCAAGAGTTCGTCTTCATGCATTAGTTTGATACATTGCTAAGCCATTTGGTAGAACAAGTGGAAGGATGTGCCCCCCACAACCAGTGTACCCCAATAATGGTGTCTGAGAGAAGACTTTGCAGCTCTTCAGTAGAAAGCATGAGCAATGAAGGCTACTACCCAGCCCCTCAAAAAGACGCGTACAGTCCCCATGTTTATTGCTGCTTTATTTACAATAGGGAAGACATGGAATCAACCCCAAAGCCCAAAATTAGATGACTGGGTTAAAAAGATGTGTACATACACACAATGGAATTACACAGTGGAATATTATACAGCCACTAAAAAGATAAACTCGTGCTTTTTGGAGCAACATGGATGGAGCTGGAAGGGATCACACTGAGTGAAATAAGCCAGAAAGAAAAAGAAAAATGCTGGATAGTTTCACTCATAGCAGGAGTATAAAGGACCAGCGTGGGGGAAATAATAGTAATAGTGAACAGCTATATACCAGAGTCATTTTACTGGGGTGCAGTGGGGAATGGGATCAAAAATAGTGGGGGGAGAGAAATGCACTGGACTATGGTGATGGCACATGGGTGATGTGGTGATGGGAAGCCCACAGGGATGACAACTGAGATGGAAAAAGGCACAAAATGGTGTAAAAATAAACTATAATAATAATAATAATAAAGCAAACAAGAAAAAAATAAAAGGGACTCACAGGACCTGGCTGGCACCGACAGCGGCTGTGTGAGGTAGCTGGCCACAAATGTGTGGGGACACAGCAGGCCAAGTGACAGCTTCTGGGGCTTTCTGACAGCCCCGGCTATGACCTGTCTTTGGATCTGGCCACTCAGGTGGTGGGTATCAGTTGTGGGTATCAGAAAGTGAAAGACATTCTTCAGAATTCGGGCATCTTGAATGTCGTGGGGAAGCTAATAAAATGAGGTGCCAAATCCCTCCACACTGGTGTCTTCTGCCCTTTGCTTGGGAATGGGACAGTGGCCAGTGTTTCCCTCTGGGTGAGCATGCATTGTGTGGTTTCTGCCAGTTCATGGGGACAGTTCTGTATCCTGCTGTCTTTACTGTGAAGCAAGGGCGTAGGGTGACAGAGACGACAGGAAACTGGTCAGGAAAGTCAGGAAAGAAGATGGTGGAAAGTCCCCCCTGGTAGAGCAAGGGGTTGAAGAATAACACTTGTGAAGTTGGCCGCAGCCTCTGCAGCGCGAGTTCGATCCCCGGCCCCGGAGGTGACCCTCAGGGCGCAGCAGACCCCTCCTGTCTCCCCGCTGCTCCCTTCAGTGGACTTCGTCAGCTCTCCACTCTGTCTCTGGTGAATCCTCTCACTGCCCCTGCACTCTGGCCTGTACCCCAGTTCTGCATGCATCAGTAAATAAATCTTAAAAAAAAAAAAAGTTGGAAAAAAAAAACCAGTTTAATACATTGAAGAGAATTTCAGAACAATGGATCCCCTGTCCTCTATTTGGGGTGCATGTGCAGGTTTTCCTAAATGCTCCCACATCACCAGGACTTTGACTCTCTGGAGAAGGCTTTGCAACTGAAGTGTGATATCCAGGTCATTCTAGGCTTTTCCTTGCCATGCACCAACATGCTCGCCACCCCTACCTCGAGTCACAGGTGTTATTATTATTATTGGCCTATTTTTGTGTGGAAGAATAGGGGTGTAGGTTCCAGAGGTGCGAGAGATGGAGGACTCACCAGAGACAGAGTGGGGAGCAGAGCAGACAGATCTATTGAAATCCACTGCTGAGGGAGCAGCGGGGAGACAGGAGACGTCACTCCCTGGCTGGGATCGAACTCAGGACCTCGTGATAGTGCTGAGACTTAACCCCTGGGCCACCAGGGAGGCCTGTGATTGTGTTTTCTATTATATAACCGTTTTCATAAGAAAAATAAACAAAAAAAAAAAGTCTGAGGAAAATACTACATTTTGATTTTTCATAAAACATCAATACAATGATGACTTTTTCATGGTGATTCGAACGTCTCTAGGTTTATGGTGTGAGTAGAGAAATGATCAAAAATGAGATGAGGAAGTGGAGAGTCTTTTTTTTTTTTTAGATCCTCAACACCAACCATCTCCTGGGCTGACACTTCTATTAACTGAGGATTACCCAGCTTTTTCTTGGCTAAGCCCACTCATTCCTCCGGTCTCCCACTAATGCTTTTGCTCATCAGGGGACTATCGATCTATTCCTATAATACAAATTTCCCAATATTTAAATATTATTTTTATTTGCTTATCCGACGTTTTGTTTTGTTTCCTGAGTTCTCTTGTGTCTCTTCCCCACGATAAATGCGCCCCTCGCTCGGCTGCCGCAGCGCAGATCTTTTTGAAATTCGTGCTTTGTGTGTTTTGGAAACCCGCCCAGACCTGGAAGAGCTGACTGACCGCAGGGGGGACAGCTGCCCACGCTCAGAGGTTTGCATGCTACCAGCTGATGCTTAAGAATTTCAGCGCAACCTGTCGAGTCACTTCTGGGCGGCGGCGGGGTGGGGGTGGCGGTCACGCCATCCCCCATCCCCCAGGTCATGGCCGGCCAGCGGGTTGGGCCGGAGTGACCTCTCCCGGGGTGGTCGCTCAGGTCCACCTCCTCCCCTGAAGGGTCATCCGTGGTTAGACCGAGGAAAACAGGGCCCCGCCCGACTCCCCAGGGGCACACCCCGAATCTGTAAGCCTGGGATATGACCTGGGGGCGAGGACTGGGCCTCCTGGCCTTTGGGGGACCGCCTGAAGGACATCCCCCCATGTGGGGAGCTTGGGACATCTCCCTGCGCGCTCAGCTCTGCAACCCTCGACCACGGGGCTCGCATTTCCCAGCGGGGTGTTGGAGGAGGTCGTGAGGTGACCGCTTTAGTCATTGCTTTTCTTGCAGACTTTAGACTTCTGCCATCGCTAAAGCTAATAGGAGCAAAAGATCTTTTTCTGTTCCTTTCCCGCAGCACTGAAAGCAGGAGGCAGAGTCGTTACTTTCTTTCGGATTTTAGGGGTTGTTTGTAATGCAATTTTTAAAGAAAGATTTCTTTATTTATGTGTGTTTATTTATGGGGTACAGACCAGAGGCTCGGTGGGTGAGAGGATTCCCCAGAGACAGAGTGGGGAGCAGAACAGACAGATCCACTGAAATATACTGCTGAGGGGAGCAGAGGAGAGAGAGGAGAGGTCTGCTGTGTCCTGTGGGTCACCTGGCTAGGGGTCGATCCCCAGTGGCTTCTGAAAGCTTCACAGTGTGAAGCTTTAACCCGTTGCGCTACCAGGAAGAGCCCTGTAATGCAATTTTGCAAAGATTTCTATTTTTGCACAGAACTGGGGTGCAGGCCAGAGGTGCAGGGGTGGTGAGAGGACTCCCCAGAGACAGAGTGGGGAGCAGAACAGGCAGATGGATGCAGCGCACTGCTGAGGGGAGCCGCGGGGAGACAGAGAGGTCTGCTGTGTCCTGGGGGTCCCTCCCTGGCCGGGGTCCCAGTCCAGCTGCAGCTGTGACTGAACGCTGAGACTTACCAGGCCTCCAGGGAGGCCCAGTCATGCACGGACTGACGAGCGGTGCTGTAGGATGGAGCACACCTAAGTGTCCCCTAAGAAAAGGAGTGTCTTTATTTAATGTGGCAGAAGTGGCTTTCTCTCTGCTGACTAGCATAACTTTACATAATCTGGTGAGGACGTTCAGCTAATTGGATGCCTGTAACCTCTTGCTGGGCGACAGTTTATTGCCGGGGAAAGTGGGAACCAGGAGAAACAACCTAGTCTCTGGGCTCATAATTATCGGTGACATTCGGTTCACATCAGCATACTAAAGCTGAAATGAAATTTGGGGTTAGGATTTCTCCAAAGTGAAATGTAGTTCACCCCTACAGACACCTCAGAACACAGCAAATAAACCTTTCTTTTTGCATAGAGGTGCAGGCAAGAGGTTCAGGGGGTGGGAGGACTCCCCAGAGACAGAGTGGGGAGAAGAACGGGCAGATCCTCTGAAATCCACTGCTGAGGGGAGCAGCGGGGAGTCAGGAGAGGTCTGTGCGCCCTGTGGGTCACCTCTGGGGCGGGGATCGAACTCCCACTGAGGCTGCACTTTAACTGCTACCAGGGAGGACCCAAATAAAAATCTTAAAAAAAAAAAAAACCAGGTCAGGTCTTGTCTCCTGTGTCCCACTCTCTGTTTCCAGCCTCTCCAAGACCTTCCTTCCTGTCAGGCTCAGGTAAAGCCAGAGGCTTCCCAGCCGCCGAGGCCCCCCAAGATCTGGCTGCCCTCACCGCTGACCTCAGCGCCTTCTCCTCGCCCACCTGCCACCACTCCCCAAGCACCTCTGGGGGCCTTTGCTGGAACATTCTCCAGTATCACCAGCCCTTTGTCTTTTCTCAACGTTACCATCTATCTCACTGAGGGCTGTCTACGCCATGAGCCGGGGCCACCTCTCCCCAGGACTTTATCCCCCGCATGGGTTCGTTTTCCTCCCTAGAACTAGTCGTCACCCCCAAGCTGTGTTTCCTTGGGCAGCTGTAATAAATTCAAACCTGCATCTCAAACCCGCCTCCTTCCATGGCACTGGAGGCCAGAAGCTAAGGAGTTGGTAGTGTTGACCTCCTCTGGGGTGGGTGGGGGCTCTCCTGGCATCCATGGCAATCTTTGGCCATCTCTGACCTGCAGTCTCACTGCTCTGTTCTCATTTCTGGGCTCACGGGGTGTTGCTCTATGTTTCTGTGTCGAGATCCCCCTCTTCTGAGGACATGGTTACGACTCCATTTAGGATCGACCAAATCTGACCTCATCTGACCTTGGTTATACCTGCAAAGACTTATTTCAAGAAGATCCATATTCATAGATGCCAGGTAGGGTTTTAGGGGAAGAGCCACTATTTTTTAAAGATGTATTTATTTATGCATGCAGAACTGGGGTGCAGGCCAGAGGTGCAGGGACCGTGAGAGGATTCACCAGAGACAGAGCAGGGAGCAGAACAGGCAGATAGAAGAAGCACACTGCTGAGGGGAGCAGCTGGCGGGTCAGGAGAGGTCTGCTGCATGCACCATATGGATCTCCTTGGGGCAGGCGGGGATCGAACTCATGC
>NW_004567151.1:343785-346747 GCF_000260355.1 Condylura cristata | reverse complement strand
CCGGTGGGCTCTTGGCCCTCACATCCGGTGTGCTGAAGAGTCGCTCCTTCTGGACAGGCCTGGCACGCAGAGGGGCTTGGAGACCCTGCTGTTCTCTGCGCCTCGCCCCAGGGCGCGCTCTCTGCCTGACTGCAGGACTGTCCATGCCTGTGCCTTGGGCAGCGGGGGCGGGGGGCGCCCCACTTTCCCAGTCAGCCACATTCTGATTCTCTGGCCTCTACCCGCCCCCCAAGCCAGGCTCAGGCTCTACCCTCTCGCCTGAGCCTTGTAGATCTCTTCTGGGGTGCTGGGGTGAACCGTGACCGGCTGTTGCTCATCACGCTCCGCAAACCTGAGGGTTTAGCTCAGAAGACAGTCGGGGGTCAGTCTCCCCGCGAAGGCTCACCTGTGCCCCGCGTCTAACATCCCGAGAGCCACTCCCACGAGCTCTCCTCCCCTCCGATTTTTTTTTCCATAACTTGCAGCCATGAAGCATCAAGAAAAATCGCTACAGTTGGATTTTTTCAGTCAAACTGTTGAAAAGAACCAGATTCAGAGAGAGGAGACTGCGGCCAGCGGTGACCTCGGCCCTGCTGACCCTGGGCGGGTCTGTGCTTTCCCCAACCCCTCACCCTCTAGCATTGCCATAGACTCCTCAGACGCTTCCTGTCAGGGTGATTACACCTCTTCAGATTTTGACAACTAGGGGACCCCAGCCTTGAACTACAGGATCTCTGCATTCTGCTGACAATCACAGCATCTGTCTTCCAGGGCGGGAGGGCGCTGTCGTCACCCAGCCCTTTGGGGGGGCACCTGTTTTTGGGGTTTGTTATATTACTTTAACTCTCTCCTTGACAGCTGCAGTAATCATAGCGGATCGGAAACACTGTTAGCCAGCAGACATTGCAGCCTTCTTTTTGTTTTTTAAGATTGATTTATTGATGCATACAAGAACTGGGGTACAGGCCAGAGATGCGGGGGTCGAGAGGATTCACCAGAGACAGAGTGGGGAGCAGAACAGGCAGATCAATGAAGTCCACTGCTGAGGGGAGCAGCGGGCGGGTCAGGAGAGGTCTGCTGCGCCCTGTGGGTCCCTTCCGGGGCAGGCGGGATCGAACTCGCGCGGAAGTGGCTTTAGCTTCTTAGTGCTGTGCATTAACCCGCTGCGCCACCAGGGAGGGCCCCCAGCCTCCTTTTAAAGCTCTGTGTGATTTCTCCTCATCAACTGCTAATTAACGGTATTAATTTATTTGTTTGATACTGGAACGCTAGGCTTTAGTTCAGCATGGGTTATAATTTACCATGGCTTTGTATCTCTTGAGAAATCCAAAATTATATGATGCAGTAAATGATTTATGAGGCGTTTATAAGTCTTCTTATTAAATCAGCATTTTTTATGTATTATTCTCTGGCATTACGTACCTCTGGAGACTATTAAAGTTTATTACTCAGTGTGCATTTTAATAAGAACCTTCTGACATTCCCAAGGGCTGGAGAAAAGCTATCCGAGGGTTTCTGCCTCATTCCGAGTGTGGGCTGCTTGCAAAACCATCCTCTGCATCGATGCTGTTAAAGGACACATGAAATAAAATCTCCCAATTTGCAGCGACAGGAGTCTACCGGGAAGCCTTCCTCCAGAAGCCACTCACTGACGCACCTCAAAGGCCAAGTATACTCCCAGACAGACAGCCGGGGAAGGACCCACAGAGCCCTCCCCCACCAGCCACCACCACCGCTCACTATGCGATGTTGAGGCTGGGCACTGGAGATCAGAATGCAAAACAGGCAAACCAAAGAGTGATGAAGCTAATGAGCCGAAGGTGTGGGCCCCGGGAGTGTTTAATTTTTCAGATTCAGCTGGGTACCCACCAGGTACCCAGGGTGACCAGGTGCCCAGTTGTAAAGGAAGAGGAAAATAGAAAGAAAGCTGAGGCTCTGGTGTTGAAGAGTAAGGTTAGGCGTCACTAGGGATTCGCCTTTGATTTTTTTTAAAAAAAGATTTATTTATTGATGAAGACAGAACTGGGTTACAGGCCAGAGGTGCAGGGGCAGTGAGAGGCTTCACCAGAGACAGAGCGGGGAGCAGAACAGGCAGATGGATGAAGCACACTGCTGAGGGGAGCAGCGGGGAGACAGGAGGGGTCTGCCGCGCCCTGGGGGTCCCCTCCGGGGTCAGGGATCCAACTCTCACTGAAGGGGGCTACACATTAACCTGCTGTGCCACCAGGGAGGGCCGGATCTGACCTTTTTTTTGCTTTCTTGAAAGATTTTCCCCTTGGAATATATAGATTATTGTTCAACTTGTCTATGTTGGTTTTTAACATGTCTTAGGAATTCATTGCGTGTAAAAATAGAAATTTTTCTCTCCACTTCTTCACCTGTCAGTCTGTTAGCAAAAGGCTGCTGTTAAGTTGGTTCAGGACATGCTTGACCCTTTGTTGACCTTAGCACTCTACATGTTAAAAATCACATATCTCCTGCACTCCCATGTTTATCGCTGCTTTATTTACAATAGGAAAGACATGGAAACAACACAAATGCCCCAAAGTAGATGACTGGATTAAAAAGATGTGGTCCATATACACGATGGAATATTACTCAGCCGTCAAAAAGATACACATGCCTTTTGCAGCAACATGGATGGAGCTGGAAGGGATCATGCTCAGTGGAATAAGACAGAAAAAAAGGAAAAATATTGGATGGTTTCACTCATAGCAGGAATACAAAGGAACAGGGGAGAAAATAAGAATAATAATGAACAGCTATATACCAGAGACATTTTACAGGTGTGGAGTGGGGAATGGGATCAAAAATGGGGGTGAGTGCACTGGACTATGGTGATGGCACACGGGTGATTTGGTGATGGGAAGCCCATGGGGATTACAGCTGAGATGGAAAAGGGCACAAAATGATGTAAAAGTAAATTATTATATTATTAAAAACAAAACAAAAGCTAAAACCAGAAAAAAAAAATCCTATGTCT
>NW_004567151.1:342166-343440 GCF_000260355.1 Condylura cristata | reverse complement strand
TTTTTTCCTGTGTGTCTTCAATAGACAGGGAATTCTTCCTATAGAGAGTGATTAGATTTTCAAAAATACGACTATAGACATCCTGGCACTTCAAAACAAAAAAGAAATGAACTAATAAACCCACTACTTAAGACTCAAGTTATCTTAAAACTTTCATTTCCTAAAAATCTTTTTGCTTTGGTGACCTTGAAAAGCACAGCAGGAAATAGAACCAGGTAGAAAGGTGTTGATTATTCCTCTAAGTTCTCAGAAGGAAACTGAAATTAAGTGATTAGTTTTCTTTGAGAAATGCAACTTTCTGCATTTTACTGGTAGTTCAGAGAAATAGGGTCCAGGGTGATTTTATCACTGACAAGGTGTGCCTTTGAGAAATTCACTTTGGAGATTCAAACCACTTCAGTCATAATTTCCAAGCAGAAAAGAGGTCGAGAGTGAGTGTTCTGGAGCACAAGTTATGGGCAGAAGTGGGTCTGGGTCTTGCCTGGGGCTGATTCTTGCCCTGATGTCTTCTGTGGACTTTAGCTTCCTCGTGTTTAAAAGGAGATGCTACTTCTCTGGAAGTGTTGGCTGGCATTTTCTGTTGAGTAACATCTGCAAAACCCCCAGCTGAGGCGTTCCTACATGGTGGAGCTAAGCAGTGGCTCTTGTGGCCATCATTTCTGTCTCCGGAGCCACACAAGCTTGATGATGATGGCAGGCTGAATGTAGCTCTGTGCAGATATCCACGTCCTCACACCTGTAACCTGGGAGGATGCTACCTTTCCATGAGATAAGGGGCTTGAGAGATGTGCTCAGCTGAGGATCTAAAGTGGGGAGACTACCCTGAACTAGCTGGGGGGCCCAGTGTGATCACAAGAGTCCTTAGGAAAACAGGAGGGTTAATATCAGGAAATTTGATGTGAGAATGGAAACATGAGAGAGGGAGGGGAAGGTGCTCCCTGGGTGGTTTTGATGATGGAAGATGGGCCACAAACCAAGGAATGCAGGCAGCTCATAGGAGCTGGGAAAGGTAAGGAAACAGAAGCTTCCCTAGAGCCTCTCTGATTTCAGTCCCATTGAAACTTACTTTGGACAACTGATCTCTACACTGTAAGATAAAAAAAAAAGTGTTGTTTTAAGTAACTAAGTTCATGATAATTTGTGATGACAGACATAGGATACCGATATACTGATGATGGTTGTCCTGTTAAGAATGGTGATGATGGTGACAAAGATGGTGGTGATAATGGTGAGATGGTGATAAAGATAGTGGTGATGATGGTTGTAATGATGGT
>NW_004567151.1:319900-341973 GCF_000260355.1 Condylura cristata | reverse complement strand
TGATGAAGATGGTGGTGATGGTGATAATGATGGTGATGATGATGGTGATAATGATGATGGTGATGAAGATGGTGGTGATGATGGTGATGAAGATGGCGATAATGGTGATAAAGCTGGTGGTGATAATGGTGATAATGATGGTGGTGATGATGGTGATAATGATGATGGTGATGATGGTGATGAAGATGGTGATGGTGGTGATGAAGATGGTGATAATGGTGATAAAGATGGTGGTGATAATGGTGATGAAAAGGTTGATGATGATGGTGATGAAGATGATGGGAATGATGATGGTGATGATGGCAGTGATGATAGTGGCAATGGTGGTGGAGATAAAGCTGGTGGTGATGATTTGGGTAGCCCTTTAAAAGGAAAAATGACCCTGCTCTTCCCCACCCCCAGTCCTATGGAATGGCCTAAGTCTGTGTGTAGTCAATGTTGGTGTAGGCATGAGCAGATGACCCAGTTCCATCCAAGGAACACTGAAAGGAATACAGCTGGCAGGAGGATTTTCTGGGAAAGATCTTGCTTGCTAGTAAAAGAGTTGTAAGATGGGAAACCTGCCCTTCCTCCCTGTCTTGGTCACAATACATTGGAGGAGATGAGCAAGGAACTGACCTGGTAGCAGGAACTGACCACTTGAGGTGGTCAGAGGGAGAGGCCCCATCCAGCCCCACTCATGATAGGCCCATCAGAAAAAAGCCTGGGTTTCAGCCCAGACAAATTTACTCTTCAGTAGGGAGCTTGTGGTTGATTCAGAAACATTAGATCATGAACTCAAGATGTTCTGTCAGAAAACAAACACCAAACAATACACTTGTGGGCTAGGTCTGTGCAAGCCTGGCATCCATGGAAAATATCTCGGTTTTCCACACAGCTTTTTGTAAAAGGCTAAGCTGATCCTGATCAAGGCCTTTCTACTGAAGGTGACCAAGGCAAATGTGCTGGAGAGAAACACCCCATAGAGGATGGGTCTTTCTGGAACCTTCTGGAAAGGTTTTCTTCCTCTTTGATAAAACACCTCCTGTTTTGTCTGGTGTGGTGGGAGGCAGTCTCTCTGGGTCAGGCCTCTGGGCCTCTGACTCCCCTTCACTCACTCCTCACTGACCCGTGGCCTCTGGTGCCTCCTGGTTTCTGGCCTTTTCTCACACTTGTTCGAGTTGTGGCAATGACCTCTCATCATACCCCACCCCCCTTTTAAAAAAAGATGTATTTGTTCATGCATACAAGAACTGGGGTATAGGCCAAAGTCAGAGTGGGGAGCAGAACAGGCAGATCTATTGACATCCCCTGCTGAGGGGAACAGAAGGGGAGACAGGAGGGGTCTGCTGCGCCCTGTGGGTCACTCCCTGGCCGGGGATCGAACTCGTACCGCAGTGGCTGCGGTCAGCTTCATAGCGCTGTGCTTTAACTCCTGCGCCACAAGGGAGGCCCTCAACATGCCCTCTTGCCCTCTATGGGTATCTCCCTAGTCCAGGCCTCAAACTTCAGGCAAACGCTCTTTTCAAAAGGCGAAGCGGATCATGTCCTGATAGCTCTCTTCCAGCGGCTCCAAGCTCATCAGTTCTGTGGGCCGCACCAACATGCAGGCAGACTGATCCCTGCTTCCTAACTACGGTCCTCACCTGTTGTGCCACCAGGGAGTGTCCTGGAATAACAGCTCTTAAGTAATACTATCAATGTTTTCAAGGCATTGATGAAGAGAGCTACTTGAGTTTTATTGATTGAGAGTTTATAGCTTATCGTGAGCACTTGTGCAGTTGGTTCTTGCCGTCGCTCTAGAATTATTTTCAATTTATTTAAACATTCTTTCTAATATTGGATTTATTTTTCCATTCAGTAGTCAGTCAGTTCATTCTTTCACTCACGTACTGCTGCAACATGTATTGAGGACGGGCGGTCGAGCTGACCCTAGCTAACATGGTTCAGGCCTCGTGGAGCGAAGAACCAGTGGGGGGAGCCAGACAGGAGTGACAGCGAGTGACGTGGCCACATGAGTGGTTCGCAGAGAGAAATGAGACCCATGTGTTGTGAGATTGTAGAGGTGAAGCAGCAAAGTCTGTCTGGATTTAAGAAAATAATTTTCAGAGGAGGTGGTATTCTGGCAAAATCTCACAGAGTGAAAGAACTTGGCCATGAATGAAAGAGGGTTGTCTCGGGCCTCCCTGGTGGTGCAACGGATTTAAAGCGCAGCACTATGAAACTCTGTAGCCGCTGCAGCACCGGTTCGATCCCCGGCCAGGGAGTGACCCACAGGGCACAGCAGACCTCTCCTGTCTCCCCGCTGCTCCCCTCAGCAGTGGACTTCATTCATCTGCCTGTTCTGCTCCCTGCTCTGTCTCTGGGGAGTCCTCTCACCCCCGCCCCCACCTCTGGCCTGTACCCCACTTCATGTATCCACAAATAAAGTGAAATGAACAGATTTTTGTGTTTGAATGGTTAGGTTCAAGCATAGAAAGGAGACCTCAAGATGGCCGCTGTGTTTCCATGTTGAGAGACGGTGGAGGTGATCTCTCCAGCCTGGAGAGAAACAGCAGGGAGGGGCCTTGTCTGGCGAGGTGGACACAGAGAAACAGGAAACACAGCCCCAGCCAATGGCTGTGGGAGATAAGTAGGTTATTTCAACAGGACCTTTGCTGTAACAAAATATCACAGTCTCACCGTTCTGGAGACTGTCTCAATTGGGTGACGACCCTTTTTGGAACCTCATCTCATTTTGCCAGGGGGCCCTCCCTGGGGGCGCAGTGGGTTAAACCACAGCACTGCTAAGCCAGCCCAGCTACGAGTTCGATTCCCGCCCCAGAGGTGACCCCCAGGGCACAGCACTTTCCTGTCTCCCCGCTGCTCCCCTCAGCAGTGGGCTTCGTCCATCTGCCTGTTCTGCTCCCCACTTTGTCTCTGGTGAAGCCTCTCACCGCCCCTGCACCTCTGGCCTGTACCCCAACTCTTGGTTTCTAGAGTGCTTTGATTTTTCAAGCATTTAAGTACTTATTAAACAATAATGAAAATAGCATTTGCTTAAAAAAATCTCACTTCCATTTCCCTCCTCCCACAGCTGCTCATTCTGGGTGGAGCTTCCATTGTTTCCTTTCTCGTATCTTCTTTCTCTGTAAATTTTCCTCAATCTGTATTTTTTTTTAAATATGACTCCATCACAGTTTTTCCTTACGAACATTATTAGCCTCCACTACCATTACAATGCTCTGAATTACCTGAACCTCAGGAAGAGAGTGGGGGAAAATCTGAGTTGGATATTCAGTGTGTATTAATCACACAAATATTTGACTGGCTTCTCTAGCTCTTATTCAGACTTCCCCACTGGGGATCTTTTATAAAGCGCTATCGAAGGAAGCATGATTTTAGGAATGGATGTAACTTGGAAAGATTCTCTTAGTTTGGTGTGATAGGGTGTAGTTCAAAAAGCCCGCCATCTTAATTAAGTACCTTTCTCGCCACCCTGTTACAGGATAGATTATATTGTTTTCTAATAAGTTCTTGAAATTGCTATATCAAGGAACTACAACCCTTAGTAATGGGAAAAGGAATCATAACATTATAAAGCATACCTTATACATCATACAAAGCTAATCATGCATTATCAAAAGTACAACTTTATGATGACTATTTTGGGGGAGTTCACCTTCCTTCTGGCGGGATTGACAGATTCAGGGCCCCTTAGTGAAGCCCTTGTTGACAGTTTTTCTCAGAGGGCCCCCCCCCTTGAGGGAAGGTGATTACCTTGGCTATCTTTATTTAGTGATGGGGGGTGGTGGGATTTCATTTCTTGCTGGTCTCTGTCCTATCCTTCATCACTACTCTGTTCTTCCCTCTCCTGTCTCTCTCACATGCACAGAGACAACAGAGAGGTTATCACCCATAAACTAGGGTGATTTCTACCCCTCACTGTCATGGCCTCATGGACCATCTATGGACTGATATTCCTTCAAAATAGCTTCTTGCCAAATCTCTGGAGACAGAATCAGCAAGTGTGAATCTGTTTAAGTCAGAAATGGTTTCCCAAAGGGTGCAATAGTGAAGATTATTTAACCTACAATTAAAAAGAAACTCAGGCCCTCCCTGGTGGCGCAGCAGGTTAAAGCACAGCACTGAGAATCTAGAGCCTTTTCCCCATGAGTTCGATCCCCGCCTGCCCCGGAGGTGACCACATGGTGTGGCAGACCTCTCCTGACCCGCCTGCTGCTCCTCTCAGCAGTGTATTTCGTCGATCTGCCTGTTCTGCTCCCCACTCTGTCTCTGGTGAAGCCTCTCACCGCCCCTGAACCTCTGGCCTATACCCCAGTTCTGTATGCACAAATAAATAAATCTTAAAAAAAAAAAGAAACTCAGGGCCCTCTCTGGTGGCACAACAGGTTAGGACACAGCACTGCAAGCTAGCTGCAGCCACTTCAGTGTGAGCTTGAACCCCGGCCCCGGAGGTGAGCCACATGGCGTGGCAGACCTCTGCTCCCCTCAGTAATGGACTTTGTAAATCTGGCCTGCTCCCCACTCTGTCTCTGGCAAATCCTTTCACCGCCCCTGCACCTGTGGCTTGTTCTGTATGCATAAATAAAAAAAATCTTAAAAAAAAAAGAAAAAGAAACTCAAATACAGAGCCGCAATGTGGGTTCTTCATGGTCCCCCAAATCTGTTTCAAGATAGAGAAACAAAACTCACTATTCTGCATTGCTAACCGGAGGGTGGCTAATACTGTAGGGATGCTGGTGAGATCCTTTTTGTCTGGGTGCTCAGACTGATGTCCCTTTGCTGACTACCTTAGCCTCAGATAGCTTAGCAGAACTCCCTGCCTCCATTTTGGGTCCTCTCATCTAGGTAATTCTTCAAATGTAAACATGCAGACTGAAAGCGCTAGAAATATGAGCAAATTGTGGGAATCCAGAAAGAAGCTTCTAGAAGGACGCTCAGTATAAGCATATAAACCCATTTCCAGCTTTCTGTATGCTGTTACACTGTCATGTGGATTCCCCTGCTTCCATCAATCCATATTGTGTGGCTCTGGTTTGAACCATCAGTGAGATCTTTCTGTTCTGGAGAAGTCAGCACTCTCTAGAGTTAGAGTTAGTTTTATTATTACCTATCAGTTATTATTACTTATAATAATAATAATAGTATTTACTATTAACGATCAGTTAATTTTCTTCTTTCTCGCCTTGTACAGATGAAGAAAGAGAGCTCTCTGAGGCTTACGGCACCTGCCTGACAGCTCAGACCTTGAGGTGTGTTGCCATTGTGAAGCCAAGTCTTCCAGTCAGCGTGTTCTCAATTCCTCCCTGGCAGGTGGGGGTTCAAACCCAAGTTTTCTGTTTTCGTGACCTCTCACTTACTCCAGGATATGAATTCTTACGCTCTCACGCACTAAAGAACACACGATTTCTTTTCAATTTGTTCACGCTAGAAACATGTTTGCATTTTAACATAAGGATGGGACCCCAGCGAGTGAATCATGTGAAAAAGATAGGAAAACAATGGGGAGCAGGACAGGCAGATGGACGAGACGCACTGCTGAGAGGTGCAGGGAGAGACAAGAGAGGTCTGCCGCGCCCTGTGGGTCCCCTCCGGGGCCGGGGATCGAACTCGCACGGAAGCAGCTGAGGCCAGCTTGCAGGGCTGCGTCCTAACCCGTTGCGCCACCAGGGAGCGCCAAGAGGTGTCATCTCAAGCCACAAGTTGTACTGTTGACTTTCCACGTGTTAGTGTTTTTTGGAAGAAAGTATTAGGAAGGCAATAATCTTGTTTAAATCTATTTGTTTATGAGGAATAATCCTGTCTAATTGCTTTAATGTGTTTGTAGCGCCACGTTTATTGTAGCATTCTTTGTTTTATTGGCTAATTCAAAACATAAACACTTCCCGACTTGAGCAAAATCAGCGTGTCATTTCCACACCAGCAGAAGGTCATAACCACTTGTTCTGTGGCATCTGAATTTTGAGAGAGACAACTCTCCACTTTTCAGAAGTTCGCAAGCAGGAGGCAAATATATTTGCAAAATTCTTCCAATTCATTGTGGAACAACTACCAGAACGTTAAAAATAAAAATCTTTCTTTTCTGCCTTCACAGATGAAGCTTTAGGAGAAAGAGAAGAATAGAAAACAAACAGTTGGTAGAAGTTCCTTCTGCTTTAAACACCACATTTCTTGGAGTATTACGCGGTCTTTATGGAATTCATCTCCATTCACCTCTTATTATGAAAAGTTTAAAGGGTTGTACTAAGTGGACAAAACATTCCAAGCCAAAGCTGGTTTCCAGATGACAATCTCCTTCCTCTGGAAGAACAGCTTTGGCTTTTCCAAGCCACCGGGGCTTCCGAATTGCCAATTCAAGATGGCGGCACTGGCCCTGGGTAAGCTCACACCTCCTTGGGACCTAGAGCTGAATGTGTGAAGTCTGGCCTCATGGCCCTTGTTTGTAAACTGGAAATATGCCCTTTTTATAGTTGTGAAGTTAATGATGTAAAGTGCTTATCTTGGTCCAGTATCAGAGGTCAGAAAACTGTAGCTGTTGTCTTATTGATGTTAAGTATCAGAAAAATGTGAAGTGTCTTCTATTAAGTATTCCAGGTATTCAGAGCTTTGTGTTAGTATGGCAGGGACTCAAGCCACTAGACAAATTAAGCTCTAGGCTAATAATGGAGCCTTGCGGCTGCCATGGAAGTATCCATTCTTATAATACTTCGGCGAGTTTCAGTGCATTCACTTTGGAACAAAAGACCTGTGTCCTTCCCACCTTGACTTCAAAGTCAGAGACAAACTACAACTGTTTCTATATTTATTTCTTCTTCTGGTAACTTCTATAGATCTAGATACTATGCCCTTATTTCTGATGTCTCAATAGGAAACACAATAGTTAATTTGCATTTCTTTCCTTTTGTCCAAAGTTCAAAAGTAGTAGAAGGAAAACCAATGAATTATATTATATACCAGCAGTGCTCAAGACAGGATACTTGGCCAGGGCAAGACAGGGCCACCCTCAGGACGAAAGCTTGGCTGTTCCCAGGCTGGCATCAAGACTGGGGAAACCCGTTAAATCAGGGCCTGGGTACCTGCTACCATACATTTCCATGGTTTATGGACTTTATTTTTTCACCATTTCTGAGCGTGGGGAGGGAAAGGAAGCTGCAGACCCAGGAGAAGCGAGTCCCAGCTCATGTCACACTGGAGCTGTGGGCACCAGCCTCCATGATGTCTCACCTTGGACATGAAGCTTGTGAGGGTGCGTGGCCCGGACCTGTAGCTGAGACAAGATCCCAACTAGCAACAACAAATGGACTTTGGCCAAGTGTCCTGTTTTTGCTTTCCCAGCCAAAACAGAGCTTTCAGCTCCGTCTGACAACCTGTGCCGATCCCTGGCCCCTACCTCAGCCAGGTCCGCACCCCTGTCTGGTGCCAGTGGTTAGTGCGAGTTTATTGTGCAAAATCAGGGAGACGGCTGCCAGCCAGGAACAGCCGAACCAAACCCTGAATGAATCTAGGGGTCTGTTTTTCAAAGAAGCCTAAATAGCCAGGCTGCAGCAACTGCTCATTCTCTCACAGTGATTGGCTGTAATGGTAGAATTTTCTTAAATGATAGGGAATTGGTTTGCGGTTACCTCATTTCAATTTTTGGGAAAGAGTTTATAAGTTTTGATTATAATTTTTAGAGGTATACACCAGAAATGACCCAGGTCAAGACAGTCTTGCAAAATAAGCTAAATGAAGCTTTGCTGATGTGAATGAGTTGGTTTATCTATTCAGCCAATGTCCAAGGCTGGTTCAGTTTGTTTTTGATTTGACCTTTCTTTCCTTCTTCTACTGAGGTTTCCTTCTGAGTTCTTCTGTTGGCTGCCTTTATAGGTCTACAAATAATGCAGCTCTTTATTCATTGTTTTATTAATTTTCATGTTAAGGTAAAAGCTGTACCATCATTCATTTTCACGTCTAGTTCCAGTTCCTCGTCATGATGTGAGACACCATCTTTCTTTCTTCCTTTTACATGGAGGAATTGTTAGCTTGCTATATATATTGTGTTCCAGCTACAACTAAGTTTCTGTGCAGTGCCTTGATCTGGGAGTGAAAGTGAAAAACAATCACGGAAAAATGACATTATTCTGTAAAAATGTTTCTTTGGGGGCCAGAGAACAGCCCAAAATTCCAGGGTCACTTGGAGGAGAATGTTCTGGCTTCAAGTTTAAATGAAATGTGTCTTGCTGACCATCCTTTCTTACAACCTTGCCCTGTTTATATGGTGATGGCCCATGGGTGATTTGGTGATGGGAAACCCAAAGGGATTGCAACTGAGAAGGAAAAATACACACAAATTTGTAAAAATAAGCTATTATAAAAAAAAAGAAGAAGAAAAACCTTGCCCTGTTGAATAATATGCACCTTGGGCTGGTGGTGCTTTTGTATGGCATTTGTTTATTTGTGTTACCTAAAGTTTATCATTGCCTTTCTTTTCACCTTGTTCTTCATTCTGTTTTTTGATGCTCTCAGCCATTTTATATAAGGAGTCTTTCTGGTCTTCCAACTTAAAAACAGTTTCAAGTTACTCGTATAATATGCACATAAATGTTGTAATTGTGACATAGTACATTAAAGAGTAAAACACTTTTGATCACCATTCGCATCTGAGACCCTTCTTACATATCTTGAAAAGTTTCTACATATACAGTTTTTCCTACACTGAGTTAAAATTCTTTCCACTCCTAAAATTTGCTGCTAGTCACTGCCTAATATACTGTCTGTGTACACATAATATCTTTTATATTGATTTCCAGGGCTTCAGGCTCCTGCTGCCTACGAGAAATCTCCCATTGGAGTTGGCCAAAGCAATGCAAAACATCACACGACTGACTTCCACAGGAAAATGGTCTTATTCTACTTACATAAACTTCCAAAATTGGTAAAACAAACCAAAAACAATGTTTAGACATACATATTGTGCACAGTGAAAACACAAACAAAATTAAGGAGCAGATGAAGTCAATATTCAGTTGCTGGTAGTGGCTGGTTCCCTCTGGTGGGGGCAGAGAGGGTGGGATGTGAAGGGTAAGGAGGGGAGAGAGACTCAAAGTTGGTGCTTTTGCAGACCCAACCGGAGAGATTTTGTTTTTAGCAATTTACACAAGTTAGATACCCCCTCAGGATGTATGAGGAATCTCACAATTTAAATAGAGATGAAAGGATTATATTTTGGCCAAAACCTCCACCCCCACCCCTTTGTCCTTCCAAAGCACCACGTGGTGGCTTGTGATTCTCACTGTTGCGCTGTGGGGAGGGGTAACGAGCCACAGAGGCAGGTGTGGCTCATGAGAGAGCAACTCAGTGCAACATTCTTCTCTACGGTCAGAGATAAGTTTCCTCACCTGCATTTAAAGACAAAAGAGACGGAACTTGAAACTAATACCATCACATACTAAATTTTAATCTTTCTGACATTTGAAAGAATTTCCCTCCTCTCGTAGTCTTGCAGCACCCAGCGGCTCTACTGCCTGTGACCAGAACATCAAACTCACTAGCGTCCCACCTTCCAAAAATCTTGGCTGAGTAAGACGCTCTCCCCAAGCTTTTTATCCATATAGGAATTTGCCGATGTTGTTCTCCTGTCTCCCCGCTGCTCCCCTCAGCAGTGGATTTCAGTGGATCCACCTGTTCTGCTCCCCACTCTGTGTCTGGGGATCCTCTCAGCTCCCTCCCACCTCTGGCCTTGTACCCCAGTTCTTCTATGCAAGAAAGAAAACAGACAAACAAAAAAGAACCTGTTTCACATCATTGTCACCCAAACTTCAGAGCTCCCCTTCGGGTTCAGGTGTGGTGTGGACTTCAACCGTTACTGCACCCAAGAGAATCATTCCACTGCCCTGAATATCTCTTGCTTTGTCTGTTCACTTCTCAGCCACCCTGTCCCTTCCCCCCAACCCGGCAAGCCCCAGTCGTCTCTCTACTGTCTTGTGGCACTGTTAGCAGCATGCACAGAACCCCAGGCAAGCAGCTTCCATCACTTAGATGTGTAAGTTTCTCCATGTCCTTTCAGGAGGTAATATCTACTTCTTTTTCAGTGTTGGGTAATATTCCACGGTCTGGATGAACCATAGTTTGCTTACTCTTTGTCTGCTGAAGGACATATTGGTTCTTCCAAGTCTGGCACTTAGGAATCAAGCTTTCTTCATGTGTCAGTTTTTATGGCAATGTAAAATTTCAGCTCTTCTGGGTAAATGCCAAGGAGTATGTTTTTTTGACCTTCAAATTAGCCATCATTCAAAATTTAGATTTTCTCCCAACGGGTAAAAATCTAGTCTCTTTTTCCTGACGTCGGCTATATTTAGATTTTGGCTTTTATAAATATGTATGGTAAGTCTATATTACAGATTTTGTAATTGTTGATCCTTTTATTTAATTAGACATTTGAAAGAATGCATTTTTTCCGCATTCATAAGCGATCATACGGACTTCCTCAGATTTTCCAGAGGAGAAAAAACATAACTATATTTGGGTGGAGATAGACTGGAATGGAAAGTTTCAGCCCCAAAGACATATTTTTCATCAAGCCATGAACATGGGAGCAAGGAATTATAATTGAAACCATTTTGTATACTTCACCATCAACTTCTTACCGAAAGGAATGCTTAACTAATTTAAACAACAGATAGACAAAGCTTTTGACTAGTCCACAAGCTTTATTAAGTATCTGCTATGGCGTCACTGCCGTGGCTACGGCGAGTGAGCCAGAAACAAGCAGTAGACTACACAGTTGTGTGTATGTGTGTGTAAATATATACATACATGACGCTAGATACACTTCAACAGCTGGAAACGGCTGACGCATCTGTGTTTTATATTGAACCCCAAACTTTTCAAAATGTTTTAATGCACAACAATTACGGTTAGCCAGTGGTATCTCCTGGCACAAGTAAATAAAACAAAACTTGCCTTCTAATTCCCTCACACAGAGGGGAGAGACAAAAAAATAAGTTAAATAAGTAGCTAGAAGCGATTTCTGAATAGAATGTTAGCGCAGGAGACCCCTAGAGGGAATTAATTTAACCTACAGCAGCTCGATTTGTAACTATGAGCTGAGGCCCAGAGATAATGAAAATGTCAAGCCACACGACTCCTAAAAGCAGATCAGTTCTAAAAATCAGGATGCTGGAAAGACATTCAGTGTTCTTCCTCTTATTTTCTTTTTAAAAGACTTATTTATGTGTTCATATGAGAACTGGGGGACAGGTCAGTGGTGTGCGGGATGAGAGGACTCCCCAGAGACAGAGTGGGGAGCAGAACAGGCATCCACTGAAACCCACAGCTGAGGGGAGCGGCGGGGAGCAGGAAGGGTCTGCGCGCTCTGGGGGTCACTCCCTGTCGGGGGATCGAACTCATGTTGCAGTGGCTTGAACCCTGTGCTACCGGGGTAGCCCAGTGCATTTCCTCTTGAATCTTATTCTCAATAGTGCCTTGGATGTAGTAGAAATGCAAAAATATTTTCTTAAAAAGGAACCATTGAGGTTTGATTTCATATTTGCACAAGTAGCAGTTAGATTCTCGCAAATGAAAAATAGGTATAAACAGACAGTATAGGTTTGCGTACCCATATTTTTCTCTAAATTAGGGTTACAATGTGTAGCTGCATTTCACAGCAAATTTTGTATGATTCTGTGGGTGAATCAGCTTTGCACAACTCTGTGACTCTTCGCACATTTTCTTTGCCTACTGACGAACCTTTCTGCCATGAAGAAACTCATCTTTTGTTTCTGTGAGGAAAAAAAAAGCCCCAAGTTGGAGATAGGTGCCTCTCTGAATTAATTGTTAAGCTCCCAACATTAACTCTCCCTTCTCGTTAATGAGGCAAACCCTTGCAATTTCTTGGTGAGTTCTCCTCTTCAGTGTCCTTCAGACACAGAACACTTCTTAAGCTCTGAGTGACATTTTGACCCTTCAGGCCTCCTGCTAGCCAGAGGGGGTCAAGTGATACAACTTTTTCCAGCTAAGACAACTGATGCCTTATTTCTCTTCACCTCTTTCCTTTCTGGGTCCAAATGTTAAGTCTTGGGGGCACAACAGCCATTAGAAACCCATAAAGAAACATGCTAAGAGGCAGAGAGGCAAAGATTTTGTGACAGTGAGGACGGGTAGTTTCTCTCTTCAAACTTTAGCTGGAGAGCTTTCAGGCTTCTCCTTGACTTCAACATCTGCATTTCAATAGCCCTTGAAAAGATCACTCCTAGCTCTATTTTAAGCTTTTAGTTACCTTAATGGAGTTGCAGGGAACATTTGCATTATTGATTCAACCCTCCTTAAAATCCTGTTGCTGCTGACTTTGCCTAACTTTCTTTTCCCCTTGAGACAGACAGACCCTCCTCAGTGCCAAAATCCCACTCTCGATTTTCTCCAAAAAGCAGCCAGGCAGAGACAGAGATTCAAGATTTAATTCGGGCTTCAGAATACCGGCCAGACGGGACCCACACCCTCTAGAGAGTGTGGCCTGGAGCAGTTACAGAAACCCGTTTTTATACACTACAGATAAGGAAAGAGAACTTAGTTGTGACAGAGATAACATTCTTGCAGTAGGCCCTAGGATCCTTTGACCCGATCATATGATCCATGTCCTGGTCAGGTTGCAGACGGCCATCAATGTAATCGATTTTACAAGTTTTCTTCCTCTTACAACAAAGTTATTGGGGGACCCCACTCTGTCTCTGGTGAAGCCTCTCGATGCCCCTGAGCCTCTGGCCTGTACCCCAGTTCTGTATGCACAAATAAATCTTGAAAAAAAAAAAAGCAACACTAGTGATGACTATCTCTGGTTCATTTTTTTCTTTGATTAATATTATTGAGTGCTTTACTCTAAAACTGAAGGGATTTGGGGGGACAGTGGTCACCCAGGAAATCCACCCAAACGTCAGCAGCATAGTGTTCCTTAGGGCTTTGTAGGAATCTCCAAAGGTTTGTGGGATCACCCCTCCTGCATAATGGTTTGAAGGCTCCTCCTGGGGTCTCCATGAGCTATCTGGTCCCTGTCTTCTCTGAATAAATCTCCAGAAGTGTATGCCCCAGGTTGTCTGTACTGGGCATCGAACTCATATTGAAGTGGTTATGGCTGCTTTGCAGGTCTGGTCTTAACTCACTGAGCCACCAGGGAGCGCCCCGAGAAATTATTTAATATTTTTGGAGGAGCCTTTTTATATAGCATCTCATTTTTTCTTTATGATAACTCTAACAAATGGGGGAAGGGGCATAACTTTTCTCCTTGGAGGGATGAGGCATTTGGGACCTAACAGGTAAGAAGCCAGGCTGAGGTCACCCAGTTCCTAAGTGTCCAGACCAGAGCCACGGACATGGGCTTCAGATCTCACCCTTTCTCTATACCTGCAGATGGTGTGTTCGCCACCCCAGCGCTTCTAGATCTATGACATCCATGTGTGCAACTCTGGACATATTAGAGATCTGTACTTGTTCCAAAACAATGGTTTTGTGAGCTGTGTTCTGTGTCGGTTGCTGGAGAAATAATTTCCCTGAGGGAGGACCTTGGTTTTCTTCTTCACTGCTGCGCCCCCTATCTGTGCACATTGGGGGCTCCATCAGCCTTTGCTGAAGGAAGAGATGCAGGGTAAGTGAGCTCCAGGTGTCTGTGAAAACGCGGCTCCTTTTTGGATGGTCTCTTATGGAACATTTTTTTCCCAACTTCTGTGACCAGCCGCAACAGGCGTGGAGATACAAAACATCCCATGTTCTCATTACTGTTGACAGAAAAGCATCGAATAGTCAGTACATCGATACTCTGACTTCTATTTGCTCTTATTCACTGGGTAAAGGGCTGTTGAGCTGAAACCCCCTGAGGAGGACATTGGCAGACATTTATGGGAACATTCTGGTATCACTGACTTAGCTTCATTTTGACAGAAATAAAACTATGCTTATAATTTATTATGGGGGCCCTCCAGCAGATCGGAACGCTGCATTGCAAAGGGAAGCCAAGCTCAGCCATGGCTGCTTCAGCGAGAGTTCGATACCCACCTCGGAGGTGACCCACATGGCGCGGCAGACCTCTCCTGACCCGCCCACTGCTCCCCTCAGCAGTGGACTTCATCCACCTGCCTGTTCTGCTCCCCACTCTGTCTCTGGTGAATCCTTTTGCTGGCTTATATCCCATGGCTGTATTTATAAATAAATAAAATCTTAAAAAAATTATTATGGGTCATTGCATCCTCTCAATACATGTCTCCAGATTATAACCTGATGTTTCCCTCCCATATAAAAATTCTTTTCCAACTAAATTGGTCTCTTTGAATTATAAAACGTCAATTACCTTAATGAGACTAAAATTTTAAATTGGAACATGAGAGTTCTCTGCTGTCTTTTATTTTAAGGGGAAAAAATCGATCGTTATGGAGACAGATGGTGGTGTTCTCACCTTTTAGAAAATACACAAACAGGAGCTGTTAGGAGCCCAATTCTAAAATTACATAAGAAAGAAAATTAAGGAAGAAAAGCTGGAATGTAGATTATTTTTATGCATGTAGATATTTTAGTTCTAAGCCATGACAAGTGAACTTGTCAGTCATCATCAGCGATGAGTTTATACATTTTGTAATAAGATAATCTCTACAAAAACGCAAAACACCTATGTGTGGGAAATAGCCTATCGCACATGGGAAAATGAAGTTAAACTTGAACAAAAGAAGTGGAAGTCACTGGACTAGGAAGGTGGATTCACATCTAACACTACTGAAAAAGAGTCTGTTGTTATCGAGACAGGTATTTTATATCAAAAAAGGAGGAAGGAGATGAAAACCAAAACCTATTTAGTAGAGGGGATTTCAGATTTTTTAAAAAAGATTTATCTATTTATTCATATAGAACTGGGGTACAGGCCAGAGGTGCAGGGGCAGTGAGAGGCTTCACCAGACAGAGTAGGGAGCAGAATAGGCAGATCGACTAAGTACACTGCTGAGGGGAGCAGCGGGGAGACAGGAGAGGTCTGCCACGCCCTGGGGGTCACCTCCAGGGCCAGGGATCGAACTCTCACTGAAGTGGCTGCGGCCAGCTTGCAGTGCTGTGTCCTAACCCATTGCACCACCAGGGAGGGCCGGGATTTCAGATTTTATTTTACTCCACAGTTCCATTGTTATCCATTTGAATTCTATACCACTGAGTTTTTTTTTTAATTATTGTTTTATATATTTTCTAAAGTTTATATATATTTTTGCATCATTCTTCATTTTCATACCATGCATGCTTTATCCACTCTTGTTTGGCTCCCAAGGAGTCCCCACCACCAATTCACCCCTGCACCATCACCACAGTCCCTTTGTTAGGGGGAAAGGATGTCCCGGATGAATTCTACAGATACAGGTTTTATGGACTCCACCCCCACCCCAGACACTGGAACTACAAATCCCAGCATCACCAAAGGGAGAATGCTAGGACCCAAGGGCAGAGTTAAGCAGCCACTTTGTGATTTGGAGGATACAAAGGCAGACATGTTGGGCTGAGGCTCTCCCCCATGGACTTGTGACTGGCAGCTGGCCGCTTGTTAGTATACTGATCAGCTTTCAGTATACTATTGGAGTTTCAAGTCAGCGAAACTGGGAGGATGCATTAGCTACCTTGTATCTCTCTCTCTTTTTCCCTGGCTTGTTCCCTTTCTTTTCCCCTTGTAAATAAACCCATTATTGACCTTTTTGTGCCTGTCTTAAGTGCATGGGTGAGGACCCACAGGCAACCCAGTTCACACTGGGTTACCCTGTAATACCTTGTGTTCTTCCCATCTGTTTTAAACCACTTTCTTCCCCTCACTCTTGAAGAATTGGGGATCTTCCAGTTTTTCTGATTCTGTTTTGAAATACTTTACCTACAATGGTTCAGGATTTCCATGGGAAGGGAGATCTAGACGGTGTTGACACCAGCTACGCAATGTCTATCGACTGACAAATTCTGGGTAGATTGGGAAAAGCTCTGAAAAATCAGAATTTCCACTGCTAATTTATGTTATGACCTCCCTTTTTTGTATAATTATAATATCAAAAATATTGTAGCAACATCAGTTTGTAACTGGATTTCCTTAGCTCTAAATTGGCTACCTGGCCTGGACAAGGTACAAGCTGAGCTGCTCCAGGGCAGGAAATTCCTTTGACTGAAGACAAAAGGCAAGCTCCTGGAGAGATAAGACCCTGGAGCATCAAGACTCCTGGAGAGCTTCCTTGGTCTTTTGAAATAAAACTCGAATCTTAGATAACTCCCAAGGCATAAGGACCCATGGACAACTTCCTGACATTATCGACACAGGTTTTGCTTAATGCATAATTATGTTACTTCCTCTTAATTTCCTCTTTTCCTAAAACAATCACTAACTACTCTCTGCTAGTCTTAATTAACCTCTTCCTAAACAAACACTAGCTACTCTCTGCTAACCTTAAGTTAGCCATTAGCTTTTCTTTAGACTCTCACTGACGACTCTGCTAACACAATTTATTCCTTCCCTAGGACTTCTAAATCCTTTGCTAACAGCTCATCCTTTCCCAGACCCTGATCCTTTAAAGTCACAGTTAAACATCCTTATACATGAAAGTTATCACAAAGATGTATAGTATAGTGTGCCATAAAGTAGCAGGAAGAGGATGCATTGTTCCCCTCTTCCTTTAAAACTTTTATGCTAATTTCTTATTAACTTACTTGATGCATTATTGTAACTAAATCTTGCTACACAGTATAAATAAAGACCTGCAAAAAGATGAGCAGGAAGACTTGCACCCAACTCCGACTCCCGTGTCTTCCTCGCTCTCCTTTCCCTGCACCCCACTCTGTCTCTGGGGAGTGCTCTCACCCACCCACCCCCCACCTCTGGCCTACATCCCAGTTCTTCTATGCAAAAATAAACAAATTATGCCCAGCAACCCCCTGTGACTTGGCCTCTGCCCTCAATTAGATCCTCAGGCTCTCGGTGGTGCGCTGTGTCCTGACTCAAGGGCTGGCCCAGGCATCCTGGGAATTCTCTCCCTGATGTTTCCTGCTTTGCTGCTGTGGATGTTGGGGCAGGCCCTTCCTCTCTGGCATTCCAAAAGGTTGTTGGAGTTAGGGATTAAAAGACAAAGCTCTCTTCAAAGCTTAGGGATCATCCAGACCAGTTAGTGGGCAGGTTAATAAAAGTGGGGAAAGTGATCAAAGTCGGTGCATCAAGCTGTACACAAACATTCATCTAGCTTATAGAATTGTTTTCTACTGCCAAGTTCGAGGAGAAAACCCAAAATATAGTTAAATTGTTTTGTGACGTGAAAACCATGTCCACCTCTAGATCATTGTCAAGGTATTTTATCAACTTGAATCTGTCTCAGAATTAAATCAAAAGGGACTCAGTTTCCTGGGAAATTTAACATTCAATTTTCTATGTCTACCAGTCTTTCCGTGGGTCTGAGATTCCTTGGCCATTATTCGCAAAGAAAGTTTTCTTGTCACGATAAAACATACTACTGATAAATGAAATCAACTTTTTTTCTTAGATAAAGAAATTGATGTCACATTACCTTGACCTCGCAATAGAACAAAATCAAAACGGTCATAAAAAACTACGGTAGAGTGAATACAAGGGCTGTTTGGCATCGTCTTTTATTTATTGGCACTTATGTGTTCAAAGAGAACAGTATAAACTCTCATGGACTCTTAAGGTTAATAAAGCAAAACCATTTTTATACACCTTTAAACAACATTCTATCACAAAGACCTGCTGTTGTCTGGTTCTTTTATTTTGCACATTCTCAAACTTTTCCTTGAACAAACCTCTTTAGTATCTAACAGTAGAAAAGCTAAAGTCTTTAAAAATAAAACCAAGTAAGACAAAACTTGGTTAAAGTCTGTTGTTATTTTCCAGGCACCACCTTTTTGCCCACAGTGTAAGTTTCCATTTAGAACTTGATTAAACACACATCCACACACATACCCTGAAAACACTAATGGAATCAAAATAGGAGAAGTAATTCAGTTGCTCTTTAATAATTGGGTAAAGTTAGAAAGATACAAAAGATATGAAATACATATGTGTGTTTGTAGATATATAGATCCCCAGAGAAATTAAATGCGTCCAAAATGAGCTGGTTGAAGGAATTACCAGACACGCAGTAGAGACAGAATGTTAAATGCTCTGTAGAGTTTTCAGGAAGAAATGAAATGAGTGATGTATATATTACATCTGTGTTTAGCATTATCCACATTGATTAGGGAATACAGATTTGCTAAACAGTTACATAAATTGTGAGTAGTCACATTTCAAAAAATGTGATTGTGGTTTGCAGAAATTTTCACTGCTTCCCTTCCTACATTGAAGGTTTCACTAGTAAGTCATGAACCACTTTGGAAAAGCAAGAAAGAAGGCAAAAATCTGTAAAGCTTTACCTCTAGTAGCCATGGTTTGGCAAAATAATTCACCAGTGAAGCTAGCACATAGTTATATGTATGTTATATGTGTGTGTGTGTGTGTGTATACATATATACATATAACTATAAAGCAGTAAAATAAATTTTTGTAATGAAATGGTTTTTAAACCTTTTCAGAAGCATATCTTTTTTTATTTGTAAAGATTTATTTTTATTGATGCATGCAGAACTGGGGTACAGGCCAGAGGTACAGGGCGGGGAGAGGATTCACCAGAGACAGAGTGGAGAGCAGAACAGGCAGACTGACGAAGTCCACTGTTGAGGGGAGCAGCAGGTGGGTCAAGAGCGGTCTGCCGCACCCTGTGGGTCACCTCAGGGGCAGGTGGGGATTGAACTCATGCTGAAGTGGCTTTAGCTTCTTGGTGCTGTGCTTTAACCCACTGCGTCACCAGGGAGGGCCCGGAAGCATATCTTTTAATCATTCTTTTCACTTTTCTCTTCTGCTGAATTCTGTTTTAAGGACTTCCCCTCTCCATTTTGTGTCAGTGTGGGTTAGGGAACACTTCTGAGATTACTCCCTACCTGGGGTCCCTCTTGGGACCTCAGACCCATCTCTATATAAGATTGTGAATGAGGGTGGGTGGTGAATGGTAGGTGAGTCTTGTTAGTCTTAGCAATAGAATAAAAGGAAGGAGAATGCTTAGCACCTTATAATCCATTGCTAACTGGCCTCTTTGTATGGAAATACTCATTTCTTTTTTATATTTTAATGAAAAGTAACGTAAGTCTCCTGGCCCATGGGCCTCTTAAAATAAGGTGTTGCACTTGTCAGTCACTATCACAGGCTTCGATTTCTTCTTATTTTTTTAAAAAGATTTATTTATTGATGCACACAGAACTGGGGTACAGGCCAGAGGTGCAGGGGCAGTGAGAGAACTCCCCAGAGTCAGAGTGGGGAGCAGAACAGGAAGATGAAGTCCACTGCAGAGACGAGCAGCGGGCAGGTCAGGAGAGGTCTGCTGCACCCTGTGGGTCAGCTCTGGGGATCGAACTCGCATTGAAGCAGCTGCCGCTCACTTGCAGAGCTGCATCCTAACCCATTGCGCCACCAGGGAGGGCCCTTAAGTTGATACTTTTATCTGGTCAGTCATGACGGCCATATCATTGGCCACCAAGGAGCAAACCAATCCCCAGGTACAATTGCATCTCACATTTACTTCACCGTTATTTCTGTAACAAACAGAATAACGTCGGGGTACTCGGGAGTGGTGTGCAAAGGATGGGGAGGACGAAAATGGTTTAAAATGGTGGGACGAGCACAAGGGACAGGTGATGGTGCAGGGGTGAACTGGCCATGGGTGTTCCTTAGGGCCAAACCTGAGTGGACAATGGAGAAAACATACAGTGTATGAAAATGACCCTTTAGCAGCCTGGTTTGGCAAAATTATTCGCCAGTGGAGCTAACGCACAGTTATATATATGTTATATATGTGTGTGTGTGTGTATAAACAATATATAGAATTTTTTTAAAAAGCCCCCCAGGGCCCTCCCTGGTGGCGCAGTGGGTTAAGGCACAGCACTGAGAAGCTAAAGCCACTTCCGCATGAGTTCGATCCCCGCCTGCCCCGGAGGTGACCCACAGGGCACAGCAGACCTCTCCTGACCCACCCGCTGCTCCCCTCAGCAGTGGACTTTGTCAGTCGGCCTGTTCTGCTCCCCACTCTGTCTCTGGTGAATCCTCTCACCGCCCCTGCGCCTCTGGCCTGTACCCCAGTTCTGTATGCATCAATAAATAAATCTTTCTTTAAAAAAAAAAGCCATAACAGCAAAGGAGAGGTCACCTACCCCACCCCACTGGGGCACTGGGTAACCCACAGGGAAGTCTGAGTCCTGTGTGGGGCGGGGACAGGAGAGCTGCTTACATTTTTATCATCATTATTTTACATTTTCTAGCTAACACTCATCTTTCATAAAGGTAATTTTTCCTAAGGCCAGCTAATGGATATGAAATACTTCTAAGATGGGAGAAAAAGAAGCAAAGAAATATTCACTTTGAGAGCAGCTACTTTGAACGTGGCTTCATCACCCCGCTTTGTGTTCTGAAAACACTTGTTAGCAGCACATCTATGCATGCGGTGAGAGCTCCCTAAGACAGAAGTTCTCTTTGAGAAAAGGGAAACCACTCTGTGGTTATCTAGAAAGCAAAACCACTGTATATGCATGACACAGAGGCGCAGAAAATTAAGCAGCCCTGAACAACCTCAAATGTGTCAATCTAACTTACACCGATGTGAAATTCTGCACTCCTGTCTCAAGTTCAGCTCCCTGTATATTCAACGTCTCAATGTATCAGTTACGGCGGGTTCACAGGGCTGATGGGCCTGTGGCCCCAGAATCTTTCCATCTTAAAAAAAAATGCAAAACACTCGAGAAATCAAGTCTTGTTTCCCAGACGCAGGCAGGTTCATCAGGGCAGCGAGGTACCTCTGCACCCCTGGACATCAGCCAAGCACTTGCTCATAGGACCCAGGCCAGCTTTTGTCCTAATGAGGCCCAGGGACCCCAGTTTCTGCAGAACCCTAAGAGCCACTCAAAACTGGCTGAATACAGTGTTCAAGCGAAACCTCAGGATGCTCAGTGTTTTTTTTTTTTTTTTAAATAAAAGACTTATTTTTATTTACTATGCGTACAAGAACTGGGGTATAGGCCAGTGGTGCAGGGGATGGGGTGAGAGGATTCCCCAGAGACAGAGTGGGGAGCAGAATAGGTGGGCTGACTGAGGCACACTGCTGAGGGGAGCAGCGGGGAGACAGGAGGGGTCTGCCGTGCCCTGTGGGTCACGCCCTGGCTGGGATCGAACTCAGGTTGTAGCAGTGACCGTGCTGAGACTCAACCCTAAGCCCCCGGGGAGACCCCAGAGCCGGCTTTGAGAAGGGTCTGTATCTTCTTTCTGCCTTACCCTGGCCCTGGGCTTGGTGGGGGAACCAGGTCCAGCAAGGGTGAGCACACAGGAGGAGAGGAGCTGGGCAGAGGAGAGCCCGGCCTGTGGAGACTCAGAGCCGGGCTGCACTGACAGGGCAGGTCCGCCAGAGACGGTCGGCACAGGACTGGGGAGCCCGGACGCTGCTGGGTGAGCCTGCCCATGGGGGCTGATCTCGGGGTCCAGCTGGTGGTCGGGGGGCCCTGGGCCTGAGGACCACTGTCACCAGCTGATTCATGGCATTACAGGCTTGTCTAGGCTTTTACATTTATTTTATTTTCCTGGGTGTGGATGGAAGCCCTTGGCTCAAGGTTAGGGTGTTACCCCAGGAGTGACTGTGGTCCTGGCACCTTAAGGGTGGTTCTGCCCACTGTCCCCCCAACCTCGTGACTGAACCTGTGCACCCTGACAAATTCACCCGTCACAGTTTTCTATAGGGCGGTATCTCCTTTCCACCCCACCCCCTGCCCAGCTCCACGCCCAGCCCCGCCCACTCCAAGTGCCTCTCACGCCCAGCCCCGCCCACCACCACGTGCATCTCCACGTCCAGCCCCGCCCACTCCAAGTGCCTCTCCACGCCCAGCCCCGCCCACCACCACGTGCGTCTCCATGCCCAGCCCCCCACCTCCACGTGCATTTCCATGCCCAGCCCCACCCACATCCATGTGCCTGTCCACGCTCAGCCCCACTCACTCCAAGTGCATCCCCACGCCCAGCCCCGCCCACCGCCACGTGC
>NW_004567151.1:316412-319503 GCF_000260355.1 Condylura cristata | reverse complement strand
CCGCCACGTGCATCCCCACGCCCAGCCCCCGCCCACCAACACGTGCTTCCCCACGCCCAGCCCCACCACCACATGAGTCTGCGACCAGCCCCAGCCATCTCCAAGTTCATCTCCAAGTGCATCCATCACCTTGCCCAGCCCCCCCACCTCCACGGGCATCTGTACCCCCTAGCCCCGCCCACTTCCATGTGTGTCTCCACGCCCAGCCCCCCGCCCCCACAGGTCTCCACACCCAACCTGTAACACACACCTGCGCACTGGGCCACGCGACGTGCATTCCACTGACCCGCTCACCCCCGTCTCTGTGACAGGCACGTCAGCCTGCCCTGGCCCCGGGCTCTGCTTCTGCACGAGGTGGCACAGTCAGAGCCAGTGCGGTAGGTAACGCACGTGCAGACGCAACCCCCCATTATGCCACCTGCAGTTTGTGCTGGGAGGGCTGGCACATCTGCGTCGCAAACGGGTCTCCTATTTGCCCACTCTTTCATCTGAAAATGCGTGAATTTCAAAAGTAATTCCATAAGCAATGAACACGAGTATGTCTGAGAGATGTAGAAAACCTGGAGAAGGTAAATACGGAAAAAAAATACGGAAAAAAAAATCAGGAATGGGGGGACAGAATAGAATCGTACATTTTTTTCCTAAGAAATTCAAACATTGGAATAATTGCAGGGTGTGCAATAGTTTTTCTGCACGCATTCCTCAGTGTTTTCTGTTGTGTTAACTCTGAATTATTCTGTTTGGACACCGGAATGTGGCCTGGGCTGTGCTGATGGCGGCCATGGGGCGGGGAGGTGACGCCTGTTGGTGGCTCCCAGGACGCCCCCGCTCCTGCCTCCATCTCGGCCCCCCTCCTCTGCTCTATGAAGGCCTCTGTGAGCTCACTCACCCCGCTGGGCACAGTGTCCGAGGTCTGCAGACCAGAGAAAAGTACAGGGTCTGCTGGGCCGTGGGGGGACGTGGTCCAGCGCCCCAGGCGGGAGCTGAGCATTAAGAGGGAGGACTCCGAACCTCGGAGTGGTCAGTAGTGGCCAGTGTATGAGTAGGCGCATCACACTCTGCTCTTCAGTCAGGGCAGGCCGCCGCTGACCCTGAATGGCCAGTGAGGCAGGTATCGGGGTCCTTTGCAAGAGCCCCCTGTTCAGCTCAGAGGTGGAGGCGGCCACGCCAGGCAGGAGAGGGGCTGGGAGCGGACACGCATTTGGCAGGGGAACTCGCGGGGAGGCGGTGGCCTCAAAGCTTACCCGCAGGTGGGAGAAAGGGAGAGCCACGCACCAGGACCCCTCTCTGGAAGGCATCGTGATTCAGCATCTGTGTCACGATTAAGATGAAGGTCGGGAAGGAGGAGGTGACCCCGGTGACGCTTACGTCACCGGGGAACGGGGAGACCCCACAGAGGAAGGGAGGCGGGTGCACACTACGCTCTCATCCACGTGGGCAGGGTACCAGCCGCTGTCAGGTACACAGGTGCGTGATTTAAGATTTATTTATTTGTGCATGCAGAACTGGGGTACAGGCCAGAGGTGCAGGGGCGGCGAGAGGCTTCACCAGAGACAGAGTGGGGAGCAGAACAGGCAGACTGACAGAGGTCACTGCTCCCTCTGAGGATGAAGAAGACACACACGATAGTTGAGAGAGGACGCTAGGAGTGGTGAACAATAACAACATGAACGGAAAAAAAGGCCTGAGATGCTTCCGGAAGCTTCCAGAAAGCGAAAAGGTGATGAAGAGAGGGACACACCCCAGTACCCACAACATCAGTGGGTGTCGTGAAAATACTTGTGCTGGATTTTCTCGTGCATAGAATGCTTCTTGATGTTATCCTTTTCTGCAAAGGATGGCATCTGTTAGCCTCAGGCAGCGAGGCCGATTATATTGAAAGGCATCTTGTTGGTTATCTGAGAATAGTGTACAGAGGAAGAAAATAAGATTAAAAAAATTGAGTTACCAGTGTCCTAGGGTAGGATCGCCAGATGGACACGTTTCTGGGCTCCAGTAATTTGTATTTATTCTCTTATTTACGATCGCATCTGACCCAGGAATCTGAAAGCTTTCATGCAGCTTGGGGCTTAGGCCAGTGTGAACCAGGCAGTGGCTGACGCTTGCTAATTGGTGGGCTGTCATTCGATTGGCTTCCTTGGGACTCCTCATCTCAGCAATTAAAACGGAGGTGGTGGAAGGCCCCTCTCGTGCACCTGTGATTACATTATTCCACAGCTGTGAAAGAAAGAGTCCTATTCTGGAACATTTGGGATATGTTGATGGGAATTAGGTTAAATAGGCTAAAGACACATGATCAGAACTGAGGAAAAATTAAAAGAACCTGCTTAATTCCGAGTCTGTGCAATCTCGCTAGTCTAGACAAGTCCAGCTGAGTGGTGCCTCAGCTTGCCTGTCTGTTCCTTCTCTTTCAGAACAACCTTCTTCCTTTTACCTGACCTGCTATTTGAGGCTTTATCACTTTTTGCTTTTATATTTCTGCACCAACTCGAGCTGTTCTCCATGGCAACTTTGGTTTCTTTTCATCATTTGTAATATGGTGAAAAGGATCTAATTCTCTTGCCAGCTGTTGTGAGAGTTCTTGCCTTGATTGCCTGTGGAGGGGTGGGGTTGGGGAGCAAAGCACCCCAGCACAGAGCTGTCAACAGGAATCTGATGGAAGGGCAGGGCACACTGCTTTGTGAAATAGCTGGAAAATCACTCCTGGTTTCTGGGAAGTCTCCAGAAAGGAGTGTGGGGGGTGGGGGGGCGCAGTGGAGCAGGGGGTGTCCTGAGAGGACTAAACTCTGGTCCTGGGGGCGCCAAGCGTGTCTGGAGAATGCTGCCTCCTATCCTCAAGCTGTTGAGATGTCAACGCTTCTGTATCTTCCCTGGGAAATCTCCGGCACAAAACAATCAAAAACATAAAACCAAAGCACCCCCAAACACCAAAGACTTGGTATAAATGCAGGCAACTTCTCTCTGTGTTTGAAGCGCCGGAGAGAAGCAGGTTTCCTGTTCCGGCATGGAAGGGGGACAGAGGCCTGAGAGTCGGGGAGCCCTGGGACAAGACTCCTCGGGCCTCCTCAGAGCAATGGGGCGGGGGGGGGGG
>NW_004567151.1:301583-316187 GCF_000260355.1 Condylura cristata | reverse complement strand
TTTCAGTTTTTTACCGGTTTTTCAGTCAGAGAACCCACCATTTTTTCAGTTTTTTACAGTTTTCAGTCAGAGAACCCACCATTTTTTCAGTTTTTACCAGTTTTTCAGTCAGAGAAGCCACCATTTTTTCAGTGTTTTACCGGCTTTCAGTCAGAGAACCCACCATTTGCAATCGGCCCCAGCATTTCTTGTTTCTTCCGCTGCTTATGTTAGCCCCTTAGGCCCCTCTGTCTGGTTCTCAGACTCTAATCAAGTGCAGCTCGTGGGCAGGCCCTGGACTTGAGTCTTCTCTCTATGCTCACATCTCAATTCTGTGGCTAAGCTACTATTTTGATAAATGTAAAAATAGCTTCCCTGTGCTTTCCCTCTCCCCCTCCCCTTCTTTCCCCCCCTCTTCCTCTGACAGGCGAATCGTCTGCTTCTGCCAATTCATCAAGCAAAAGAATTGGAGAAAGGGAATTTCCATTTCTTTGAATGTGTACGTGCCAAAATATCTCAATGGATGTGTAACAAAACAGACATTGGCAGATGGAGTGGAGAAAATGACACTCATTGGGGTTCTTCTTGGGGAGAGCACATGTTTGGAAGCAGCAGAGTAGGTAGGCTCACGTACTTAGGGGCGTTACTCAGCTATCACACACTGGCATCTACACGGGGCAAGACACTGGCTGGCAAGGTGGGACGCACCATGTGCAGGGGCTGCAGAATCCTGCTGGTTTGTGGAGAAAGGGTTCCTGACCCAGCTGCAGGGATGGGGCGGGGCGGGGGGGCTCCCCATCTCTGGTCCAGGGGTTCTTCATTTGCGGAAAAACGAGAAGCTGTTTCCAATATTTGCACAAAGCCAGTAGGAGGACTCATTTACTGTGTCAGAGCTTCCCATGCTAATTAAAATGTCAACTTTCGTTGCCTTTGCCTGGAATTATAATTAGCACACTGTGAAAATATCAGTTACCAAAGGCTGATTAGAAACTTTGATGGCCAGTGTGTCTTGGAAATATTGGAAAACATGGGGGTCTCTGTGAGCTATAAAAGAGGGCCTTGGGGATGGCAAACCTTGCATGTAGTGGCTCCTTTCATACCCCAAAGGCCAGAGAAAAAGTGGCATGTGTTGAAATGACAGTCATTTATACAACACACTTAGTCTTTTTGCATCAAAACTCCTGGACAGTGACACAGCCTCACAAGTAATCCCCCCTCACACCTACACATCGGCATCCCAGCCTCGACCCCCAGGGTACCCTGCTTCCATCACACTCGTCAGTAGCTCAAGGGGGCCCTATCCCAATGCCACATGTTTTGCAGCCCGGGGCCAGCTGAATGAGCATGCAAATATCAGAGATTTATTTGCTTGCGTTAATGCGTGAGTGTCACTTCCAGCTAGACACGCTTCTTGGGTTGGTGATGGTGGTACCTTGTGCACATATGACTCAGTGATGACCCCACTAACCAGGACGTGTGTGGTAGGATAGCTTCTCTCTGCCCCCTCCCCCGTCACAAGATCAGGAAGATACTTGGGTCACCGGGGTGGGGCCCTCATGAATTGAATTAGTGCCCTTAAAAAAATACGGGTGAAAGCTACCTCGCTCCCATCTGCTGTATGAAGTCACAGTGAGAAGATGGGGTGACTGAGCAGGCGCTCACTGGACATGGAATCTGCTGGGATCTCAGTCTTGGACACCCAGCCAAGAAATAAGTTTATGTTGACAATGCAGTCAGTTGATGGCATGTTGTGATAGAGCCCTAAAGGACTAAGACATATCTTTCATTCTGCTGTAGGAGACGTCCTTGCCATGCTATCTGCCACACTGGCGCCTTGAGAGATGCCAGTTCCTCCCCTCTCCTGGCCTTTCTCTCACAGGCCATTTCTCACACAGTGGTCCCTCCCGATTCACAGGAGACATGTTCCAAGACTCCAGTGGGTGCCCATAACTGCATACCAAGTCCCACATGTATTTCCCTTGTCATTCTCATGATAAGGTTTAATTTAGATAGCAGTCACAGCCAAAGGTGGACAGTAGCAAACAATACAGTAGAACAGTTATAGCAATGGATGATAATAAAAGTCACACAAATGTAGTCTGTCTCTCTCAGAATATCTTACTGGATGCAATATTTCTGGACCAAGCTTGAGCATGGGTCACTGAAACTAAGGGAAGTGAGCCCGTGACTCAGGGGATGATGCCACACAAGAGTCGTGTCGCTGAACACTGCCCTATCTGCAGACCTTGGTTCTAATGGCTGTGATCAAGTACAATTTCTCTGATACGGGTCTATTTCCAAGTTCTCTGATTGAATCACAACCTGTCTATTTTATGGTGCTCCTGGTGAGTTCCATTTGCTTCTCTGTGAATTGCAGGTGCAGCTTTCATTGCTGACAATGGGAGTTCTTCCTCTGAAATCAATTCACGGGAACCCCAGCTGGGGAAGAAAAGAGACCCAGGCAAAATAGAAAAGCAGAGGCATTGGCTTCTGAAGATGTCATAGGTCTTTCGATGCTTTCTGAGCCCAGCGTAATCAGAGGGGACACAGGAAGTTTCACTGGTGAAACTTCTTTCATGTGATGATTTTTCCACATAAGAATGTATTTTCAGAGCAGGTAGTAGAAATCCAGAGCTAAAAACATCAGCAATACCCTCCATAACTTTCTCTCCAGTGACTCAACTCCAGAGCAAGAACAACAGAAGCAGACATTCAAACAGGATTCATTCAAGCTGCAGGGATTCTACAAAGTGAAAGAAACTATCATTAAAGAAGAGACATCCTGGGCCCTCCCTGGTGGTGCAGTGGGCTAATGTGCAACACTGTGAAGTCAGCCACAGGCACGTCAGTATGAGTTCGATCCCCACCTACCCCCGGAGGTGACCCACATGGCACAGCAGACCTTTCCTGACTCGCCCACTGCTCCCCTCAGCAGTGTACTTCAGTCAATCTGCCTGTTCTGCTCCCCACTCTTTCTCTGGTGAATCTGCTCACCCTCCTGCCCCTCTGGCCTGTACCCCAGTTTTGTATGCATCAATAAATAAATCTTTAAAAAAAGAGAGAGAAAGACATCCTACTAAATGAAATTCAATATTTGCACATCATTCATCTGACAAGGAGTTACTTATAAAGAACTCGTACGACTCAGTAGCATCAGGTCAGACAGAAATGGGAAGATATTGGAATAGATATCTTCAAAGAAGACTCACCGATACCAACAGTCACATGAAAAAAAATGCTCATCATCACTTCTCGTCAGGGAAATGCACATTGGAGCCACAATGAGATATCACCTTCACCTGTGACGGCCCACATCGGAAAAGCCGCAAGGAAGGGTTGGTGGGTGAGAGGGTGGAAAAGAAGCCTCCTGTGTTCTTGGTGGGAAGTAGATAGGCCCAGCCTCTGGGGGAAATCGTATGGAGGTGTCTCAAAATATTAAAAATGCTACTACCTTATGGTCTAATTCCTCGCCAAGATATCTGCTTAAAGCATTTTAAAACACTACATTGGAAAAATGTGCTCATCGCATGCGAGTAAGAGCTATTTATAACAGCCGAGAGATGGAGGCCACCCCAGTTTACCCACCATGGCTATTACTCAGTTAGTAGAGGAGATGCAGTCTTGCTATTTTCAACAGCATCGGTAGCACTGGATGCTTCAGGCCAAAGACACTGGTTGATTTCACTTAAGTGGAATACAACGAAACAAAGCAAAGGAACAGAGAAGACCGAGCCCAAACAAAATGTTGGAACCCGACCGCTGACTCTCTCAGAGGGCTTCAGGAAAAGGGGACGGGCCTGTGGAACTGTGGCTGCTTTGGGGGTGGAAGTGGTGTGGTGACGTGCATGCCCTGGACTTCTAAAACAGTGTTGCAAACCGACATGACGTTTGCAAAGTACTGAAGATAGATGGGTCAAAATCCCCAATTTCCGAGCAAAGCTTTATTCATGTATTTGTTAGTTTTCAGCTATGAACGTGCAGTTTTCTTCATGCTTCTTGTCAACTTAGTTCTATTTGTTCCTGGAGCACCCTCCAGGATGAAAACGCACTCATCTTTTGAGTAAAAATCTTTATTTCACTGCTATCTTGGACATAAACCGCTCTTTCCACATAGCCCTCATGAGATGGTTGAATCGAGTTTGCATCTCAGTGTGGCTCAAGAAATGAGAAAATCACATGTGGGGGAGAGCAGCAGCGTGAAATGTGTCTTTGCTTAGGCCGTTGAGTAATTGTCAGAGCCAGGCCTAGAGGTAAAGAACTTGGCCTTGAGCATCCGAGTGATGTTCAATCCACCTTCCGTGGCTGTTTTCTCCAGCCACCAGACTATCAAGCTCATGCAGTGACTTCTCATTGATCTTGCTTCTGTGGAAGTGACACCTAGAGGTAAGGTTTGTCTATCTGGTCTCTGTGGCCTCTTGAACACCCAGAATGTCCAAAGTATAACGTGAACTCAATAAACAGCCTTGAGTTAGTATGGCAAGTACATGCCATGTCAAATAAATATATTTCTGGTCTCTAATTACAATGCCATTCATTATAATAATTTTATGTGGTTATGGAAAGCACCAGAAAAGTAATAAGATACATTTTAGGTTGGGAGAACACAGCAGGGAGCTTCATCCCAGGTCTGTTAAGAAGGAAAACCAAGGATGTAATTATTGGAGTTAGATTTATTTATATAAAATTTTTATTTATTGATGCATACAGAACTGGGGTGCAAGCCAGAGGTGCAGGGGCGGCGAGAGGATTCACCAGAGACAGAGTGGGGAGCAGAACAGGCTCACAGTGCTCTGCTCCAATCCCCTAGGCTACCAGGCAGGTCCTGGAATTCAATGTAAGTAACTGCCATCCCTAATGTCTATGACTAATTCTACTGAGAGAAATTTCAAAATGATGCTTCTAAATTTCAAAATGATGCAAGCCAGAGACTGCAGGGTGTTTCTGATAACTTCTAGAACCAGGTGGTGCCAGTAATTCAACATGGAGAGAGATGTGTTCACTTCATCTGTGAGAGGCTGATTTCATGCCTAGTATTAGCCAGTATGTTGACTAAAGTTTACATTGCATACAAGTTTGAATTCTGATGCCAACCTGTTAGATCCTCTTGTGCCCAGCCCGGATTCCCTGGAGGTTGGTCTACAAGTAAAAGAACTGGTTTTCCTTGAACGAACATGAAAACCAGCTCCCAAGAGTATGGAACCATCCTCATCAAGTACAACTTTGGATGCCAGCCCCATGATCATGGCAGTTATCCTCGCAATGAGCTGCAGATAGAAGGATATTGGGAACCAGAGCTTCGTCAGCTAACGTTGCCCCTGGTCATCTCTGATCATGCAACCCAGGAGGCCAGAGTTGGGGTTCTTGTCTTAGAGCGTAACCCCGGCCCAGTGCATGGGGCAGCCGCCATGTGGTCTGGTTAGTGTCTGACCGTGGACCGAGGCCGGTCTCCTTTGTAAGACTCTAGTCTCTGGGTTAACCCATTCTCTGTCCATCCCCGTCCCGGTAAACTCTGCAAAATGGCCTACGACGTAGAAACAAATTTCATGCAGTTACAAACTCTACATTTTTATTTTGAAGGTGAAAAATTCACCAAGTGCTTTATCTTTTTACCAGCAGGGTGAGAGTGTTGTGGAGGAAGTTGGAAGGCGAAAACCCCAATACTTGGCTTTTCAGTCTTTGTCATTCTTCGGACACTGTTATCTTGTCAAAATCCGGTCCGATTCCATCAGGCAATTAGCGTTTGTTGCATCAAAATGGCACCAACGATAATTTGGACAGCATTTCCAGAGCGCTTCAAAGCCTCTTATTTTATTCTCCTAAGTACTCTCCAAAGAAACAATGGCTGTTCCAGTTTCATAAGTGAGTAAATGGGTGCTCGAGACAGTAAGGAATTTGTGGGTCCTGACAAAGAGATATGCAGTCCTGAAATCGTGTCCAGCTCTGTCTGGATCCCAGGTTCTAAAAGTGATTACTTCTCCCCTTTCCCCTCAGATCTGTGCGTCACCCCAATCTACTTCATAGGAAAATACTCAAGGCTTTTTTTTTCTGTAAAGATTGCAGGCATTGCCTATGTAGCTAATGACTAGACGTTTTTCTTTTCTTTTTAAACTCTCAGTATTTTTCTTTAAAAATTTTTTTAAAAAGATTTACTTATTGATGCATACAGAACTGGGGGGGCGAGAGGATTTACCAGAGAGAAAGTGGGGAGCAGAATAGGCTGACTGACAAAGTCCGCTGCTGAGGGGAGCGGTGGGCGGGCCAGGAGAGGTCTGCTGCACCTTGGGGGTCCCCTCCGGGGCAGGCGGGGATTGAACTCATGCAGAAGTGGCTTTAGCTTCTCAGTGCTGAGCTTTAACCCACTGCGCCACCAGGAAAGGCCCCATAATTTTACTTTTTATAATTAATAGTTTTTATGTTATCCTGACAGTGAGTGAGATGCAGCAAAATAAATAAGATCGATGTGAAAACTTAAATTTAAGAAAGAGCCTTAGGAGACACAGGATGTAAAAGTGCATCAGTATCTGATCTCTAAGTGGTCTTCAAACCTGGAACCAAGCTTCGCCTTTATTAGTGGAAGCCTAAATCCCTTGGGGCAAATTTATCATCATGGCTTTTAAGAGAATTTTATTTTATTTTATTTTTTAAAGATTTATTTGTGCATACAGAACTGGGGTACAGGCCAGAGGTGCAGGGGCTGTGAGAGGCTTCCCCCGAGACAGAGTGGGGAGCAGAACAGGCCGATGGATGAAGTCCACTGCTGAGGGGAGCAGCGGGCGGGCCAGGAGAGGTCTGCCACGCCATGTGGTCACCTCCGGGGCAGGCGGGGATGGAACTCATGCTGAAGTGGCTTCAGCTTCTCAGGGCTGTGCTTTAACTCGCTGCACCACCAGGGAGGGCCCGAGAATTTTATTTTTTAAAAGAACACCTGCCTTGTCTTTCCTAAAACTAGGACAAATGAAATCGAAGCATTTATGAAACCTGGAAAAAAAGAGACCATTTATAATTCCATGCCCTCAGCTCTGAGTGTCAGAAACACACACACACACACACACACACACACACACACACACATACTCCACACCACACATTTTCTTAGTAGCCAAACTGTATTTCTTTTCCTTACAGGCAGAAGAAGCATCATGTAGAATTCATAATAAATTAACTGTGAAGGTGTGTCAGATTGGCTAGTATGATGCATTTTCTAATCTTCCTTTGTGAGGACATTTTATTAAATAATCAGTTCTAGAATATTCCTCAATGGCTGTGGAAAGCCAAGTGAACAAACATGTCCCGCGAAGCATATGGGTTTAGCTTTATAGGAAACAGTTTCTGGATAAACATACATGAGTGGTTTAACACAGCGGGGCACCCATTTATGTAAATACTGAACCGTGGGACACAGAAAAACAAACTCAAAGCAAAACATTAATAATCAGCTTGAGCTCCCACCCCCACTCCCAGCATTCTAGAAGAACAAACAGATGAACCTTAAGGAATGCTTTCAACAAAAACAACAGGCAAAGCTCGCTGTAGTGTTGCCTTTGAGGAACTTCAGAGTTATTTAGAGACTTTCTTTTGGGCTTTGTTGGGATGCATCATGTCTGTGGAATAGTCAGACATCAACCTATTATAACATCCTAATTGTTTTTCCTCAGAAATTTTCCCTGCTCCTCTTCTGATGAAGCCAGAAGATAACAGGAGGTGTCCAGTATACGCTGGTCTAGAGGGTAGCGTCCAGGGAGACTTACTGAAAGTTTACTTTTGCAGGAAGGCATGATGCAGGTCTTAGTTTGGGCCTTTAGACTGACGAAGCATCCAGAGAAAGAGCTTTGAGTCGCACTTCTAAGTGATGGAGATCTGAAACACTTTCATCTGAAATAACCAGAAAATGGACAGAGACTCCTTTTTGATCATTGATTCATCCCTGTTATTTTCTTCACAAAATGCACAATCTCTGGGCAGATGTGGCTGTTTGGAGAGTCACGTGTACAATCCAGGGCCTCAAGCTGCAAGTTCAGCGGCTCAGGGTTGAGGGAGCGGGAGACTGGCCAGGGGTTTGAGTGATGGTCAGGGATGCTGTGGCAGCGGGAGAGCTACACGGACTGTCCCTCAAAGGAGAAAATGAAAGGCTGAAATGAGTGATGATTTCTGTGCCACCATCCATGCCAAGTAGGTCATTGCTGATCCTTGCAGGTGGAAACAGAAATATGGTATTTTACAGGACTTTAATGCTGATTGGGGGGTGGGGGTGGGGTGGCCAGAGCAATTGGAAGGAGGAGAGCGATAAGCCACCAGCCTCAGTAATCAGGGCCTGACGCCAGAGCTGAGGGGCCATTTTCTTTCTTTCTTTGTTATTGTCTTGCTTTTCATTTTTATTTCTCCTTCTCAATTTTTTAAAAGATTTATTTATTGATGCATACAGAACTGGGGTACAGGCCAGAGGTGCAGGTGCGGTGAAGGATTCGCCAGAGACAGAGTGGGGAGCAGGACAGGCAGATCTATGAAGTCCACTGCTGAGGGGAGCAGCGGGGAGAGAGAAGCGGTCTGCTGCGCCCTGTGGGTCACCCCTGGGGCCGGGGATCGAACTCGCGCTGAGGTGGCCGCAGCCAGCTTGCAGTGCTGCGTCCTAACCTGTTGCACCACCAGGGAGGGCCCGGGGTCATTTGCAACCCTCCCTTCCCGAAAAGAAATCCTTAAAAAGCAAAGAAAGCAAGTGAAGAAAGCGGAATCCAGCGTAAGAGAGCGGAAGCTGGTGTTGTTGCAGGCACCGTGATGGCTGAGCACCAGGAATAATTATCCAAACAGTACTCTGTAGGATGCAGTTCGAGGAGTAATCAGTTCAACTCTCTCCTTTCCCCCTGCACAGTCCCTTCCTGTTTTGTGTGTGATCTGGTTTAGCAGAGACGAAGGTTATTTTATTTCAGTCGCTTAAGCTCTCGTTTCTGTCTAGACAAGTTCAATTAAATAGGTTGCATGGTACTGATGAAGCAATTTAATAAAAAGAGTTGGCATCCTTTCTACCTGCAAAAGGTTGGGGTGACTGGTGGGAAGCTAGAGGTATAAGGACAGAAAGCTGGGCTGAAAGACGGGCGGTGGGCAGGAAGGCGGAGAACTACATGATCTTTCTTGTTTTCACCCTTTTAGTGGATTTGTGCCACGGTGTTTTCCAATAGTGTACAGATTTCCTGCTGAGTATTGACTGCCTTACAATGCCACAATGCCTGTATTTTAGTATCACTTGTTTCCTGAAAAAAAGAAGGAAAGAAAGAAAAAGCAAAGCAAACAGTTGCCACTTTTGTTTTTTTAAAGATTTATTAATTGATGCATACAGAACTGGGGTACAGGCCAGAGATACGGGGGGTGTGTGTGTGAGAGGCTTCACCAGAGACAGCGTGGGGAACAGGCAGATGGACAAAGTCCACTGCTGAAGGGAGCAGTGGGGAGACAGGAGGGGTCTGCCGCGCCCTGGGGGTCCCCTCCCTGGCCGGGGATCGAACTCGCGCAGAAGCGGCTGCGGCCAGCTTCATAGTGCTGCGCTTTAATCAGTTGCACCACCAGGGAGGGCCCAGCTGTCATTTGCTGAGGGTGGAGGAGGTAGGTACTGCTCTCTCCTGTTTAGCTCAAGGAACCCTTTCCAAAATTCTGGAAGCTGGAGCTTAGGACCTTGTTTTACTCCTGCACATCTTGTAAGTTAAGAACCAGACTGGGATTTCCAACCAGCCCCGCCAACATTGCGGCTTCCAGAGATCACGCTGCTTGTAACACACGGGCCACTTTCCAGAGAGAATCCTACTGTTGAGAGTTCATGTCGCCCGCGCAGATGCCAGGTCAGCCTTTTATTAAAGACAAGGGTGAGAAGAGGCATTATTACACGTACGTGGTATTTGCTGATCTTAGTATTTTTGATGCAGGAAAGAATTGTAATGAGGTCTCTAAGTTTTCCACCTTCCTCTGGCAAAAGGAAGTTTAGCGGATTGTCAGGGTTGACATGACCTTGATGCATTAAACGGTGCTCAACGGGTTACTGCAGGTGTGTTTTCGAGTAAACATCTGGGCATTTGGTGAAGCACGTTTGGGAGAAAGGAATAGGCTGGAAAATTTTTAGTTTTCCCCTCTGGGAACGAACCTATAATACAGAAATACAGAGATAATTATTTTGATCAAGTACTTATGCTACCCCTAATGATGGCAAAATTAGTTTGTACTTCACAGAATCATTTGTCAAAAAAGCATGGAAATACGGCACATTTATAATTGCGGCAAAAGCAATTACATTTGGTTTCTTGATTGAGAGGAAGGAAAATGAAGACTATTCATTAGCGAACACTATTCAAATATGCATGCATTTTCTTGATGCATACAAGGTGACTTGGCATTTATAAAATCCCACTGCAGGCCCTCCCTGGTGGCGCAGTGGGTTAAAGCACAACACTGAGAATCTAAAGCCACTTTCACATGAGTTCGATCCCCACCTGCCCCGGAGGTGACCACATGGCGCGGCAGACCTCTCCTGACCCGCCCGCTGCTCCCCTCAGCAGTGTACTTCGTCGATCTGCCTGTTCTGCTCCCAGCTCTGTCTCTGGTGAAGCCTCTCACCTCCCCTGAGCCTCTGACCTGTACCCCAGTTCTGTATGCACAAATAAATAAATCTTAAAAAAAAAATCCCACTGCAAATTTGGGTCAGGAAATCCAGACTTTCTTATGGGTTCAGGAGGCCAATTTAAGCTCTGTGGGTATCTCATCTGATAAAATGCATAGGGAAAAATTAGGGCTTTTCATTTAGGAAAATTTTGATCTGTCAGGGCCTGGGAAAGTACTAAGAGGAAGGGATCTGTGTTAGAAATTTGTGGCCGAGGGGTGAGTCACAGGCATTACCATGCAGCAAGAGTTCTATCCTTGCCAGGGAGTGACCCACAGGGCGCAGCAGACCTCTCTTGTCTCCCCTCAGCAGTGGATATCAGTGGATCTGCCTGTTCTGCATCCCAGTCGGTCTCTGGTGAATCTTCTGTGAGGAGATCCCCCACAACTTTGGCCTGTACCCCAGTTCTTGTATCAAAAATAAGTTTAAAAAATTTGTGACAAAATCTTGAAATATAGCTTTGTATTTGGTAATTTGTAATCCAAAGCACAAGTGTGTATTTAATCAGAGGGTAACATTGTCAAGACTAGAATAATCCAACAGCTTGAGTCAGACCCTGTGTGAGACTCCGCTGGCCTGTGACGCTTCCTTCTGCGTCTCTTTCACTCCCAGAAGCTCTAATGTCCCAGGGTGCAGGGGAGTCTGTTCCCAAATAAAGCTCAAGCATGGATTAATTTCCACGAAGCATTGGAGAGATCTTTTAGAAATTGTTTTTTTTTTTGTGTGTGTTTGCAGGCCCTCCCTGGTGGTGCAATGGGTTAAAGCGCAGTGCAGTGACTCTGTCCCTGCAGCACGAGATCGATTCCCGGCCAGGGAGGTGACCCATATGGCATGGCAGACTTCTCTGTCTCCCCGCTGCTCCCCTCAGCAGTGGATTTCAGTCGCTAGGCCTGTTCTGCTCCCCACTCTGTCTCTGGGGAAATCTCACACCTCTTTCTGTAACCCAGTTCTTGTATGCATAAATACATAAATCTTTTTTTTGTTTGGTTAAAGAAGCTGTTGTCTGTGTGGGCTGTAGCTCATTTTCATGACTGTGTTTCCCCCCATCATTTAGGGCAATTCATTAACAAAGCTACCGAATTTATTTGAAGTAACCAATTAATCCTTTGAGATGTGATCATTAATATGCAAATTGTACCATCTAAAGTCTCAGGAGAAATGAATTAAATTGAAAATATAACAGCCCTTCAGAAATTTTTAAAGATATTGTTTGACCATTATGGGGTTTCCACAGTCATGTGACTTTCCTTCTAGGGTTCGTTTCATTATCTCTTGACTTGAAGTGGCCAAACACCCATGCCTGCCTTAAATGCATGACGTCAGGATGCTGGCAGGGGATATTAAATATGAAAGTCACATTGACAAAAGACTCAAGGAGGCAAATAACAAAGCACATAAATAAATATGAACTCAGAGTGAAATAATTACATTAAAAAGTAAGTAATTATCATTACTATTTCCTTCTCAGAAATGCTCACAGAAATAAATGACTAAGAGGTCATTTTGAGAACGTTACCAACCATTTTGACCTATGCATGTAATTCTGTGATACAATTAGGTTTTTAAAAATTAGGTTTTTAAAAATAATATAATTGTTTATTTTTGCATCATTTTGTGCCTTTTTGCATCTCAGCTGCAATCCCCGTGGGCTTCCCATCACCAAATCACCTGTGCGCCATCACCACAGTCCAGTGCACTTCCCTCCCTCCACTGTTTTTGATCCCTTTCCCCACTCCACCCCATAAAATGTCTCTGGTATATAGCTGTTCATTATTATTCTTATTTTCTCCCCTGCTCCTTCATACTCCTGCTATGAGTGAAACCATCTGGTATTTTTCCTTTTCTTTCTGGCTTATTTCACTAAGCAAGATCCCTTCCAGCTCCATCCAAGTTGTTGCAAAAGGCAGCTGTTTATCATTTTTGATGGCTCAGTAGTATTCCATTATGTACATGTACCACAACTTTTTAATCCAGTCATCTATGTTTGGGCATTTGGGTTGATTCTATGTCTTTCCTATTGTAAATACAGCAGTAATAAACAATGATATAATTAGGTTTTAAAGGTTTGATTTTTATTTTTTTTCTGATTAATGGATAGTGGTAGGGCGATATGGATATTGTCAATAAGACACCTTTAACATAGCATCTGATTTAACTCTGATTGCTTTCTATATATAATTTGCTGTTCTCAGTCATCTGAGCCTCACAGCAATTTTGTGAAATGAGCCTGGAGTTGCTGACTTACAGAAGAGGAACCAGAGGGCAGGCGGTGGTTCCCAGGCTGTTTAGGGGACAGGACAGGATCTATCTGAGCCTGAACACTAACCCTGAGGGCAGCACTCATCAACTATGCTCCATGATTGGGAAAGGTGCAGAAAATAATCACTGACATTTTTTTGAAGCTAAAAATTAATTGATATAATTTTAAAGAGAGAAATAATGTTAGTTAGATAAGTATGTCTGCTGTTTTTGTTATCCTACATATGCAAAAGAAACTAAGCAATAAGAATTAACGTACAGTGTCTTGTTTATCCACTGAGTTGAGTTGAGGAGATCTGGATGTATCATTTCATTATTTTATCTCAAATTTTCCCAATAAACTATGAGAAGCCATATTGGTCCTCACAGTGCAAATCAGGAATATTGAGGTAGCTACGTAGATATTGGTAGTGGATATTTCTGGGACTATTGAGTTAGCTATCAAAAGTATTTTGGAAAACTGTTGCTTTCTACAAAACCACCCAGTACTAGATTTTCTTTTTTTTTTCTGTTATACCTACTATTATTAGTTATCATCATCATCGCCACCATCATCACTGCTATCACCATTACCGCCATCAGCATCATCACCTCCTTCACCATCATCATCATAATAACCACCTTACCACCATCACCACCATCATGATCAACATCACCATCATCATCACCATCACTACCATAACCACCATCATCATTACCATCACCAACATAACCACCATTATTATCACCATTGTCACCATAATCACCATCACCAGCATCACCATCATTACCACCATCATCATTACCACCATCACCATCACTATCACCATCACCACTACCACCATCATCATTACCACCACCATCACCATCATCTCCACCATCACCACCATCATCAGCATCACCATCACTGCCATACTCACCATCACCAACCTCACTGCCACCATCATCATCACTATCACCATCACCACTACCACCATCATCACCACCACCATCACCATCACCACCATCATTACCATCAACACTATCACCACCATCATGATACTTGTCTTTCTCCTAAAAGATATGAGAAAATTGCTTGACTCTTCCTTATGCAAAAGACCATGACCATTTTGGCCTAAGTGCTAATTAATTCAATTAATGAGTAATTATTAAGTATGTATTCCATGCAATATATTGCATAAGAAACACTGTCATAATTAACTGTGAAGTGCTCTAGTGTTCAAGAGCCAGCAGTTTCAAGGTATCAGCACATCACAGACATAATTACATGCTAAGACCTTCTGAGATAAGCACTTGAAGGTGGAGAATTATACAGGAGTGGAAATTAGGAGGTAAATCTTAAAAGAGTCGTTAGGAGGAGGGTGTTTTGAATCGAGTTTTGTAGGAATAAGTTGTAGTTTGTAAAAATCTAAATTATCATATAACATCCTTGCCATATTCTCTTGGAGATGAAGACTTTGTGTGTGTGTGTGTGTGTAAAGAACACCAGGTTGGACAGCCTAGCACAGCTTGAAGCGCCACTCAGGTGCAGAGTGCTGTGACCCTGGGCTCATTGATGATTAGGTGGTGATGATGATGTTGATGATGATGGTGATTTTGCTGATGATGGTAATGATGCTGAGGATTTGATGAGGCTGGTAATGCTGATGATGATGGTAATGATGCTAGTGATGATGATGCTGGTGATGATGATGATGGTGATGCTGGTGATGTTGATGATGATGATAAAGATACTGGTGATGTTGATG
>NW_004567151.1:291176-301403 GCF_000260355.1 Condylura cristata | reverse complement strand
GTGATGTTGATGATGAAGGTAATGACACTGGTGATGTTGATGACGAAGGGAATGATGCTGGTGATGTTGATGATGAAGGTAATGATGATGGTGATATTGATGATGATTGTGATGGTGATGATGATGATGATAGTGGTTACAGGGCTGCTATTTCCTCACTTGTGAAATGCGGGTGGGAATGCTTTGGCCCCTGGGGCTCCTCTATGGTCCAGTGAATGAATGTGGGAGAAGCAATCAGGCTGCTTGGAACTGAATCAATTGGTGCTACCAGGAAAGCTACATGAGCGGGAAGGTGATTTCACCAGTGTTGGGCATTTAGAAGATACTGAGGTTAAGACCAGAATCATCTGGAATGTTTCACAGATGGGAGGAGGGTGTGGTGAGCTAAAGAAATGGCATAGGCATAGATAGGGAGAAAATGGGGCCAATTCAATGCAATGTTTCTACTGTGTGTTTTTTAAAAGATTTATTTATTTACGCATATGGAACTAGGGTACAAGTCAGAGGTGCACTGTGTCACCAGAGACACAGTGGGGAGCAGAACAGGCCGACTGATGAAGTCCACTGCTGAGGGGAGCGGCGGGCAGGTCAGAAGAGGTTTGCTTCACCATGTGGATCACCTCCTGGACGGGGACCGAATTCATGCTAAGTGGCTTTAGCTTCTTAGTGCTGTGCTTTAACCTGCTGTGCCACCATTGTGTTTTGTTTGAAGGAATGTGTAGCTTTGGCTTGAACTTTAAATAATTGTTGTGGTTTGTTTATCATAAGGAATATTTACTGGTCACATCAGGAAATACAAAGTATCAAACACTCATACACAGTAAGTGTTTAACTCTCCACAAAAGTTCTTGACAATGAGAGAGAAGATTTTTATTGACAGCATAAAACTAATTGTATCCTCACCAATATTGCCTACCTGGGCTTGAACCTATTATAGATAAAACAGTGGGACACCCTAACCATTAATTGGCCATTTTAGGGGTTTAAAAAGCATCATTTTCTTCTGTCTCATGTGTTCATGTCATATAGAAACATTCTTACCCTTGATCTTTCCAGAAAATTAAGAAACGCTTGTTGACATTGCAGAACAATATGGCTGACTTCTTCAGGAAGTATCTCTGTAGCAGTTAATCTCCCCCTCCAATCACTTAACTCAGGCAGTATTGTTAACACGGGTAAGAGCAAAAGTCTTGTTTCCAATCTTGTATTCCCAGAGCATTCTTTTGTTTTCTTAGGATTATTGAGGTTTTCATAGTAAAAAGCCCCTTGAAAATGTTAGTACCTAAATGCATTCAGGTGAGTGGTCACTGGTTTCCCTTCTTCTATAGAAATTTTGCAAAACGAGAGAAACAGCTGGAGATAGTTTATTAACTAATTGGACTTCTTGGGCAAACAAACAAAGAAAAAAAATAAGGGAAATCTAGGATGATATGAAAGAAGACAAGAGTTCCTGACAATGACAGAGAAGAGTTATTCATGTGGATTTTTTCCTCCACATGCTTCTGCTTAGAAACAGACTGGCTATTATATCTGCTCCTGACCAACATCCTAGCAACCGACTATATCTTTGGTGTCTGGCCCAGATGGCTAATGCCACCATAGTTCATATTTCAAGACCCCTTGTTTCAGATGACAATCACTTTGCTGAGAATAGTTTAAGCCAAAAAAGGAATTCATTGACTCATTGAGCTGATGTTCTTCTCTGAAGTCTCTCATCCAATTTTCACCTTCCAGTCCCTGCCTCAATGAATGACCTGCCTTCCCCCCTCTGGAGCCAGAGGCATCCGGGGCTTTCTCCACACTGTCTGATCTAGTACTAGTTCATGAACTTTCTGTATTAGTTTGCCAGGGCTGCTAAAACAAAATGCCATAGACTGGGTGTTGAGCAACCAAAGCTTATTTTCTCACAGTTTTTGAGGTCAAAAGTTTGACATCTCAGAGTGCCAGCGGGGTGATGTCTTCTGGGGCCTCTCCCTGGCTTGTGGATGGCAGCCTTCTCCCTATGTCTTCATATAGTTTCCCCCTTGTGTCTCCTTTTCTAGCTTAGCAAAGGCCCCATCTCCAAGTATGGTCACACCTGGCCTCATGAAATGGTTGAGTTTTAGCATTACATCTAGAGAAAAGCACAAGCATGTGGATTGTTATTTTAAGACAGTCTTTCATGGCTACTTCCTAAAAGAATGTCCTCATCATTATACAAGAGAGGGCGAACTCTTGCAGTTGAGTCAAGAGAGTGAAATGGTGTGCTACTCAGAAGTTGACCTAGTAATAATGACAGGAGACATAGTGGGATCCTCTTACCTTCTTGCCATCAGTGTTCAGTGAAGAGTCAGCAAACCTCGTGTTTCTACTCTGTTGTTCTAGAGTTTTCCATAGGGTAGGAAGGGAGAGACTCTCTTCTTCAGTGATTGGAAAGGAGCTCATTGGCTATATTTATTGGCTCTATTGACTCATTGGCTTCATTTTCTCTTACAGCCTTGGGAGGAACCTAACTTCTGGGCAGCCCAGTGAACAAGCCCAGGTCTCTAGGTTTGGGGTACTCTTGGGTGAGGAGTCCTGCCACTGTGCCCCCCACTTCCCTTTCCACTTGTTTATACTTACAAAACAATACCAAGAAATGACAGAGCCAGTAGGCATGTTAACTAGTAGGATAGGAAAGAATGTCAATGGATATGGAATCTTTTTTCCACATTTAAAGAATGTTTTCCTCTGCAGAGAGGAAAATGACCAATCTAATAATTTTGATGATGCTAATCATAATGACAATGAAATGGTGGAAATTATTACCATGTGCTATGTTTTGGACTCTGAATATAATTCTATTAGTGAGCAAAAAAAATGAATTCGACAGACCCACTGAAATGGAATAAGTCAAAAGATTTAAATCTATTTGTCATTTACTTCTGAGAGATTTTGTTTTCAGGTTTTATTTATAACAAATCCAATAAGCAAGTTTAATTGTGACCGTACGTTATTTTTGTAAACTCCAGCTCACACCCATCACTTTGCCTTTCCTGAGGAACAATGTAGAAAATATCTGTCGCTACTTTCTTATTATCTTATTAATAATCAAGATTTTAACCAAAAAGGGTAGGAAGAACACATTAGTGCCAGAATTTAGTTGCCAGACCAGAGGCTACCGTGAGAAGAGGGTAACAATGAGGTGTAGGAAAATCTCGTCAGTGAAATGGAGGGGTGAGTGGGAAGGCTCTGAGCTTGGGGAGCAGAGCTAATAGCCCAGAGTCCCACACTGTGGGGGGAGGTGAAAGGTCTGGTTTCCTCATGGAGCAGAAGGGTCCTCCCTGGTGGCGCAACAGGTTAGGACACAGCACTGCAAGCTGGACACAGTGCTAGCCGCTTCAGTGTTAGTTCGATCCCCACCTCCGAGATGACCCACAGGGCGCGGCAGACCTCTGACACGCCCGCTGCTCCCCTCAGCAGTGTACTTTGCCCATCTGCCTGTTCTACTCCCCACTCTGTCTCTGGTAAAGCCTCTCACCGCCCCTGCACCTCTGGCCTGTACCCCAGCTCCGTATTCATAAATAAATAAATTTTTATAAAAAAAAAGAGAGAGAGGTCACTGGTAAATTCCTTTAGCCAATGCATGACGTGTGAATTACGTGTCATGGGTGTGGGTCTGTGGAAGTGAGAGGAAGGCGCTCTTGGGCCTTCCCGCCTTGTTGACAGACAGAGACCGCTATTTGTCCTGGACATCCTGATGGATGGGGTAGATGTTTTTCCATCCTGTCATGACTTTCACATTCTGAGGACTTGCTGGCTGAAATCTGGACTGACATTTGCCTTGTTTCTCCAAGGTTCCTTGCTCTTTTTGAAGCACAGAAGAGAACCATTTTCTCTGATGCCGTCAAGGATGAAGGCCAACGTTCTGTCACATCCTCAATGTCAGGAAGTTTATAAAGGAACTTCCTGAGGACACCGAGTGCCAGCTGGGACCCCTCTTTCTGTGTTGGTTAGGTCAGCGTCCATTTCTCATGCCCCAGGCCCCACAGAAGAGGAGCAGGGCCCGGAGAAGAGAGGTTTTTGAAGCTCAAGAGAGAGGACAGGACCCGTGAGAGAAGGGCTGTCTGCAGGACGGGGCGTCAGGCCAACCGTGTGTGCATGTTGCCCGCCTGGGCTGTTTGGTCCTGGCAAGATGGCCACGGTCACTTTGGCAACTTTCCATATCATCCATTTGGCAAATCGCCATCTCCTCTTTCTCCTTCACAATCCGTAGGGAGCTGGGTGCCTGTCTCAGCAAGGTCCCCGAGGCCCCTACTGGACTCTGTAAGATGCAGCTGACCACTGAGTGCAACCCAGGTTCTGGGCCCACAGTTCCTGAAGAAGAGGTGTCCACTGCCGCCAGGAACTGTTTTAATGAAATGGGCTCCTTGTTTGCCTTTGTGACCAAACACTCCCTTGAAGTGGGATCCTCCTCTTTTTGTGAAGTGTTATTTATGCATACAAAACTGGGGTACAGGCCAGAGATGCAGGAGGGTGAGAGGCTTCACCAGAGACAGAGTGGGGAGCAGAACAGGTAGAAGTCCATGGCTGAGGGGAGCAGCGGGGAGACAGGAGAAGTCTGCTGCGCCCTGTGGGTCACCTCCGGGGCCGGGGATCGAACTCGCACTGAAGTGGATTTAGCATCTTAGTGCTGTGCTTTAACCTGCTGCGCCATCAGGGAGGGACTGGGATCCCTCTCTTAACACTTCCCAGAGACTCTGGTCTCTTTTGTCCTCTCCTTGAAGGCCACAGTTCCCACATTGGATGTTATTGCCTCTCACCTGCCTCCCCGCTGCCTCTCGGCTGTGGGTTTTCTTGCACAAGCCCTGACCCTCCCTGACAGGGTGTGCTGTGTGTCTGTGCTTGTGGTGAAGGACTGATGGTGATGGTAGTGAGGTGTCCTAGACCCAGCAGGCCCTCCCCTCCATTAGACAGTCTGTAAAGATGTTCTGGCTCAGTGGGTTGTGGAAATGTTAGTTCTGATGAACAGTGACTGTCCCAGGCCTCTACGGAGGGACCCATCTTACTGGCTGAATGAATAATACATTCACTCAGCTGACCTCATGGGTTGCAGTGAGGTGGGGAGAGAAGAGACCAGAGGGAAATGGTGAGCATATATGAGGAGGTAACAACACAGCAAGGCTCCGCTATGGGGTGGGTAAACAGGAGGTGTCACTGAGGTAAGGCATCTGGTGCCCGGCCTGGACATGGAACCCAGTTCTGGACCCACAGGCCTACTTGTGAATCTTCCAGGCAGGAGAACATATTTGGGGAAACCTGGCAAGGATGGGGCAGCTCCAGAAAGTGCTTCCAGTCATGATTCTGTGAGGGCAACACCTCCGAATACCTGCCTGGTGGAGCCCAGCACTCTCCTCTGGGGGGAGGCCTCAAGTCTTTCATAAATCTAAATTTTATTTAGATTTTATTTTGTGCTCTGGGTGATTAGAAATGGCTATTTGCAACAGGAGAGACATGGAATCAACCCAATACCCCCAAAGTAGATGACTGGATTAAAAAGATGTGGTACATAGACACCGTGGAATATTACTCAGCCGTCAAAAAGGATAAACTCATGCCTTTTTTAGCAACATGGATGGAGCTGGAAGGGATCGTGCTTAGTGAAATAAGCTAGAAAGGAAAAGAAAAATACTGGATGGTTTCACTCATAGCAGGAGTATAAAGGACCAGGGGGAAAATAATAATAATGAACTACTATGTTCCAGAGGCATTGTACAGGGCTGGAGTGGGAAATGGGATAAAAAATGGTGGAGGGAGTGCACTGGACTATGGTGATGGACAGGGTGATTTGGTGATGGGAAACCCACGGGGATTATAACTGAGATGCAAAAAGCACAAAATGATGTAAAAATAAACTAACAATGGAAGGAAGAAGCCAGCCTCTTCAGCTTTTCTGTCTCTGTTCCTTAAGTACTGGCTGCCAAACTCTCCCTTGGGTGGGGGGTAAGGGGGTGGTGTGAACAAAAGGCAACTTTAGAGTTTCAAGATGCAAACCCACTTCTGTTTGATTCCTGAGTGCTACTGAAAAGCGAACTGCAGTCTTTCCCGTGAGCCTCCAGGTCCCCCTGCCAAGATTTTGGAGTCCTGCATCCTTGTCACTTTGAATTACTGACAGCTTCAATTGTAAAAAATATATATACAAAAATCAGGCAACTCTGAGCGACTGAAGATGGAAAGTTGCATATACAGTCAGTCTTTAGGAAGGAAACAGATGAAGCAGGGATGGGAAGTGACACAGATGTCATGAGTTCAAAGTAAGCAAAATGGAGGACTGAGGAAGAACATTGGATGCAAGAGTAGAAACGACCTTTGGTGAGATGGAAAGTCCTCTAGGTCAAGTCCATTTTAATTCAGTTTTGGCTCGACCATTGACAGGCCAGGCCTGCTTCTCTGAACAGTCTCCTGAGCTCTCTTGAATTAATTGTTCTCTTCCACAAACTAGCCAAGAAATATCACTCTGAGGTAATATGTTCAACTTGAGATTTGAATTAATGCAGTTTGACAGTACCAGAAAGCACCAGAAGATGGAGAATGGAAAGACATATATTTTTTAAAGATTTATTTACTTATGCATACAGAACTGAGGTACAGGCCAGAGGTGCAGGGGTAGTGAAAGGCTTCACAGAGACACAGTGGGGAGCAGAACTGATTGACGATGCAGTACACTGCTGAGGGGAGCAGCGGGGAGACAGGAGAGGTCTGCTGTGTGCCCTGTGGGTCACCTCCGGGGCCAGGACTTGAACTCGCACTGAAGCAGCTGTGGCCAGCTTGCAGTGCTGTGTCTTAACCTGCTATGCCTCCAGCCACCCAGGAGGGCCCAGAGAGGAATATTTATTTCCTCAGAACTCACCAAGATTGAAAGCCACCAGCAGGCAGCTTAGAACTGGGACGTACTGTGGATTTTAGGTTTTATTTGAGAGTGACGCTATTTACAGCAGAACCCAGACCTCACCGGTTTCTTGCACATGCCTGAAGTAGCCTGCTGGTTGTGGGGTGATGCACGCCATGGCAGCTGTTGCTGAGACAGGGATGGGTGTTCAGCTTCAACCACCATCAAGCTTGCTTCTCAAAGATTGCTGGCCAGTATTATGGGATGGAAGAATTCTTGGACACAAGGAACAAAATCGAAATCCTTTTAGATGCAATGTGGCCAGCCTCCCTGTTTTCCCTGTGTTTGGCCATGTTTTTGGAAAGGTAAAAAGCAGTGTGGTCCAATGAGATACCACCTCGCACTGGTTTGAATGGCACATCTTCAAACAACTAGCAACAACAAATGTTGGTGAGGATGTGGAGAAAAAGGAACTCTCCTGCACTGCTGGTGGGAATGCAAACTGGTACAACCACTATGGAAAACTGTTTGGAGGGTTCTCAAACTGCTTATCATGGAGCTTCCATGTCACCCAGCAATCCTACTCCTAGGGATCTACCCAGAAGACACAAAAACACTGATTCAAAAAGACACCTGCACCCCCCATGTTTATTGCTGCTTTATTTACGATAGGAAAAACGTGGAAACAGCCCAAAAGTAGATGACTGGGTTAAAAAGATGTGGTACATACACACAGTGGAATATTACTCAGCAACCAAAAAGAGATAAACACCTGCCTTTTGCAGCAACATGGATGGAGCTGGAAGGGATCATGCTGAGTGAGATAAGCCAGAAAGAGAAAGAAAAATACCGATGGTGTCACTCATAGCAGGAGTTTAAAGGACCAGGGGAGAAAATAATAATAACAATGAACAACTATATACCAGAGGCATTTTACTGGGGTGGCGTGAGGAATGGGATCAAAGATGGGAAGGGAGGTTGGGGGTAAGTGCACTGGACTGTGGTGATGGCACGGGGTGATTTGGTGGCAGGAAGCCCACGGGGATTGCAACTGAGATGGCCAAAGGCACAAAATGATGTAAAAGTAAACTATCATGTTAAAAAAAAAATCAGGTGGTCACAGACATGCAGATGCTGCAGGGGCCCACCAATGATGTGCTTTAGGTCAGCAGAGGCTGGCAGTCAGGGCGGGCTCAGTGGGGTTAGCCAGCCAGAGCCACGAGCCTGCCCAGAAGGCTGCGGCGGGCCGGGGTCGGGACTAGCTGCCTGGCTTGCTGAGGCTGCATAGCCCCAGTCAGGCGTAGAAAGGTTCAGGCGTCTTCCCTGGTTTCCTAGACTGTGTTCCTTTGGGCTCTGGTTCCGGCACTCGGGATGAGCCCTGCTTCTCCCGCTTGCCAGGGAAGTGTGGGCCAAGGACGTTCCGTGAGTGTGAAAGATGATTCTCTCCACCCAGGGGCAGCCAGTTCGGGACATGTTGGTCACGCTATTGAAGTGGAAGTGTTTCCAAAAGTTCTTGAATTTGTAAAACTTGGCGTCCAACAGAGACATTATTTCATCATAATGCACTTTGCGTGGAAGCTTTCCGCGTCTCTGATCATGAGTGTGAGGACTTTGTGTGCGGGGGTAGCTTTTGTTTTGCTTTTAGAGACTTCCTAAATTTCTGACAACTACGGAGTGTAATAAGCTAGAAAAAAAAAGTCCTGTTGCTTCTTGGTTTCGGAAACAAATAAGAGACAGTGTGTCTTTGACAATCAGGGGCTTTGATCCCGGCCCCCTAACTTCCCCTCTCCATCAGTCTGGTAGAGAGCTGGATGCCTCCACCTCCTTGCCTCAGTTTCCCCAGAGGTGAGACAGCCGGTTAAAGCACAGCACTAAGTAGCTAGAGCCACTTCAACATGAGTTGGATCCCTGCCCCGGAGGTGACCCACAGGGCGCAGCAGACCCTTGCTGACCCCATCTCCACCCCTCAGCTCCCCTCAGCAATGTACTTCATCATTCTGCCTGTTCTGCTCCCCACTCTGTCTCTGGTGAATCCTCTCACCGCCCCTGCACCTGTGACCTGTACCCCAGTTCTGGATGCATCAATAAATAAATCTCTAAAAAAATAAAAATAAAAGGGAGTGGGAGATTTGGGCTGAAGGAAGGGAAGATTCAGGTTGGGGGACCCGAGGTTCAGCACATGTCTCTGGGGTGGACAGAAGGCGTCTTCTCTCTCAGGTTTGTGTCCTGCTCTTATGCAGCAGCGCTACCGACAGAAAACGCTCCTGCTCTGGAATATAATGGACCAGGCAAGTAAATAATAATAATAATGAACAGCTATATACCAGAGACATTTTATGGGGGTGGAGTGGGGAATGGGGTCAAAAACGGGGGGGAAAGGGAGGAAATGTACTGGACTGTGGTGATGGCACATGGGTGATGTGGTGATGGGATGCCCACGGGGATTGCAACTGAGATGGAAAAAGGCACAAAATGGTGTAAAAATAAACTATTATATTAAAAAAAAAAAGCCCCTGCTCTTCCATCTTTCCCAGGCCAGCGGGAGTAACTGCCCCCTAGAGCCTGAGTCTATGAAGATAGAGGGGAGTGCTAGGCGCCAGCGTCTTTGAGCCCACCCCCCTGGAGTCTGAAGGGGCAAAGGAGACAGAGGGTGGCTGGAGATGGCATTTGTCATGCTGCGGAGTGTGGCCAGAGCATGCAGGGCAAGACCGTGTCTGTTGTTGGTCCGAAGTCCTCGCCTGACAGGCCTCTCGGCTCCCCGTCATGCTGCTGTTCCCACATTCTATCTCCACGTGCCAAGACAGCTTCCAGGGGAGCCTCCCCACGCCCGCCCCTGCACCCTGCAGCGTGGGCGGCCATGCTCTGCACTCTGCTCCAGCATCCCTCTCAACCACTGGCTGGGCCACTTCGGCTGGAAATTGGGGGCTTCCAGCTCCTGTATTTATTTATCCATCCATCCATCCACCCACCCACCTATCCATCCACCCATCCATCATCTATCTATCCATTCATCCATCTACTCATCTATCCATCCATCCATCCATTCATCCATCCACCCACCCATCCACCCATCATCTATCATCCATCCACCCACCCATCCATCATCTATCCATCCATCCATAATTCATCCATCCATCACCCATCCATCCATCATCCATCCACCTATCCATCCATCCATCCACCCATCCATGCATCCATCATCCATCCACCCATCCATCCATCCACCCACCCATCCATCCATCCATCCACCCATCTATTCATCCATCATCCATCCACCCATCCATCCATCCATCCATCCCATCATCCATCCATCCATCCCCCCATCCATCCATCTTCCATCATCCATCATCCATCCATCCATCCACCCATCCATCCATCCA
>NW_004567151.1:285109-290874 GCF_000260355.1 Condylura cristata | reverse complement strand
GTGGCTTTAGCTTCTTAGTGCTGTGCTTTAACCCGCTGCGCCACCAGGGAGGGCCTATTTTTATTATATATATATATATATATATATATTACATTATTCTTCATTTTGTCATCTCGGTTGTAATCCCTGTAGACTTCCCACCACCCCTTCACCTCTGTGCCATCCCCATAGTCCCATGTGCTCTTTGATCCTCTTCCCCTCCTCTCCTCCATAGAATGTCTCTGGTTTATAGTTGTTAGTTGGTGTTCTTTTTTACTTTATTATAATTTATACACACACACACACATCTCTTTTTCCCCCTGATCCCTTACACTCCTCCTATGAGTGAAACCATCTGGTATTTTCCCTTTTCTGTCTGGCTTATGTCACTAAGCATGATCTTTTCCAGCTCCATCCATGTTGCCGCAAATGGCATGAGTTTATCCTTTTTGATTGCTCAGTAATATTCGATTGTGTATATATACCACATCTTGATCCAGTCATCATTTGTGTTGATTTGTGTTGATTCCACATCTTCCCTGTTGTCAGTAGAGCAGCAATAAACATAGTGGTGCAGGTCTCTTTTTGAATTAATGGTTTTGTGTCCTTCAGGTAGATCACCAGGCATGGAATTCCTTCCACACGATCCAGCATCTCCTGTATTTAAAACACTGCATTCTCCTGCTATCTACAAGTTGCACTTTAGTGAAATACTCTGTAACTTGAAATGGAAGAAAACATAGTTATCAGTGATCCATTCAGAAGATTCTGGAACTTTCCTAGACCTAAAAAAAAAAACCAAACCAACCAACCAAACAAACAAAACCCATACCATCACATAAAATAACAAATAAAATCTGAAATAATGCTCAAATCTGGTAACAGGACTTCCACGATTAGCCTACAGCTTAGCCAAAGCTGGTCCAGGGAAGGGCTTGGGGCTCCCTATGTGGGCTTGCCTGCCTGAGTACCAGCTGCTGCAAAACCCACGTTGAGCACCAGGAGCACAGTTTCATTTTGTCCAAAGTGAGGAGACTGGATTTCTTCAGTCTCTGGATTTCTTCAGAGTGCCAGCATAGTTCTGATATGCTTGCTTTCTCTGCCCTCCTGGGCTCTATTCTCTCCTGTTCAGCCAGCAGCTCTGCTTCTGTGCAGGATAATAAGATTTAGTGACTTGGGAGACTGTTTTACAAGCTGATATTGATTTGACTTCAGCTGTAAGTCCCTGCCTGTTCCTCCTTCAGGCTGAGGAACCTGCCTCTTTGCAGAGAGAAAATGGACATTGGCATCTGTCAGACAGGCTTAGACCCCAGCTTGGCTTCTTAGAAGCTCTGTAGACGTGGCTTAGAGATTTTTGCCTTGTCTTAGTTTCCTCATCTCTAAAATGGGGGTGATATTTTCTATTTCACAAAGTAACTTTGATGTGATGAAATGATGGTCACAGATCACTTGATCTGTGGAAGTGAAGTGTCACTTTCTGCCAGGCTTGGGACAATGGGAAATTTCAAGCATCTAAGTAAGCTAACTTGAGAGATTTTGGACATGAGCATTGAAAATGATGAAGAGCTGGAGGAACTGACTTATGGAGGAGGGTGTAAGCATTAAATTCAGATAGCTCGGGAAGACAAGAGCGGAGCCTTTGATTAATAACTCTGCATTCTTGAAGTGCATAAGCACTAAGAAAAAAATAGTAAGATTTGGGTGTGGAAAACATGAATAATGGAATCAATTAAGCACAGGAAAATAGGCTGAATATAAAATGTAAAATATCTATTTCTGGATTTTTCAGATGTGCCTCTGGAGGTATTGCAATGTTAAATATTTTCCAGTAAAATGGGTAAGTTCTTAATATTTTCAATCCTTTTCTATTAAACAAAAGAAGTTAAAACTCAGAAGGCTTCGATACGATATATGTTGCTGACGGCGTGGCCGAGTGGACTCTGGCTTGATCTCAGCACGCGTGGCCTGTGAGCGCCTGTCCGGGGTCTTAAGTCCTCAGATGGGTTCCCGGGGATTTTCTCCCCTGGGAAGTCTGTCTGAGCTTCTGAGGGAAGCAGGGAAATGGCTGCTAGGGCTTGAGCCAGGACTCATGGGAGACTGGACACTTGATGCCACCTCTCATGAAAAGTCTGATCAGTGAGAGGGTCAGGGGGGCCGGGCAGACCCGAGATGCAGGTCAGTCTAGGGGAGCTGGGTGTGCACTTCCCTCTGCCCTTTCTAAGCCTCAGTTTCCTCTTCTGTGACACAGCGCTTGTGTGTTCCCTGTGCAGGGAGGAACAGGAGTAGGGTGTAGGCTGGGGTGCCGCGAAACCCTTCCCACGCTGGGGAGGCTGTGTGAAGACTGACTTCTGAAGGGACTGTGATGGTTCTAAGGTGACAGGAAGAAGCCTGAGGTACAGGGTTCTGTGTGTTGCCTCAGATTTGGCTCTCTGGGCTGGCCTGAGGATGCTCATCCTGTTCCTCACTGCTCTGAACATCTTTTGTTCTTGTTTTGTTTCTGGGAACTCGTTCATCCAGGGTTCTTTGAACAGCCTTGACAGTGAACATTTTTTAACACCAGAGCTTCACAAGCACCACCAAAGTCCAGTCACTGCTTCAGTCTCCTTATTTTCTCCTCCCTACATCATGGGAAAGCAGAAGGAACTAAAAAACATCCCCCTTCCACTTCCAGAAATACGTGTGAGGGCAAGAAGACAGCGAAATGAATATGATTCCTTGAATAACATCATCATGATCACCAGCAGTACTAATTACTACTACTATCTCACAACAATGACATATTTGTGTTTAAATAACACAAAGCAGGGCCCTTCCTGGTGGTGCAGCGGGTTAAAGCACAGCATTGGGAAACTTAAGCCACTTCCGCAAGAGTTCGATTCCCGCCTGCCTCGGAGGAGATCCACATGGCGCGGCAGACCTCTCCTGACCCGCCCACTGCTCCCCTCAGCAGTGGACTTCGTCCATCTGCCTGATGTGCTCCCCGCTGTGTCTCTGGTGAATCCTCTCACCCTCTACATCACTGGCCTGTACCCCAGTTCTGTATGCATCAATAAATAAATCTTTAAAAAAAATAACACAAAGTAGAGAAGAGAGTTAAATGGAACTAAGAAGATATAGAGGAAGTAACTTCCTGATAAACTAAAAGAACTGAAAGATAAAAGAATCTCTAACTAGGCAGATAAAAAGATAATAAAAACATTGCAAAGAAGGAAGCTATGGAATAAAACAACGGATTATACAAAAGCAAGAACTAAGGGGGAAAGCAAGAAGTCAACTAATCAATTTAAATCCAACTAATATAGGATAGTAATTACATTAAACATAAAGCAATACAGATGATCAAATTCAATAAAAAACAAAATCCAACTAAAAAACAAAACAAAACATCCCCCGTCCAGGGTGATGCCTGTAGGCAAGGCCAGGGCTGCTGGGCCGGGTGGGCCGGCTGGCCCACGGTCCCCTAACCAAGGGGCTCTTGGGGCTTGGGAGCCAATCCTGGAAAAGAGGGGTTTCCGGTGGGCAGGCCAAGATGCCCGGAGCCCAGACCCTGTAGGTCACAGTAACTGAATCAGCATCGGAGCCTGGTCGGCACAGAGAACACACAGGACGAGCTCGTAGGAACGTAGCTCGCGTCCAGCCTGTGCCCCCAACATTTCACCACCTGTACCGGGGTGAGAAGATGTGGAAAGTCCACCCCTCGTCTATAAAACAATTCCGCCCTGGCAGCCGGCTGCTTTGCATCTGTGCTGCCTGAGGCAACTCGGCCATGCTGTCTTCCGGCTGCCATTTCCGGCTGCCATTTCCGGCTGCCATTTCCGGCTGCCATTTCCGGCTGCCATTTCCGGCACGGCGTGAGGTGCCCCAGGGGCACCCACATCCCCTGAGCATCTGCCACGCTCCCCAGGCCTGGAGATGAGGCACTCGCATTGCCTTGGCGGGCCCTGGGGTCACGCGACTGTGCCTGGCGTGGGGCAGCGTCCTCAGCTGACCCTCTGGCCACCAGCTTTCTGTCATCTGATCCCCACAGCGTCCAGTCCGGGCCCCCACCTTGGGAGCATTCACCCCGATTCTCCTGGACACCAAGGCCTAGGCCCCTCCAGCTGTGCATCCTGGGACCCTGTGGGTGGCGTCTGACCTTGAGAAAGTGAGATCTGACAACGGGCTGGACCCTCCCAGTCACAGCTAAATCTTCACTGGTGTCTCTGCTGTCTCCGGCTCTCTCCACTCCAGGCTCTCCAGCTGGAAGGCAGTGGGGGGCGGGGGTGGAGGCCACCCCCCACCTCATCCTCAGGGCCTGTAGTGACCTGAGTTTATTAGTCCAGTTGTTCTTCTGTGAAACCTCCCATCCAGGAGGAGGACGTCCCACTCCCAGTCTGAGGGGTGGGGGGCCTGCTGGGAGGGGGGGGCCAAGATGGACAGGCCTCCCCGGGTATTTCTAGCTTCCAGCTTCAGCGAGCTATTCGCACCTTGTTAGAGACATCCTTGGCGTGGGGGGGGGGGTGTGGGGAGGCGCGATTCTCGATTCAAAATAATATTTTGCAAAAGGTGCTCATGGGAAAAAGTGGCTTAAATACCTACAACTTCTAAGTTCAGCAAAAATTACTTAATTTGCTGTTCTGCTGTTACTTTGGGAGCCTTGACATTTAAGACACATAAAAGGGGATAATTATGTAAGTCATACAATTAACAAGAACTGAGGCAGCTCACGAAATACCTGAGCCAAGTTAACTTAGTGCAGGTGTTGACAATTCTAGAATGTGAGGAATCTGGCTCTGACAGGGGTGCTGGTGACCAGGGGGCTCTGCCACCAGCCCATCCATCACCCCAGCAGGCACAGGGGAAGCCCTGCAGAACCACCTCCTGGAGTCACCCAGAATCTTCCATTCAGGGCAGGAGATTTCCTCCTGGATTTCCCCTTCCTCTCTACATCCAAGCAGAAGCCAGCTCAACGGTGTCAGTATGCGTATAACTCATGCACGAGCCTACCAGACCAGACCAGTGGATGTTTTATGCCGTGAACACTGACAAAAGTGAGTGCCCAGGTGAGCGTAGCAGCAGGGAGTATGTGCGAAGGACCCAGGAGAAGAAGCATTGGCCAGGTACTTCCAGGAAAGTCAGGGAAGATCCACCTTCTACGTTCCTTCTTCCAAACACACTATTTTTTTAAAAAAAAGATTTATTTATTCCTACAGGATTGGGGTACAGGCCAGAGGTGTGGGAGCAGTGAGAGGCTTCACCCGAGATAGAGTGGGGAGCAGAACAGGCAGATGGAGGAAGTCCACTGCTGAGGGGAGCAGCGGGCGGGTCAGGAGAGGTCTGCTGTGCCCTGTGGGTCATCTCCGGGGCCGGGGATCGAACTTGTGCTGCAGTGGCTGCAGATAGCGTCATAGTGCTGTGTTTAACCCGCTGGGCCATCAGGGAGGGCTCTTCCACATGCTTTGCCCAGCTGCTCCACAGAATGATCTCCCGCATTCGGAGTTTCTCTTGGCAAGCAGCTTGTCTTCTTCCTCATCTTGCATTCGCGATTGTCTAGCTCAGCCCCTGGGGTTGGCAGTAGATGTTATGTGGAGTTTGCCCGAAATAAGCTGAGGTTCTGAAGGACTTGCTACTGAGGGATGTTTGCATTCATGACATTGAAGACAATGTGTTGCGTGTGTCTCCTCAGCACATCGTCAGACTTTCGTGCCAATGTGGTTCTTTTCGAACTCCAGGTGAACACTCCTAAACCATGTACTTAGCGGTGTTAAGAGCTCAGACTCTGACAGAGATGGAAGCTTTGGAAGGCA
>NW_004567151.1:280554-283914 GCF_000260355.1 Condylura cristata | reverse complement strand
CCTCTCACCACCCCTGCCCCTCTGGCCTGTACCCCAATTCTGTATGCATCAATAAATAAATCTTTAAAAGTAAAATAAAATAGAGTGTCCAGTTGGTTTCAGACAGCGGAGATCAGCATAGTACCCTCCCAATTTCCAGGAGAGGCGCCTGGCCATTCGCTCCTACTTGGCCAGTTTCCTCAGAGTGTGAAAGGCCTGAGGCCTGCGAGGAGACAACCTGTTTCCTGGCAACTCAGTGTCCAATGGGCTCTTGTTGCTTTAGCTGCAGCTGACTATCTACTGGGGCCCGAGGGGGCCCCACTGTGAGGGGATTGTTTTCATGTTTTCTCTGCTTTCTCTTGGAAGAGGTTGAACCCTCGACTTTGTTTTGTGATGTCTAGGGGTACCATGTTTATGTGGTTTTTGGCAAGTTTTCTTGACCCTGGATTCCTCAAAGCGTCGTTCTCTGAGGCAGCAGAACACATTCTGAAGACTTAAAAATACAAAAGCAAAGCTTTCTCTTCCACATAAGGGCGAAATCATTCCATCTGGTCCTCTGACTTAGTTCATTCCGCACAATGCCCTCAGGGTCCATCCTTGTTGCTGCAATTGGCAAGACACCTTTTTTATAGCTTAGTAATATTCCCTTCAGGTATCACTTCTTTATCTGGTAATCCATCATCAGACACTTCGGTTGTTTCCAAACCTTGGCTATGGTAAAAAATGCTGCAAAGAAGTGAAACAAACAAAACAAAAGCAAATTCATAGACTCTAGGAACAAGATGGTGGTTACAACAATGAAACGGAGCAGAGCTGGGAAGTCAGCTCCGAAGGGTCAAATGTCCAGATCAGACTTTTGGGGGTGGCAGGTACGTGGAGTTAGAAAGCAGCACACTTGAAACCCAGCTATACAGTCATTTGCTAATATTACTTTACTAAAACTTAAAAACAACAACAGCAATAATAGGTTTTGGATGTCTTCCCTCTCTCTCTCCATCCCTCACTCCCTCCCTTCCTTTCTAAGATTTATTTATACATACAGAACTGGGGTACAGGCCAGAGTGCAGGGGCAGTGAGAGGCTTCACCAGACAGAGTGGGGAGCAGAACAGGCAGACTGACGAAATACACTGCTGGGGGGAGCAGCGGGCAGACAGGAGGGGTCTGCTGTGCCCTGGGGGTCACCTCCCTGGCCGGGGATTGAACTGGTGCTGAAGCCACTAGCTGGCATCACAGTGCTGTGCTTTATCCCACTGTACCACCAGGGAGGGTCCTGTCCCTGTTTAATTAAGGCATTTGTCAGAATGAATTTAGCATTTCCCTGGCCGGGGAGCTGACCCACAGGGTGCAGCAGACCTTTCCTGACCGCCCGCTGCTCCCCTCAGCAGTGGACTTTGTCAGTCTGCCTGTCCTGCTCCCCACTCTGTCTCTGGTGAATCCTCTCGCTCACGACACCTCTGCCCTGTACCCCAGTTCTGTATGCACAAATAAATATATATTAAAAAAAAGGTGAAATCTTGCCCTTTGCGGCCACTCCATGTGAAGACGCATGGGAGAGGGAGACTTTGGCTTCCCGTACCATCCTCCTTTTTCTCACAAAACACCAGCTTCTAAATGCTCACCCTTGAGTTCTCTGCTTTGGTTTTATTGTTCATTTGCAGCCAACTAGTCATCACTGACAGTTTCACTTGCTCCCTCCTGCTGCTGGGTTCTGATCTGTGCAGTCATTCTTGAGTCCAGATGACTTGTTGAAAGAGTGGCAGCGGGGCATTTGATGGTTGCAATCCAAGCACTAAAATAAAGAAGGACGTTAGAGCATCTGGTGTGACCAAAACAGTAAACGCAAGACATAGAAAAAAAAAAATAAAAAACTTCGGAAAGGTGAACTGCTTGCAAATAAGAAAAATGCAAAGATTTTTTGGAAGAGTTAACAGCTGGTCAAAGGACAAGTGAAGTTCGATGTCTCCATGAACATTCATCCCGACTGGGCCTGATAATAGTGGAATAGTGTGATGCAAGTCTGGTCTCCTTATCTGATTTTGTGGGCAAAGAGGAAGCTTTGAAGAACCTGTCTGTGACCTTAAATGAGGACTTATGAGATGGAAACAGCGGAGCATACAGGGATCGATTATAGAAGGAAGAGTCAAAGGAGGTTATATTTCCTTTTTAGTGGGTGTCCTTTCTTCTCAAGGTCCAGCAGCTGGAACAGCTGGACGATTTCCTTAAGTGAGGTATCCCCATCTTTGTAATCCCTGCTCCTAAGTTTGTGTCCTTAGCTGGACCTCAGGACGCCATTGTTTTGTGGTTAATGGACTGTCTCATCCGTGCAGAGTGATGTTGAGAACCCAGGGGGGTGAGCACCGAGGGGGGTCCTGTGACCCCCAAGCCTGGCACACTTCAGGCCATGGGGCAGGAAGGAAACCAGAGAGCTTTTGCTCAACCAACAGGCATTGGGGCCATTCCTTGGCAAATTCTTTAGAGAGCTGGTTTATTCTTTCCCTGCCTCTGAAGCAACGAATTACCGCCGACATCCAAGAAACGTTCGAAGAAACGAGCTACAATTTTGACTTCCAAAGGGGCTTTGATTCCCACGGGGGCTCCCTGCTAACAGAGCACTTCACATATATGATGAAAGAGCCCAAATCAGCCTGGCACCGTGCGACAGCCAGTGACAGGCTGCCAGGCTCTGCTTGCCTGCGAAATCTCAGCGGGGCTGCGTGTGTTTTTCACAGCCTGCCAGTTTCAAGCTTCCCCTGACAGCATGGTGGGCCTCAGCAAGAGAAGGTCCCAGGTTGATGGCCAGTGACCCTCCCAGCCACCACCCCCGGGCCTGGCACCACAGTTCCCTTACTGGGGACGCGAGTCCCTTGCAGATAGATGCAGGGCACAGGCTGCATGGCCCTGAAATGTTCCGTCTGAGGCCATCTGAGGCCGCCTGAGGCTACCTGCCAGATAGGATGGAGATGTGTGAGTCAGTCTCCCTGCTGGGAGTGGAGATGAGAGACCCCAGCCAGACCCCAGCCGTGCGTGAGCCGCTACTTGGGGGTGCAGCCCTTTGGGAGGGGGGTGAAGTCAAGAGGTGAAGCCCTTCTGAATGGGGTTCACGCCTTAATGAAAGTGACCCCAGAACACAAACACCAGGCATGTGCGTGGCTGATGGCTGGACGCAGTAAAATACTTCTGTGCACAAGTGGACTCTGGGAAACAGCCAGAGGCTCTGAGGCCGGCGGGGGGAGTGGGAGGAGCAAAGGCCAGAAGGCGTAAATAAGGAAATAATTTACTTTTTCCCATCATTCTACGCCTTTTGCCATCTTGGATATCATCCCCGCGGGCTTGCCATCACCCGAGCACCCCAGTGCCATCACCATAGTCCCGTGCACTCC
>NW_004567151.1:277028-279804 GCF_000260355.1 Condylura cristata | reverse complement strand
ATTTTCCAGCTGCTGAACAATAAGGTGGAAATCTTTTTTTTCCTCTCTCTCCCCCTCCTTTCCCCTCCCTCCCTCCTCCTTCCCCCTCTTTCCTTCCTTCCTTCCTCTCTCTTTCCTCCTACTCCACACTGGACTAAACTCTTCATCCACATTAGTGAGTACAGGAACTGGGGGCCAGTCCATCCCTCCCTGGTTTTCTGTCGCTTCTGCAGTGCAGTGTTGCTCTGGTTCTCAAAGTCAGACCCCCAGACCAGCAGTACCAACGCTGCTTGGGCCGGGTGGGGGGTTGGCGAAAAGGGGGAGTGTTGGGGGGGCAGGTGGGGTGGGAAGGGAGGGGACTGTTGGAAATGCAGAATTTGAGGTGCCACTCAGCCCTGCTGCACACCTCTGCCTGCAGCCTGCTTCCCCGGGACTGGGGTGCACGGTCCCGAAGGAGCCCAGTGTCTCTGGTTCCCTGAGAACGCCCTCTTCTGTTCTCAGCACCCGCAGGCTGCACACGGCCCCGCTTCTCCGGGCCCCCCCAGAGACACGCCAGCCCTTAACGAAAACTCCCTTCTGTTGCTTTATTTTGGGAAGATCAGCTGTGCGCTCTGAGTCGAGTCCTGATGGAAAGTTCAAGTCTCTGACCATCCTGCCATTGAAAGGAGCGTGCTGGCCACTTCCACTTCCTCCCTGCAGATCATTCTCCCTTTGGGGTGTGTGGGGGGCTGTGATCCAGTTACAATGTTCAGTGTTCTTCTGTGCTGTCACCTGACGGAGTCCCAGACACCGGGGTGGCTGAGGAAGGAGCAGGGAGGGGCTCAGCTGTTGCAGACACACAGTGAACAACTCCAGCAGGTCAAGCGTTCCCAGCGTGTGTGGGATGTGTGGGGAGGGGTCTCCCTCCTTCCCAGGTGGGAACCTGAGAGTCAGAGGCTGCAGGGATCCGTCCTGGGAAGAGTCACGGGGCCAGTTCCCGATACCCAGATGACGTCACCCTGGAAAACACGATCATGGTCATTGCTGGTTCAGGGCCGGCTGCCCAGCGTCACCGAGATATGCTGGGCAGCAAATTAGGCTTCTTCTCTCTCTGGCTGCTGCTCACAAAACCTGCTCCTTGACTAAATAGCCATCAGTGGGCGGTGCTGTGAAGGGGGGGGTGGTTTCAGCAAGCTGGGGGGTGCAGCAGCAGGACTCAAGGGGGCTGAGAGCCCTGGGGGTAGGGGACAGGGCATAGAGGTCCAGACTCTGCTTGATTCCTGAAGAGGAAAAAAAGCATGGAGATAGATTCACATGAAAGACGCCTGGGAACCGGGAACTCTCTGGGGCGAACCTGAGACGCATGGACACTGAGTTAGAATTTCTCTAGGTCCCATATGGAGACGTGGGTGCCAAGATTAGGGTTTAATTAGAAGCTGCTAAGGTGTGTTCTTGACACCTTATAACTTAATTATGTCTCTTTTTCCCTCCCTGAGATTGCCATCGTGGTTTGGATGAGGGGTCTCGCGCTGGCCCCCTGGAAACCAAGCCGAGGTTCTGAGCATTTAGTTCTGAACGTCAGGAGGGGTGTCTGGGTGCAGGATGATGCTAGAACTCAAAACACCGGCCACATCGCAGTAACAATACACGATCACTTACATCCTGCACCTTGTTCTAAGTTTCACAGGTAAAAGAGAATTTAATCCCCATATTTGTTTTCCTTCTCCCCCTCAAGCCCCCCACAATTCATCAGCACAAGTGGGGGACCCACCTCTCACCTTCCTATTATACCAGAGCCCAAAATCATTTTCTAAACTTCTCCTTCCTTTGCCTTTCATTTAAAAAAAAATTTACTGATGCATACAGAACTGGGGTACAGGCCAGAGGTGCAGGGGCGGTGAGAGGATTCACCCGAGACAGAGTGGGGAGCAGAACAGGCCGACTGATGAAGTCCTCTGCTGAGGGGAGCAGCGGAGAGACAGGAGAGGTCTCTGCGCCATGTGGGTCACTTCCTGGGCCGGGGATCGAACTTGCACGGCAGTGGCCCCTGGCGGCCTGTGGCTGGGTGCAGTGAGCAGTCGACTCACCCTGAGGGCTGCGCTGGCTCACAACTTGCTCCTCACTCACTTCAAGGCACCTGACTTTCTCCAGTTCGGTCGCTTGCCTGTCCCTTCTCATGGGTCAGAGTACTAGAAGCTGTCTTTCCCCCCTGTTAGCCGGCCGCTACCCAGATTTCAACAACACTTCAGGCTGATGACACCCACAGTCCCGTGTCCAGGAGCCTCTGTGCTTTGGCTGTTCTGATGGACGCTGAAATCCAGGAGGTGGAACCTGGGATCTCCTGTGCCCGGCACTGGGCAGAGCGTGGCAGTGGCCATGGCGTCGGGTCTTGTGTGGACATCCGCAGGCCTGTGGCTTGGCACAGGTCCACACGGACTCCAAAGAAAGCAGGAAAACATGGAGAGAGCAGATGCCATGAGCCGACTCCGGACTGGGGAAGCGATGGATTCCTCCGTGAGGCATGGTGAACACATGGAGCGGCCCTCAAAGGGAATCATTATAGTGGCTTTGTGGGTTTGTTTTTTGATGTTCCATGGAGTCGGGAACGTACAGGAGACAGGTCATGAGGAGGAGCAATTAGACCATCCTTGCTGTTCCGCAGCAGCAGAGAGAGTTGTTAAGACAGTTTCTTGTCATGATAACCCTTTACAAATGCTCTTTCTGGCCCTCCCTGGTGGTGCAGCGGGTTCAAGCACAGCACTGAGAAGCTAAAGCCACTTCCGCATGAGTTCGATTCCCGCCTGCCCCGGAGGTGACC
>NW_004567151.1:273978-275307 GCF_000260355.1 Condylura cristata | reverse complement strand
CAGGCTTTCCCAGCGGGGAAGGGAGGGGAGGGGGAGGAGGGAGAGGCAGGTGGGAGGAACAAGGGCTGCAAGCTTAAGCGGGTTGTTCTCTTTCAGAGGTAGTGAAATCAAGTCGGATTTCCTTACCTGCTTTTTCCTTTTCAGGGGCCTTTCTGGGGCTCTTTGAAGGCCCCAAGGGTATGCGAGTTCTGCTGGTTGCTTTAACATTTTTTCCCCCTTGGGCTACTCCCAAGTGGAAACCCATTGGGGGAGGGGGGCGGGGGAGAGCCCAGAACCTCCACAGCTCCTGAGGAAATCTCAGGCATTTCAGAGTGTGATTTCCAAGAGGGCCGCGTTTTATCGCAGTGTAACTAATAGGCTCATTTGGCGTGTGGGGGCAGATGGCTAAGCTCCCCTCACCCCCAGTCATCCCTGGGTGGACAGCTCCAATCAGGGTCAGTGCACCCCATGAGGCCTCCGCTGCCCACTGCCCCACAGAGTGACCTTCAAAATGGGGCCATTCAGCTTCCTTAACTCTTGCAACCCCGCACCTGCCGCCCCAAAGAGCTCGGAAATGTGCCCTCAGCAGCAGTTCGATTGATCTCAGGCTGCGGTAGGTGTGTCCGGCTCCCTGTGAGGCTGGCTGAAGCCCAGGAGCGGGGAGTGGACGTTAAACTGGCCTCAGACTCCACAGGGGCCCGCTCTGGGGCAAACTGCTTCATGTCTGAAATTGAACCGTCCAGTCAGCATGAGCTTGGTGTCCGGGACCCTCACTGGAAGACTGAACTGGACTCTGAGCCCTCCAATTGGTATGTGCGTCCTTATTTAGAGCTGACCAGCAGGAAAGATGAAGGTCTTTTTCAAACTGTCCTTGTTTTGCTGTTTGACTACAGAAGGCACGAAAAGCCTTCTGTAGTGATGACAGAGCAATACATGTAGAAGGAATGATCAAGTAGACATTTATTAGTTACCTTTATTAGTCTCTGCTTATTAACAGAGCAGCTAAAGTTTTGATTTCAGGCTCCTTAATTTTCTTTTTGTAGTTTATTTTTACATCATTTTGTGCCTTTTTCCATCTCAGCTGCAATCCCCATGGGCTTCCCATCACCACATCACCCGTGTGCCATCACCACAGTCCAGGGCATTTCCCCCACCGTTTTTGATCCCATTCCCCACTCCACCCCCATAAACTGTCTCTGGCATATAGCTGTTCATTATAATTATTATTTTCTCTCCTGGTCTGTTATATTCCTGCTATGAGTGAAACCCATTCGATATTTTCCCTTTTCTTTCTGGCTTATTTCACTAAGCAGGATCTTTTCCAGCTCCATCCATGTTGCTGCAAAAGGC
>NW_004567151.1:270546-273063 GCF_000260355.1 Condylura cristata | reverse complement strand
GCAGAACAGGCAGATCGACGAAGTCCACTGCTGAGGGGAGCAGCGGGCGGGTCAGGAGAGGTCTGCTGCGCCCTGTGGGTCACCTCAGGGCCAGGGATTGAATTCATGCTGAAGTGGCTTTAGCTTCTCCAGTGCTGTGCTTTAACTCTCTATGCCAGGGAGGGCCCCAAATCCTATTTTCTTAAAGGATCAGTATTTATAGCAATAATTTCCCATGCTCATGGCTTATATTTTACAAGGTTCCTATTTATAATGCCATGAAAAGCTTCCTTTTTTTTTTAACCCAGCAGAGAAGAACAAAACCATGGAAAACCCTCTAAAACTCTAGCGTTCATAAATTCTTTATATCAATATCTTGCCTCCTCAAGTAACTACCTAGTACTTAAGGACTTGACATTTTGTCTGGAATAGCTCAGGAAAATACATGACATGCAAACGTCTTTAGCTGCTCTGTTAATAGCAGAGTCTAATAAAGATAACTAATGAGTGTCTGCTTGATCGTTCTTCCTGCGTGTATTGCTTCGTGTCACCAGGGCAGGGGGCTTCTAGTACCTTCTGTAGCTGTGTGTATGCATGTGTGGGACATATGTCCACATGTAACTCTACAGATCTATGTAACTATATGTATACACGTTCACACAGGTGCCTTCCCTGGATTAAAAATTGAGCTGATACAGGCAGCTGTGCCTTTGTGCCTGCTGGGAGGAGAATCCCAGGATCACTCATTAAGGCGAAAGGAAAAGTGACTGAGGGCAAGTGGCATCATATGTAAGGTGGCCAGTCCATGCAAACCCCTGCTTCATGAAGAGCCACAAAGAGACAGTGCTTTCTGCAGGTGTGTGCCTGGGAGGCCCGTGTGGGCATGTCACCTGCATGAAAAGTGTGGCAAAGCTCAGCAGGTCCACGGCCTGTGGAGAGAAGAATGAACAGCATTTATCTTTTTTTAAAAAAAATATTTATTTATTTGTGCACATAGAACTAGGGTCCAGGCCAGAGGTGCGGGGGGGTGGGGTGGGGTGAGAGGATTCACCAGAGACAGAGTGGATAGCAGAACAGGCAGATCGACGAGGTACACTGCTGAGGGGAGCAGTGGGTGGTCAGAAGAGGTCTGCCACACCCTGGGGGGTAACCTCAAGGCTGGGGATCAAACTCTTGCTGAAGTGGCTTTTGCCGAATTTACCCACTGTACCACCAGGAGGGTCCATAAGGCATCTATTTACCTTCCAGGCTTTTCCATCTTCTGCTCTGGTCGGTCAGGGCTTTCTTCATGGGTGTCGACCATCCTACAGTAGGGAAGTTCCACCTCCTGGCCCCTGGGACAGCTTTAGGAAGTCCACTTCTGGAATCAGGGTTTGGAGAGGGTGTGGGAGTGACCAGGGACTCCAGGCATGCAGTTTGCTTGGTTTCAGGAAGTCCTTGTCATCTGACACACAGATAGATCTCGGGATTAATGGCTGAGGTGGAGGAATTTGTGGGGTGACTGAGAATCACGTGGGCTCGAGAGAAAGTCGGCCAAGGGCATGTGAGGCAGGTGAGGCAACAGACGTGTGTGTATCCAGACATCATTAGTGTCTGCCACACACACCATGCAGTCCCATGTCTCGGCATCAAGGAGGGAAGAGAGACACACAGCAGGGTTTCTAGAACAGAACAGGAGAGGATGCTGAGCTTCGGAATGGACATTTTTATTTATTCACTGAGATTAATGTAGAAGTTGCTACAGAATGCAGAAGATGTCTTTGGGGGAGCCACAGCTCTCAGATGCTCTCAGATGCTATGAAAACTCTTTCCTATGTCCCGGGGCTAACTAACCACTAATCATAAAGCCATGTTATTTTGGGGGGAATAAGACAGTGTTCCCCCAAATTCCAAGAATCAGGTGTCTGTCTTCCTAGAGCAGAAGAATTATCAGATGTTTTGGTAGATTTCAAAGGGCTTCCCTGAAGAGCAGGCCAATGGGGCTTTAAGCCACAATGCAGTGGAGACGCTGAACCAATAAACTTGCAATCCAGACAACAGCAGTGTGCACAGGAGTCTTTCAGAGAAACAAGTACTTATTTGTAAACATAGTTTCCTCACAAGCTGTAGGAAGGACTGTGTGAAGTCATGAGTGCATTCTAGAAATCAACCAAGTCAATGATCAAAATAAAATAGCTAGAGATAGACATAGGTAGATGTCTAAAACGAAAACGAAAATTAGTATGCAATGAAATGTCAAGAGTAAGATGATTTGAAAAAGAAAGTTGGGCCTCCCCAGTGGGACAGGGGTAAGTCTCAGTGCTACCAAGCTATCACCAGCCACTGTGGCCTGAGTTCGATCCCCGGCCAGGGAGTGACCGCTCCACTCTCCCCACTGCCCCCCACAGCTGTGGATTTCAGTGGATCCACCTGTTCTGCTCCCCACTCTGACTCTGGTGAATCCTCTCACCCCCTGCACCACTGGATGTACCCCAGTTCTTGTATGCCTAAATAGATAATAGATAAGTCTTTAAAAAAATAATAAAGTAAAAAAAAAAA